>NC_064638.1:53225010-53541125 GCF_023864345.2 Schistocerca serialis cubense
TCATTATGAGGGAGCGAGAGATGCAGTTAAGAAGGAATAGTGCATCTGAAAGGATATACCCGTTTCCCAAAAGAAAAACCTGTCGTTTCCATAGAAACGTTACTCGATTTAGAAGGAGAAGTCATAGAACCCATAGTATTTCGTAGCGACGCCATTTCTGTATTTATTCGCCATTATGAGGGAGCGAGAGATGCAGTTAAGAAGGAATAGTGCATCGGAAAGGAGATAGTCGTACTCCAAAAGAAATACTGTCGTTTCAATAGAAACGTTACTCGATTTAGATAGAGAAGAAATAGAGCCCATAGTATTTCGTAGCGACGCAATTTCTGTGTTAGTACGACGATGTGAGGGAGCGAGGAATGCAATAAAGGAGGAATAGTGCATCTGAAAGGATATACCCGTATCCCAAAAGAAAATCCTGTCGTTTCCATAGAAACGTTACTCGATTTAGAAGGAGAAGTCATAGAACCCATAGTATTTCATAGCGACGCCATTTCCGTGTTTATTCGTCATTATGAGGGAGCGAGAAATGCAGTTAAAAAGGAATAGTGCATCGGAAAGGAGACACTCCTACTCCAAAAGAAAATCCTGTCGTTTCAACAGAAACGTTACTCGATTTAGATGGAGAAGCCATAGAGCCCATAGTATTTCGTAGCGACGCAATTTCTGTGTTAATACGACAATGTGAGGGAGCGAGGGATACAGTAAAGAACGAATAGTGCATCTGAAAGGATATACCCATATCCCAAAAGAAAATCCTGTCGTTTCCATAGAAACGTTACTCGATTTAGAAGGAGAAGTAATAGAACTCATATTATTTCATAGCGACGCCATTTCTGTGTTTATTCGTCATTATGAGGGAAGGAGAGATGCTGTTAAGAAGGAATAGTGCATCGGAAAGGAGTTACTCGTACTCCAAAAGAAAATCCTGTCGCTTCAATAGAAACGTTACACGATTTAGATGGAGAAGCCATAGAGCCCATAGTATTTCGTAGCGACGCAATTTCTGTGTTAATACGACAATGTGAGGGAGCGAGGGATGCAGTAAAGAAGGAATAGTGCATCTGAAAGGTTATACCCGTATCCCAAAAGAAAATCCTGTCGTTTCCATAGAAACGTTACTCGATTTAGAAGGAGAAGTCATAGAACCCATAGCATTTCATAGCGACGCCATTTCTGTGTTTATTCGTCATTATGAGGGAGCGAGAGATGCAGTTAAGAAGGAATAGTGCATCGGAAAGGAGATACTCGTACTCCAAAAGAAAATCCTGTCGTTTCAATAGAAACGTTACTCGATTTAGATGGAGGAGCCATAGAGCCCATAGTATTTCGTAGCGACGCAATTTCTGTGTTAATACGACAATGTGAGGGAGCGAGGGATGCAGTAAAGAAGGAATAGTGCATCTGAAAGGATATACCCGTATCCCAAAAGAAAATCGTGTCGTTTCCATAGAAACGTTACTCGATTTAGAAGGAGAAGTAATAGAACTCATATTATTTCATAGCGACGCCATTTCTGTGTTTATTCGTCATTATGAGGGAAGGAGAGATGCTGTTAAGAAGGAATAGTGCATCGGAAAGGAGTTACTCGTACTCCAAAAGAAAATCCTGTCGCTTCAATAGAAACGTTACACGATTTAGATGGAGAAGCCATAGAGCCCATAGTATTTCGTAGCGACGCAATTTCTGTGTTAATACGACAATGTGAGGGAGCGAGGGATGCAGTAAAGAAGGAATAGTGCATCTGAAAGGTTATACCCGTATCCCAAAAGAAAATCCTGTCGTTTCCATAGAAACGTTACTCGATTTAGAAGGAGAAGTCATAGAACCCATAGTGTTTCATAGCGACGCCAATTCTGTGTTTATTCGTCATTATGAGGGAGCGAGAGATGCAGTTAAGAAGGAATAGTGCATCGGAATGGAGATACTGGTGCTCCAAAAGTAAATCCTGTCGTTTCAATAGAAACGTTAATCGATTTTGATGGAGAAGCCATAGAGCCCATAGTATTTCGTAACGACGCAATTTCTGTGTTAATACGACAATGTGAGGGAGCGAGGGATGCAGTAAAGGAGGAATAGTGGATCTGAAAGAATATACCCGTATCCTAAAAGAAAATCATGTCGTTTCCATACAAACGTTACTCGATTTAGAAGGAGAATTCTTAGAACCCATAGTATTTCATAGCGAAGCCAATTCTGTGTTTATTCGTCATTATGAGGGAGCGAGAGATGCAGTTAAGAAGGAATAGTGCATCGAAAAGGAAATACTCGTACTCCAAAAGAAAACCCTGTCGTTTCAATAGAAACGTTACT
The DNA here is from genome assembly GCF_023864345.2 of Schistocerca serialis cubense. Classification (NCBI taxonomy): domain Eukaryota; kingdom Metazoa; phylum Arthropoda; class Insecta; order Orthoptera; family Acrididae; genus Schistocerca; species Schistocerca serialis. Next base: position 53,227,324 of record NC_064638.1, read on the forward strand.
CGATTTAGATGGAGCAGCCATAGAGCCCATAGTATTTCGTAGCGACGCAATATCTGTGTTAATACGACAATGTGAGGGAGCGAGGGATGCAGTAACGAAGGAATAGTGCATCTGAAAGGATATACCCGTATCCCAAAAGAAAATCCTGTTGTTTCCATAGAAACGTTACTCGATTTAGAGGGAGAAGTCATAGAGCCCATTGTATTTCATAGCGACACAGTTTCTGTGTTAATTCGTCAATGTGAGGAGCGAGGGATGCAGTAAAAAAGGAATAGTGCATTGGAAAGGAGATACTCGTACTCCAAAAGAAAACCCTGTCGTTTCAATAGAAACGTTACTCGATTTAGATGGAGAAGCCATAGAGCCCATAGTATTTCGTAGCGACGCAATTTCTGTGTTAATACGACTATGTGAGGGAGCGAGGGATGCAGTAAAGAAAGAATAGTGCATCAGAAAGGATATACACGTATCCCAAAAAAAATCCTGTCGTTTCCATAGAAACGTTACTCGATTTAGAAGGAGAAGTCATAGAACCCATAGTATTTCGTAGCGACGCCATATCTGTATTTATTCGCCATTATGAGGGAGCGAGAGATGCAGTTAAGAAGGAATAGTGCATCGGAAAGGAGATACTCGTACTCCAAAAAAAATACTGTCGTTTCAATAGAAACGTTACTCGATTTAGATAGAGAAGTCATAGAGCCCATAGTATTTCGTAGCGACGCAAATTCTGTGTTAATACGGCAATGTGAGGGAGCGACGAATGCAATAAAGGAGGAATAGTGCATCTGAAAGGATATACCCGTATCCCAAAAGAAAATCCTGTCGTTTCCATAGACACGTTACTCGATTTAGAAGGAGAAGTCATAGGACCCATAGTATTTCATAGCGACGCCATTTCTGTGTTTATTCGTCATTATGAGGGAGCGAAGGATGCAGTTAAGGAGAAATAGTGCATCGGAAAGGAGATACTCGTACTCCAAAAGAAAATCATGTCGTTTCAATAGAAACGTTACTCGATTTAGATGGAGGAGCCATAGAGCCCATAGTATTTCGTAGCGACGCAATTTCTGTGTTAATACGACAATGTGAGGGAGCGAGGGATGCAGTAAAGAAGGAATAGTGCATCTGAAAGGATATACCCGTATCCCAAAAGAAAATCCGGTCGTTTCCATAGAAACGTTACTCGATTTAGAAGGAGAAGTCATAGAACCCATAGTATTTCATAGCGACGCCATTTCTGTGTTTATTCGTCATTATGAGGAAGCGAGAGATGCAGTTAAGAAGGAATAGTGCATCGTAAAGGAGCTACTCGTACTCCAAAAGAAAATGCTGTCGTTTCAACAGAAACGTTACTCGATTTAGATGGAGAAGCCATAGAGCTCATAGTATTTTGTAGCGACGCAATTTCTGTGTTAATACGACAATGTGATGGGAGCAGGGGTTGCAGTAAAGAAGGAATAGTGCATCTGAAAGGATATACCCGTATCCCAAAAGAAAATCCTGTCGTTTCCATAGAAACGTTACTCGATTTAGAAGGAGAAGTCATAGAACCCTTAGTATTTCATAGCAACGCCATTTCTGTGTTTATTCGCCATTATGAGGGAGCGAGAGATGCAGTTAAGAAGGAATAGTGCATCGGAAAGGAGATACTCGTACTCCAAAAAAAATCCTGTCGTTTCAATAGAAACGTTACTCGATTTAGATGGAGAAGCCATAGAGCCCATAGTATTTCGTAGCGACGCAATATCTGTGTTAATACGACAATGTGAGGGAGCGAGGGATACAGTAAAGAACGAATAGTGCATCTGAAAGGATATACCCGTATCCCAAAAGAAAATCCTGTCGTTTCCATAGAAACGTTACTCGATTTAGAAGGAGAAGTCATAGAACCCATAGCATCTCATAGCGACGCCATTTCTGTGTTTATTCGTCATTATGAGGGAGCGAGAGATGCAGTTAAGAAGGAATAGTGCATCGGAAAGGAGATACTCGTACTCCAAAAGAAAATCCTGTCGTTTCAATAGAAACGTTACTCGATTTAGATGGAGGAGCCATAGAGCCCATAGTAATTCGTAGCGACGCAATTTCTGTGTTAATACGACAATGTGAGGGAGCGAGGGATGCAGTAAAGAAGGAATAGTGCATCTGAAAGGATATACCCGTATCCCAAAAGAAAATCCTGTCGTTTCCATAGAAACGTTTAGTCGATTTAGAAGGAAAAGTCATAGAACCCATAGTATTTCATAGCGACGCCATTTCTGTGTTTATTCGTCATTATGAGGGAGCGAGAGATGCAGTTAGGAAGGAATAGTGCATCGGAAAGGAGATACTCGTACTCCAAAAGAAAATCCTGTCGTTTCAATAGAAACGTTACTCGATTTAGATGGAGAAGCCATAGAGCCCATAGTATTTCGTAGCGACGCAATTTCTGTGTTAATACGACAATGTGAGGGAGCGAGGGATGCAGTAAAGAAGGAATAGTGCATCTGAAAGGTTATACCCGTATCCCAAAAGAAAATCCTGTCGTTTCCATAGAAACGTTACTCGATTTAGAAGGAGAAGTCATAGAACCCATAGTGTTTCATAGCGACGCCATTTCTGTGTTTATTCGTCATTATGAGGGAGCGAGAGATGCAGTTAAGAAGGAATAGTGCATCGGAATGGAGATACTGGTACTCCAAAAGAAAATCCTGTCGTTTCAATAGAAACGTTACTCGAATTTGATGGGGAAGCCATAGAGCCCATAGTATTTCGTAACGACGCAATTTCTGTGTTAATACGACAATGTGAGGGAGCTGGGGATGCAGTAAAGAAGGAATAGTGCATCTGAAAGGTTATACCCGTATCCTAAAAGAAAATCCTGTCGTTTCCATAGAAACGTAACTCGATTTAGAAGGAGAAGTCATAGAACCCATAGTATTTCATAGCGACGCCAATTCTGTGTTTATTCGTCATTATGAGGTAGCGAGAGATGCAGTTAAGAAGGAATAGTGCATCGGAAAGGAGATACTCGTACTCCAAAAGAAAATCCGGTCGTTTCAATAGAAACGTTACTCGATTTAGATGGAGGAGCCATAGAGCCCTTAGTAATTCGTAGCGACGCAATTTCTGTGTTAATACGACAATGTGAGGGAGCGAGGGATGCAGTAAAGAAGGAATAGTGCATCTGAAAGGATATACCCGTATCCCAAAAGAAAATCCTGTCGTTTCCATAGAAACGTTACTCGATTTAGAATGAAAAGTCATAGAACCCATAGTATTTCATAGCGACGCCATTTCTGTGTTTATTCGTCATTATGAGGGAGCGAGAGATGCAGTTAGGAAGGAATAGTGCATCGGAAAGGAGATACTCGTACTCCAAAAGAAAATCCTGTCGTTTCAATAGAAACGTTACTCGATTTAGATGGAGAAGCCATAGAGCCCATAGTATTTCGTAGCGACGCAATTTCTGTGTTAATACGACAATGTGAGGGAGCGAGGGATGCAGTAAAGAAGGAATAGTGCATCTGAAAGGTTATACCCGTATCCCAAAAGAAAAACCTGTCGTTTCCATAGAAACGTTACTCGATTTAGAAGGAGAAGTCATAGAACCCATAGTATTTCATAGCGACGCCATTTCTGTGTTTATTCGTCATTATGAGGGAGCGAGAGATGCAGTTAAGAAGGAATAGTGCATCGGAATGGAGATACTGGTACTCCAAAAGAAAATCCTGTCGTTTCAATAGAAACGTTACTCGAATTTGATGGGGAAGCCATAGAGCCCATAGTATTTCGTAACGACGCAATTTCTGTGTTAATACGACAATGTGAGGGAGCTGGGGATGCAGTAAAGAAGGAATAGTGCATCTGAAAGGTTATACCCGTATCCTAAAAGAAAATCCTGTCGTTTCCATAGAAACGTAACTCGATTTAGAAGGAGAAGTCATAGAACACATAGTATTTCGTAGCGACGCCATTTCTGTGTTTATTCGACATTATGAGGGAGCGAGAGATGCAGTTAAGAAGGAATAGTGCATCGGAAAGGAGATACTCGTCTCCAAAAGAAAATCCTGTCGTTTCAACAGAAACGTTACTCGATTTAGATGGAGAAGCCATAGAGCCCATAGTATTTTGTAGCGACGCAATTTCTGTGTTAAAACGACAATGTGAGGGAGCGAGGGATGCAGTAAAGAAGGAATAGTGCATCTGAAAGGATATACCCGTATCCCAAAAGAAAATCCTGTCGTTTCCAAAGAAACGTTACTCGATTTAGAAGGAGAAGTCATAGAACCCATAGTATTTCATAGCAACGCCATTTCTATGTTTATTCGCCATTATGAGGGAGCGAGACATGCAGTTAAGAAGGAATAGTGCATCGGAAATTAAATACTCGTACTCCAAAAAAAATCCTGTCGTTTCAATAGAAACGTTACTCGATTTAGATGGAGAAGCCATAGAGCCCATAGTATTTCGTGGCGACGCAATTTCTGTGTTAATACGACAATGTGAGGTAGCGAGGGATGCAGTAAAGAAGGAATAGTGCATCTGAAAGGATATACCCGTATCCCAAAAGAAAATCCTGTCGTTTCCATAGAAACGTTACTCGATTTAGAAGGAGAAGTCATAGAACCCATAGTATTTCATAGCGACGCCATTTCTGTGTTTATTCGTCATTATGAGGGAGCGAGAGATGCAGTTATGAAGGAATAGTGCATCGGAAAGGAGATACTCGTACTCCAAAAGAAAATCCTGTCGTTTCAACAGAAACGTTACTCCATTTAGATGGAGAAGCCATAGAGCCCATAGTATTTTGTAGCGACGCAATTTCTGTGTTAATACGACAATGTGGGGCAGCAAGGGATGCAGTAAAGAAGGAATAGTGCATCTGAAACGATATACCCGTATCCCAAAAGAAAATCCTGTCGTTTCCATAGAAACGTTACTAGATTTAGAGGGAGAAGTCATAGAACGCATAGTATTTCATAGCAACGCCATTTCTGTGTTTATTCGTCATTATGAGGGAGCGAGAGATGCAGTTAAGAAGGAATAGTGCATCGGGAAGGAGATACTCGTACTCCAAAAAAATCCTGTCGTTTCAATAGAAACGTTACTCGATTTTGATGGAGAAGCCATAGAGCCCATAGTATATCGTAGCGACGCAATTTCTGTGTTAATACGACAATGTGAGGGAGCGAGGGATACAGTAAAGAAGGAATAGTGCATCTGAAAGGATATACCCGTATCCCAAAAGAAAATCCTGTCGTTTCCATAGAAATGTTACTCGATTTAGAAGGAGAAGTCATAGAACCCATAGTATTTCATAGCGACGCCATTTCTGTGTTTATTCGTCATTATGAGGGAGCGAGAGATGCAGTTAAGAAGGAATAGTGCATCGGAAAGGAGATACTCGAACTCCAAAAGAAAATCCTGTCGTTTCAATAGAAACGTTACTCGATTTAGATGGAGAAGCCATAGAGCACATTGTATTTGTTGGCGACGCAATTTCTGTGTTTATACGACAATGTGAGGGAGCGAGGGATGCGGTAAAGAAGGAATAGTGCATCTGAAAGGATATACCTGTATCCCAAAAGAAAATCCTGTCGTTTCCATAGAAACGTTACTCGATTTAGGAGGAGAAGTAATATAACACATAGTATTTCACAGCGACGCCATTTCTGTGTTTATTCGTCATTATGAGGGAGCGAGAGATGCTGTTAAGAAGGAATAGTGCATCTGAAAGGATATACCCGTATCCTAAAAGAAAAAGCTGTCGTTTCCATAGAAACGTTACTCGATTTAGAAGGAGAAGTCATAGAACCCATAGTGTTTCATAGCGACGCCATTTCTGTGTTTATTCGTCATTATGAGGGAGCGAGAGATGCAGTTAAGAAGGAATAGTGCATCGGAATGGAGATACTGGTACTCCAAAAGAAAATCCTGTCGTTTCAATAGAAACGTTACTCGAATTTGATGGAGAAGCCATAGAGCCCATAGTATTTCGTAACGACGCAATTTCTGTGTTAATACGACAATGTGAGGGAGCTGGGGATGCAGTAAAGAAGGAATAGTGCATCTGAAAGGTTATACCCGTATCCTAAAAGAAAATCCTGTCGTTTCCATAGAAACGTAACTCGATTTAGAAGGAGAAGTCATAGAACCCATAGTATTTCATAGCGACGCCAATTCTGTGTTTATTCGTCATTATGAGGGAGCGAGAGATGCAGTTAAGAAGGAATAGTGCATCGGAAAGGAGATACTCGTACTCCAAAAGATAACCCTGTCGTTTCAATAGAAACGTTACTCGATTTAGATGGAGCAGCCATAGAGCCCATAGTATTTCGTAGCGACGCAATTTCTGTGTTACTACGACAATGTGAGGGAGCGAGGGATGCAGTAAAGATAGAATAGTGCATCAGAAAGGATATACCCGTATCCCAAGAGAAAATCCTGTCGATTCCATAGAAACGTTACTCGATTTAGATGGAGAAGTCATAGAACACATAGTATTTCGTAGCGACGCCATTTCTGTGTTTATTCGCCATTATAAGGGAGCGAGAGATGCAGTTAAGAAGGAATGGTGCATCGGAAAGGAGATACTCGTACTCCAAAAGAAAATCCTGTCGTTTCAATAGAAACGTTACTCGATTTAGATGGAGGAGCAAGAGACCATAGTATTTCGTAGCGACGCAATTTCATTGTTAATACGACAATGTGCGGGAGCGACGGATGCAGTAAAGAAGGAATAGTGTATCTGAAAGGATATACCCGTATCCCAAAAGAAAATCCTGTCGTTTCCATAGAAACGTTACTCGATTTAGAAGGAGAAGTAATAGAACTCATAGTATTTCATAGCGACGACATTTCTGTGTTTATTCGTCATTATGAGGGAGGGAGAGATGCTGTTAAGAAGGAATAGTGCATCGGAAAGGAGATACTCGTACTCCAAAAGAAAACCCTGTCGTTTCAATAGAAACGTTACTCGATTTAGATGGAGAAGCCATAGAGCCCATAGTATTTCGTAGCGACGCAATTTCTGTGTTAATACGACAATGTGAGGGAGCGAGGGATGCAGTTTAGAAGGAATAGTGCATCTGAAAGGTTATACCCGTATCCCAAAAGAAAATCCTGTCGTTTCCATAGAAACGTTACTCGATTTAGAAGGAGACGTCATAGAACCCATAGTGTTTCATAGCGACGCCATTTCTGTGTTTATTCGTCATTATGAGGGAGCGAGAGATGCAGTTAAGAAGGAATAGTGCATCGGAATGGAGATACTGGTACTCCAAAAGAAAATCCTGTCGTTTCAATAGAAACGTTACTCGATTTTGATGGAGAAGCCATAGAGCCCATAGTATTTCGTAACGACGCAATTTCTGTGTTAATACGACAATGTGAGGGAGCTGGGGATGCAGTAAAGAAGGAATAGTGGATCTGAAAGAATATACCCGTTTCCTAAAAGAAAATCCTGTCGTTTCCATAGAAACGTAACTCGATTTAGAAGGAGAAGTCATAGAACCCATAGTATTTCATAGCGACGCCAATTCTGTGTTTATTCGTCATTATGAGGGAGCGAGAGATGCAGTTAAGAAGGAATAGTGCATCAGAAAGGAGATAGTCGTACTCCAAAAGATAAACCTGTCGTTTCAATAGAAACGTTACTCGATTTAGATGGAGCAGCCATAGAGCCCATAGTATTTGGTAGCGACGCAATTTCTGTGTTAATACGACAATGTGCGGAGCGAGGGATGCAGTAAAGAAGGAATAGTGTATCTGAAAGGATATACCCGTATCCCAAAAGATAATCCTGTCGTTTCCATACAAACGTTACTCGATTTAGAAGGAGAAGTCATAGAACCCATAGTATTTCATAGCTACGCCATTTCTGTGTTTATTCGTCATTATGAGGGAGCGAGAGATGCAGTTAAGAAGGAATAGTGCATCGGAAAGGAGATACTCGTACTCCAAAAGAAAATCCTGTCGTTTCAACAGAAACGTTACTCGATTTAGATGGAGAAGCCATAGAGCCCATAGTATTTTGTAGCGACGCAATTTCTGTGTTAATACGACAATGTGGGGCAGCAAGGGATGCAGTAAAGAAGGAATAGTGCATCTGAAACGATATACCCGTATCCCAAAAGAAAATCCTGTCGTTTCCATAGAAACGTTACTCGATTTAGAGGGAGAAGTCATAGAACCCAAAGTATTTCATAGCAACGCCATTTCTGTGTTTATTCGCCATTATGAGGGAGCGAGAGATGCAGTTAAGAAGGAATAGTACATCGGAAAGGAGATACTCGTACTCCAAAAAAAATCCTGTCGTTTCAATAGAAACGTTACTCGATTTATATGGAGAAGTCATAGAGCCCATAGTATTTCGTAGCGACGCAATTTCTGTGTTAATACGACAATGTGAAGGAGCAAGGGATACAGTAAAGAACGAATAGTGCATCTGAAAGGACATACCCGTATCCCAAAAGAAAATCCTGTCGTTTCCATAGAAACGTTACTCGATTTAGAAGGAGAAGTCATAGAACCCATAGCATTTCATAGCGACGCCATTTCTGTGTTTAATCGTCATTATGAGGGAGCGAGAGATGCAGTTAAGAAGGAATAGTGCATCGGAAAGGAGATACTCGTACTCCAAAAGAAAATCCTGTCGTTTCAATAGAAACGTTACTCGATTTAGATGGAGGAACCATAGAGCCCATAGTATTTCGTAGCGACGCAATTTCTGTGTTAATACGACAATGTGAGGGAGCGGGGGATGCAGTAAAGAAGGAATAGTGCATCTGAAAGGATATACCCGTATCCCAAAAGAAAATCCTGTCGTTTCCATAGAAATGTTACTCGATTTAGAAGGAGAAGTCATAGAACCCATTGTATTTCATAGCGACGCCATTTCAGTGTTTATTCGTCATTATGAGGGAGCGAGAGATGCAGTTAAGAAGGAATAGTGCATCGGAAAGGAGATACTCGCACTCCAAATGAAAATCCTGTCGTTTCAATAGAAACGTTACTCGATTTAGATGGAGAAGCCATAGAGCACATTGTATTTGTTGGCGACGCAATTTCTGTGTTAATACGACAATGTGAGGGAGCGAGGGATGCGGTAAAGAAGGAATAGTGCATCTGAAAGGATATACCTGTATCCCAAAAGAAAATCCTGTCGTTTCCATAGAAACGTTACTCGATTTAGGAGGAGAAGTAATAGAACACATAGTATTTCACAGCGACGACATTTCTGTGTTTATTCGTCATTATGATGGAGCGAGAGATGCAGTTAAGAAGGAATAGTGCATCTGAAAGGATATACCCGTATCCTAAAAGAAAAAGCTGTCGTTTCCATAGCAACGTTACTCGATTTAGAGCGAGAAGTCATAGAACCCATAGTATTTCATAGCGACACAGTTTCTGTGTTAATACGTCAATGAGAGGTACGAGGGGTGCAGTAAAGAAGGAATAGTGCATCGGAAAAGTGATACTCGTATCCCAAAAGAAAATCCTGTCTTTTTCATTGAAATGTTACTCGATTTAGATGGAGAAGCCATAGAACCCATAGTATTTCGTAGCGACGCAATATCTGTGTTAATACGACAATGTGAGGGAGCGAGGGATGCAGTAACGAAGGTATAGTGCATCTGAAAGGATATACCCGTATCCCAAAAGAAAATCCTGTCGTTTCCATAGAAACGTTACTCGATTTAGATGGAGAAGCCATAGAGCCCATAGTATTTCGTAGCGACGCAATTTCTGTGTTAATACGACAATGTGACGGAGCGAGGGATGCAGTAAATAAGGAATAGTGCAGCTGAAAGGATATACCCGTATCCCAAAAGAAAATCCTGTCGTTTCCATAGAAACGATACTCGACTTAGAAGGAGAAGTCATAGAACCCATAGTATTTCATAGCGACGCCATTTCTGTGTTTATTTGTCATTATGAGGGAGCGAGAGATGCAGTTAAGAAGGAATAGTGCATCTGAAAGGATATACCCGTTTCCCAAAAGAAAAACCTGTCGTTTCCATAGCAACGTTACTCGATTTAGAGGGAGAAGTCATAGAACCCATTGTATTACATAGCGACACAGTTTCTGTGTTAATTCGTCAATGTGAGGAGCGATGGATGCAGTAAAGAAGGAATAGTGCATCGGAAAGGAGATACTCGTACTCCAAAAGAAAATCATGTCGTTTCAATAGAAACGTTACTCGATTTAGATAGAGGAGCCATAGAGCCCATAGTATTTCGTAGAGACGCAATTTCTGTGTTAATACGACAATGTGAGGGAACGAGGGATGCAGTAAAGAAAGAATAGTGCATCAGAAAGGATAGACCCGTATCCCAAAAGAAAATCCTGTCGTTTCCATAGAATTGTTACTCGATTTAGAAGGTGAAGTCATAGAACCCAAAGTATTTCGTAGCGACGCCATTTCTGTATTTATTCGCCATTATGAGGGAGCGAGAGATGCAGTTAAGAAGGAATAGTGCATCGGAAAGGAGATAGTCGTACTCCAAAAGAAATACTGTCGTTTCAATAGAAACGTTACTCGATTTAGATAGAGAAGAAATAGAGCCCATAGTATTTCGTAGCGACGCAATTTCTGTGTTAGTACGACGATGTGAGGGAGCGAGGAATGCAATAAAGGAGGAATAGTGCATCTGAAAGGATATACCCATATCCCAAAGGAAAATCCTGTCGTTTCCATAGAAACGTCACTCGATTTAGAAGGAGAAGTCACAGAACCCATAGTATTTCATAGCGACGCCATTTCTGTGTTTATTCGTCATTATGAGGGAGCGAAGGATGCAGTTAAGAAGGAATAGTGCATCGGAAAGGAGATACTCGTACTCCCAAAGAGAATCCTGTCGTTTCAATAGAAACGTTACTCGATTTAGATGGAGAAGCCATAGAGCCCATAGTATTTTGTAGCGACGCAATTTCTTTGTTAATACGACAATGTGAGGGAGCGAGGGATGCAGTAAAGAAGGAATAGTGCATCTGAAAGGATATACCCGTATCCCAAAAGAAAACCCTGTCGTTTCCATAGAAACGTTACTCGATTTAGAAGGAGAAGTCATAGAACCCATAATATTTCATAGCGACGCCATTTCTGTGTTTATTCGCATTATGAGGGAGCGAGAGATGCAGTTAAGAAGGAATAGTGCATCGTAAAGGAGCTACTCGTACTCCAAAAGAAAATGCTGTCGTTTCAACAGAAACGTTACTCGATTTAGATGGAGAAGCCATAAAGCCCGTAGTATTTTGTAGCGACGCAATTTCTGTGTTAATACGACAATGTGAGGGAGCAGGGGTTGCAGTAAAGAAGGAATAGTGCATCTGAAAGGATATACCCGTATCCCAAAAGAAAATCCTGTCGTTTCCATAGAAACGTTACTCGATTTAGAAGGAGAAGTCATAGAACCCATAGTATTTCATAGCAACGCCATTTCTGTGTTTATTCGCTATTATGAGGGAGCGAGAGATCCAGTTAAGAAGGAATAGTGCATCGGAAAGGAGATACTCGTACTCCAAAAAAAATCCTGTCGTTTCAATAGAAACGTTACTCGATTTAGATGGAGAAGCCATAGAGCCCATAGTATTTCGTAGCGACGCAATTTCTGTGTTAATACGACAATGTGAGGGAGCGAGGGATACAGTAAAGAACGAATAGTGCATCTGAAAGGATATACCCATATCCCAAAAGAAAATCCTGTCGTTTCCATAGAAACGTTACTCGATTTAGAAGGAGAAGTCATAGAACCCATAGCATTTCATAGCGACGCCATTTCTGTGTTTATTCGTCATTATGAGGGAGCGAGAGATGCAGTTAAGAAGGAATACTGCATTGGAAAGGAGATACTCGTACTCCAAAAGAAAATCCTGTCGTTTCAATAGAAACGTTACTCGATTTAGATGGAGGAGCCATAGAGCCCATAGTATTTCGTAGCGACGCAATTTCTGTGTTAATACGACAATGTGAGGGAGCGAGGGATGCAGTAAAGAAGGAATAGTGCATCTGAAAGGATATACCCGTATTCCAAAAGAAAACCCTGTCGTTTCCATAGAAACGTTACTCGATTTAGAAGGAGAAGTCATAGAACCCATAGTATTTCATAGCGACGCCATTTCTGTGTTTATTCGTCATTATGAGGGAGCGAGAGATGCAGTTAAGAAGGAATAGTGCATCGGAAAGGAGATACTCGTACTCCAAAAGAAAATCCTGTCGTTTCAATAGAAACGTTACTCGATTTAGATGGAGAGGCCATAGAGCACATTGTATTTGTTGGCGACGCAATTTCTGTGTTAATACGACAATGTGAGGGATCGAGGGATGCAGTAAAGAAGGAATAGTGCATCTGAAAGGATATACCCGTATCCCAAAAGAAAATCCTGTCGTTTCCATAGAAACGTTATTCGATTTAGAAGGAGAAGTAATAGAACTCATATTATTTCATAGCGACGCCATTTCTGTGTTTATTCGTCATTATGAGGGAGGGAGAGATGCTGTTAAGAAGGAATAGTGCATCGGAAAGGAGTGACTCGTACTCCAAAAGAAAATCCTGTCGCTTCAATAGAAACGTTACACGATTTAGATGGAGAAGCCATAGAGCCCATAGTATTTCGTAGCGACGCAATTTCTGTGTTAATACGACAATGTGAGGGAGCGAGGGATGCAGTAAAGAAGGATTAGTGCATCTGAAAGGTTATACCCGTATCCCAAAAGAAAATCCTGTCGTTTCCATAGAAACGTTACTCGATTTAGAAGGAGAAGTCATAGAACCCATAGTGTTTCATAGCGACGCCAATTCTGTGTTTATTCGTCATTATGAGGGAGCGAGAGATGCAGTTAAGAAGGAATAGTGCATCGGAAAGGAGATACTCGTACTCCAAAAGAAAACCCTGTCGTTTCAATAGAAACGTTACTCGATTTAGATGGAGCAGCCATAGAGCCCATAGTATTTCGTAGCGATGCAATATCTGTGTTAATACGACAATGTGAGGGAGCGAGGGATGCAGTAACGAAGGAATAGTGCATCTGAAAGGATATACCCGTATACCAAAAGAAAATCCTGACGTTTCCATAGAAACGTTACTCGATTTAGAAGGAGAAGTCATAGAACCCATAGTATTTCATAGCGACGCCATTTCCGTGTTTATTCGTCATTATGAGGGAGCGAGAGATGCAGTTAAAAAGGAATAGTGCATCGGAAAGGAGATACTCCTACTCCAAAAGAAAATCCGATCGTATCAACAGAAACGTTACTCGATTTAGATGGAGAAGCCATAGAGCCCATAGTATTTTGTAGCGACGCAATTTCTGTGTTAATACGACAATGTGAGGGAGCAGGGGTTGCAGTAAAGAAGGAATAGTGCATCTGAAAGGATATACCCGTATCCCAAAAGAAAATCCGGTCGTTTCCATAGAAACGTTACTCGATTTAGAAGGAGAAGTCATAGAACCCATAGTATTTCATAGCAACGCCATTTCTGTGTTTATTCGCCATTATGAGGGAGCGAGAGATCCAGTTAAAAAGCAATAGTGCATCGGAAAGGAGATACTCGTACTCCAAAAAAAATCCTGTCGTTTCAATAGAAACGTTACTCGATTTAGATGGAGAAGCCATAGAGCCCATAGTATTTCTTAGCGACGCAATTTCTGTGTTAATACGACAATGTGAGGGAGCGAGGGATACAGTAAAGAACGAATAGTGCATCTGAAAGGATATACCCATATCCCAAAAGAAAATCCTGTCGTTTCCATAGAAACGTTACTCGATTTAGAAGGAGAAGTCATAGAACCCATAGCATTTCATAGCGACGCCATTTCTGTGTTTATTTGTCATTATGAGGGAGCGAGAGATGCAGTTAAGAAGGAATAGTGCATCGGAAAGGAGATACTCGTACTCCAAAAGAAAATCCTGTCGTTTCAATAGAAACGTTACTCGATTTAGATGGAGGAGCCATAGAGCCCATAGTATTTCGTAGCGACGCAATTTCTGTGTTAATACGACAATGTGAGGGAGCGTGGGATGCAGTAAAGAAGGAATAGTGCATCTGAAAGGATATACCCGTATCCCAAAAGAAAATCCGGTCGTTTCCATAGAAACGTTACTCGATTTAGAAGGAGAAGTCATAGAACCCATAGTATTTCATAGCGACGCCATTTCTGTGTTTATTCGTCATTATGAGGGAGCGAGAGATGCAGTTAAGAAGGAATAGTGCATCGGAAAGGAGATACTCGTACTCCAAAAGAAAATCCTGTCGTTTCAATAGAAACGTTACTCGATTTAGATGGAGAGGCCATATAGCACATTGTATTTGTTGGCGACGCAATTTCTGTGTTAATACGACAATGTGAGGGAGCGAGGGATGCAGTAAAGAAGGAATAGTGCATCTGAAAGGATATACCCGTATCCCAAAAGAAAATCCGGTCGTTTCCATAGAAACGTTACTCGATTTAGAAGGAGAAGTCATAGAACCCATAGTATTTCATAGCGACGCCATTTCTGTGTTTATTCGTCATTATGAGGAAGCGAGAGATGCAGTTAAGAAGGAATAGTGCATCGTAAAGGAGCCACTCGTACTCCAAAAGAAAATGCTGTCGTTTCAACAGAAACGTTACTCGATTTAGATGGAGAAGCCATAGAGCTCATAGTATTTTGTAGCGACGCAATTTCTGTGTTAATACGACAATGTGATGGGAGCAGGGGTTGCAGTAAAGAAGGAATAGTGCATCTGAAAGGATATACCCGTATCCCAAAAGAAAATCCTGTCGTTTCCATAGAAACGTTACTCGATTTAGAAGGAGAAGTCATAGAACCCTTAGTATTTCATAGCAACGCCATTTCTGTGTTTATTCGCCATTATGAAGGAGCGAGAGATGCAGTTAAGAAGGAATAGTGCATCGGAAAGGAGATACTCGTACTCCAAAAAAAATCCTGTAGTTTCAATAGAAACGTTACTCGATTTAGATGGAGAAGCCATAGAGCCCATAGTATTTCGTAGCGACGCAATATCTGTGTTAATACGACAATGTGAGGGAGCGAGGGATACAGTAAAGAACGAATAGTGCATCTGAAAGGATATACCCGTATCCCAAAAGAAAATCCTGTCGTTTCCATAGAAACGTTACTCGATTTAGAAGGAGAAGTCATAGAACCCATAGCATCTCATAGCGACGCCATTTCTGTGTTTATTCGTCATTATGAGGGAGCGAGAGATGCAGTTAAGAAGGAATAGTGCATCGGAAAGGAGATACTCGTACTCCAAAAGAAAATCCTGTCGTTTCAATAGAAACGTTACTCGATTTAGATGGAGGAGCCATATAGCCCATAGTAATTCGTAGCGACGCAATTTCTGTGTTAATACGACAATGTGAGGGAGCGAGGGATGCAGTAAAGAAGGAATAGTGCATCTGAAAGGATATACCCGTATCCCAAAAGAAAATCCTGTCGTTTCCATAGAAACGTTTAGTCGATTTAGAAGGAAAAGTCATAGAACCCATAGTATTTCATCGCGACGCCATTTCTGTGTTTATTCGTCATTATGAGGGAGCGAGAGATGCAGTTAGGAAGGAATAGTGCATCGGAAAGGAGATACTCGTACTCCAAAAGAAAATCCTGTCGTTTCAATAGAAACGTTACTCGATTTAGATGGAGAAGCCATAGAGCCCATAGTATTTCGTAGCGACGCAATTTCTGTGTTAATACGACAATGTGAGGGAGCGAGGGATGCAGTATAGAAGGAATAGTGCATCTGAAAGGTTATACCCGTATCCCAAAAGAAAATCCTGTCGTTTCCATAGAAACGTTACTCGATTTAGAAGGAGAAGTCATAGAACCCATAGTGTTTCATAGCGACGCCATTTCTGTGTTTATTCGTCATTATGAGGGAGCGAGAGATGCAGTTAAGAAGGAATAGTTCATCGGAATGGAGATACTGGTACTCCAAAAGAAAATCCTGTCGTTTCAATAGAAACGTTACTCGAATTTGATGGGGAAGCCATAGAGCCCATAGTATTTCGTAACGACGCAATTTCTGTGTTAATACGACAATGTGAGGGAGCTGGGGATGCAGTAAAGAAGGAATAGTGCATCTGAAAGGTTATACCCGTATCCTAAAAGAAAATCCTGTCGTTTCCATAGAAACGTAACTCGATTTAGAGGGAGAAGTCATAGAACCCATAGTATTTCATAGCGACGCCAATTCTGTGTTTATTCGTCATTATGAGGTAGCGAGAGATGCAGTTAAGAAGGAATAGTGCATCGGAAAGGAGATACTCGTACTCCAAAAGAAAATCCTGTCGTTTCAATAGAAACGTTACTCGATTTAGATGGAGGAGCCATAGAGCCCATAGTAATTCGTAGCGACGCAATTTCTGTGTTAATACGACAATGTGAGGGAGCGAGGGATGCAGTAAAGAAGGAATAGTGCATCTGAAAGGATATACCCGTATCCCAAAAGAAAATCCTGTCGTTTCCATAGAAACGTTACTCGATTTAGAATGAAAAGTCATAGAACCCATAGTATTTCATAGCGACGCCATTTCTGTGTTTATTCGTCATTATGAGGGAGCGAGAGATGCAGTTAGGAAGGAATAGTGCATCGGAAAGGAGATACTCGTACTCCAAAAGAAAATCCTGTCGTTTCAATAGAAACGTTACTCGATTTAGATGGAGAAGCCATAGAGCCCATAGTATTTCGTAGCGACGCAATTTCTGTGTTAATACGACAATGTGAGGGAGCGAGGGATGCAGTAAAGAAGGAATAGTGCATCTGAAAGGTTATACCCGTATCCCAAAAGAAAATCCTGTCGTTTCCATAGAAACGTTACTCGATGTAGAAGGAGAAGTCATAGAACCCATAGTATTTCATAGCGACGCCATTTCTGTGTTTATTCGTCATTATGAGGGAGCGAGAGATGCAGTTAAGAAGGAATAGTGCATCGGAATGGAGATACTGGTACTCCAAAAGAAAATCCTGTCGTTTCAATAGAAACGTTACTCGAATTTGATGGGGAAGCCATAGAGCCCATAGTATTTCGTAACGACGCAATTTCTGTGTTAATACGACAATGTGAGGGAGCTGGGGATGCAGTAAAGAAGGAATAGTGCATCTGAAAGGTTATACCCGTATCCTAAAAGAAAATCCTGTCGTTTCCATAGAAACGTAACTCGATTTAGAAGGAGAAGTCATAGAACACATAGTATTTCGTAGCGACGCCATTTCTGTGTTTATTCGACATTATGAGGGAGCGAGAGATGCAGTTAAGAAGGAATAGTGCATCGGAAAGGAGATACTCGTCTCCAAAAGAAAATCCTGTCGTTTCAACAGAAACGTTACTCGATTTAGATGGAGAAGCCATAGAGCCCATAGTATTTTGTAGCGACGCAATTTCTGTGTTAAAACGACAATGTGAGGGAGCGAGGGATGCAGTAAAGAAGGAATAGTGCATCTGAAAGGATATACCCGTATCCCAAAAGAAAATCCTGTCGTTTCCAAAGAAACGTTACTCGATTTAGAAGGAGAAGTCATAGAACCCATAGTATTTCATAGCAACGCCATTTCTATGTTTATTCGCCATTATGAGGGAGCGAGACATGCAGTTAAGAAGGAATAGTGCATCGGAAATTAAATACTCGTACTCCAAAAAAAATCCTGTCGTTTCAATAGAAACGTTACTCGATTTAGATGGAGAAGCCATAGAGCCCATAGTATTTCGTGGCGACGCAATTTCTGTGTTAATACGACAATGTGAGGTAGCGAGGGATGCAGTAAAGAAGGAATAGTGCATCTGAAAGGATATACCCGTATCCCAAAAGAAAATCCTGTCGTTTCCATAGAAACGTTACTCGATTTAGAAGGAGAAGTCATAGAACCCATAGTATTTCATAGCGACGCCATTTCTGTGTTTATTCGTCATTATGAGGGAGCGAGAGATGCAGTTATGAAGGAATAGTGCATCGGAAAGGAGATACTCGTACTCCAAAAGAAAATCCTGTCGTTTCAACAGAAACGTTACTCCATTTAGATGGAGAAGCCATAGAGCCCATAGTATTTTGTAGCGACGCAATTTCTGTGTTAATACGACAATGTGGGGCAGCAAGGGATGCAGTAAAGAAGGAATAGTGCATCTGAAACGATATACCCGTATCCCAAAAGAAAATCCTGTCGTTTCCATAGAAACGTTACTCGATTTAGAGGGAGAAGTCATAGAACGCATAGTATTTCTTAGCAACGCCATTTCTGTGTTTATTCGTCATTATGAGGGAGCGAGAGATGCAGTTAAGAAGGAATAGTGCATCGGGAAGGAGATACTCGTACTCCAAAAAAATCCTGTCGTTTCAATAGAAACGTTACTCGATTTTGATGGAGAAGCCATAGAGCCCATAGTATATCATAGCGACGCAATTTCTGTGTTAATACGACAATGTGAGGGAGCGAGGGATACAGTAAAGAAGGAATAGTGCATCTGAAAGGATATACCCGTATCCCAAAAGAAAATCCTGTCGTTTCCATAGAAACGTTACTCGATTTAGAAGGAGAAGTCATAGAACACATAGTATTTCGTAGCGACGCCATTTCTGTGTTTATTCGTCATTATGAGGGAGCGAGAGATGCAGTTATGAAGGAATAGTGCATCGGAAAGGAGATACTCGCACTCCAAAAGAAAATCCTGTCGTTTCAATAGAAACGTTACTCGATTTAGATGGAGAAGCCATAGAGCACATTGTATTTGTTGGCGACGCAATTTCTGTATTTATACGACAATGTGAGGGAGCGAGGGATGCGGTAAAGAAGGAATAGTGCATCTGAAAGGATATACCTGTATCCCAAAAGAAAATCCTGTCGTTTCCATAGAAACGTTACTCGATTTAGGAGGAGAAGTAATAGAACACATAGTATTTCACAGCGACGCCATTTCTGTGTTTATTCGTCATTATGAGGGAGCGAGAGATGCTGTTAAGAAGGAATAGTGCATCTGAAAGGATATACCCGTATCCTAAAAGAAAAAGCTGTCGTTTCCATAGAAACGTTACTCGATTTAGAAGGAGAAGTCATAGAACCCATAGTGTTTCATAGCGACGCCATTTCTGTGTTTATTCGTCATTATGAGGGAGCGAGAGATGCAGTTAAGAAGGAATAGTGCATCGGAATGGAGATACTGGTACTCCAAAAGAAAATCCTGTCGTTTCAATAGAAACGTTACTCGAATTTGATGGAGAAGCCATAGGGCCCATAGTATTTCGTAACGACGCAATTTCTGTGTTAATACGACAATGTGAGGGAGCTGGGGATGCAGTAAAGAAGGAATAGTGCATCTGAAAGGTTATACCCGTATCCTAAAAGAAAATCCTGTCGTTTCCATAGAAACGTAACTCGATTTAGAAGGAGAAGTCATAGAACCCATAGTATTTCATAGCGACGCCAATTCTGTGTTTATTCGTCATTATGAGGGAGCGAGAGATGCAGTTAAGAAGGAATAGTGCATCGGAAAGGAGATACTCGTACTCCAAAAGATAACCCTGTCGTTTCAATAGAAACGTTACTCGATTTAGATGGAGCAGCCATAGAGCCCATAGTATTTCGTAGCGACGCAATTTCTGTGTTACTACGACAATGTGAGGGAGCGAGGGATGCAGTAAAGATAGAATAGTGCATCAGAAAGGATATACCCGTATCCCAAGAGAAAATCCTGTCGATTCCATAGAAACGTTACTCGATTTAGATGGAGAAGTCACAGAACACATAGTATTTCGTAGCGACGCCATTTCTGTGTTTATTCGCCATTATAAGGGAGCGAGAGATGCAGTTAAGAAGGAATGGTGCATCGGAAAGGAGATACTCGTACTCCAAAAGAAAATCCTGTCGTTTCAATAGAAACGTTACTCGATTTAGATGGAGGAGCAAGAGACCATAGTATTTCGTAGCGACGCAATTTCATTGTTAATACGACAATGTGCGGGAGCGACGGATGCAGTAAAGAAGGAATAGTGTATCTGAAAGGATATACCCGTATCCCAAAAGAAAATCCTGTCGTTTCCATAGAAACGTTACTCGATTTAGAAGGAGAAGTAATAGAACTCATAGTATTTCATAGCGACGACATTTCTGTGTTTATTCGTCATTATGAGGGAGGGAGAGATGCTGTTAAGAAGGAATAGTGCATCGGAAAGGAGATACTCGTACTCCAAAAGAAAACCCTGTCGTTTCAATAGAAACGTTACTCGATTTAGATGGAGAAGCCATAGAGCCCATAGTATTTCGTAGCGACGCAATTTCTGTGTTAATACGACAATGTGAGGGAGCGAGGGATGCAGTAAAGAAGGAATAGTGCATCTGAAAGGTTATACCCGTATCCCAAAAGAAAATCCTGTCGTTTCCATAGAAACGTTACTCGATTTAGAAGGAGACGTCATAGAACCCATAGTGTTTCATAGCGACGCCATTTCTGTGTTTATTCGTCATTATGAGGGAGCGAGAGATGCAGTTAAGAAGGAATAGTGCATCAGAAAGGAGATAGTCGTACTCCAAAAGATAAACCTGTCGTTTCAATAGAAACGTTACTCGATTTAGATGGAGCAGCCATAGAGCCCATAGTATTTCGTAGCGACGCAATTTCTGTGTTAATACGACAATGTGCGGAGCGAGGGATGCAGTAAAGAAGGAATAGTGTATCTGAAAGGATATACCCGTATCCCAAAAGATAATCCTGTCGTTTCCATACAAACGTTACTCGATTTAGAAGGAGAAGTCATAGAACCCATAGTATTTCATAGCAACGCCATTTCTATGTTTATTCGCCATTATGAGGGAGCGAGAGATGCAGTTAAGAAGGAATAGTGCATCGGAAATTAAATACTCGTACTCCAAAAAAAATCCTGTCGTTTCAATAGAAACGTTACTCGATTTAAATGGAGAAGCCATAGATCCCATAGTATTTCGTAGCGACGCAATTTCTGTGTTAATACGACAATGTGAGGTAGCGAGGGATGCAGTAAAGAAGGAATAGTGCATCTGAAAGGATATACCCGTATCCCAAAAGGAAATCCTGTCGTTTCCATACAAACGTTACTCGATTTAGAAGGAGAAGTCATAGAACCCATAGTATTTCATAGCTACGCCATTTCTGTGTTTATTCGTCATTATGAGGGAGCGAGAGATGCAGTTAAGAAGGAATAGTGCATCGGAAAGGAGATACTCGTACTCCAAAAAAAATCCTGTCGTTTCAATAGAAACGTTACTCGATTTAGATGGAGAAGCCATAGAGCCCATAGTATTTCGTAGCGACGCAATTTCTGTGTTAATACGACAATGTGAGGGAGCGAGGGATACAGTAAAGAACGAATAGTGCATCTGAAAGGATATACCCATATCCCAAAAGAAAATCCTGTCGTTTCCATAGAAACGTTACTCGATTTAGAAGGAGAAGTCATAGAACCCATAGCATTTCATAGCGACGCCATTTCTGTGTTTATTCGTCATTATGAGGGAGCGAGAGATGCAGTTAAGAAGGAATAGTGCATTGGAAAGGAGATACTCGTACTCCAAAAGAAAATCCTGTCGTTTCAATAGAAACGTTACTCGATTTAGATGGAGGAGCCATAGAGCCCATAGTATTTCGTAGCGACGCAATTTCTGTGTTAATACGACAATGTGAGGGAGCGAGGGATGCAGTAAAGAAGGAATAGTGCATCTGAAAGGATATACCCGTATTCCAAAAGAAAACCCTGTCGTTTCCATAGAAACGTTACTCGATTTAGAAGGAGAAGTCATAGAACCCATAGTATTTCATAGCGACGCCATTTCTGTGTTTATTCGTCATTATGAGGGAGCGAGAGATGCAGTTAAGAAGGAATAGTGCATCGGAAAGGAGATACTCGTACTCCAAAAGAAAATCCTGTCGTTTCAATAGAAACGTTACTCGATTTAGATGGAGAGGCCATAGAGCACATTGTATTTGTTGGCGACGCAATTTCTGTGTTAATACGACAATGTGAGGGATCGAGGGATGCAGTAAAGAAGGAATAGTGCATCTGAAAGGATATACCCGTATCCCAAAAGAAAATCCTGTCGTTTCCATAGAAACGTTACTCGATTTAGAAGGAGAAGTAATAGAACTCATATTATTTCATAGCGACGCCATTTCTGTGTTTATTCGTCATTATGAGGGAGGGAGAGATGCTGTTAAGAAGGAATAGTGCATCGGAAAGGAGTGACTCGTACTCCAAAAGAAAATCCTGTCGCTTCAATAGAAACGTTACACGATTTAGATGGAGAAGCCATAGAGCCCATAGTATTTCGTAGCGACGCAATTTCTGTGTTAATACGACAATGTGAGGGAGCGAGGGATGCAGTAAAGAAGGAATAGTGCATCTGAAAGGTTATACCCGTATCCCAAAAGAAAATCCTGTCGTTTCCATAGAAACGTTACTCGATTTAGAAGGAGAAGTCATAGAACCCATAGTGTTTCATAGCGACGCCAATTCTGTGTTTATTCGTCATTATGAGGGAGCGAGAGATGCAGTTAAGAAGGAATAGTGCATCGGAAAGGAGATACTCGTACTCCAAAAGAAAACCCTGTCGTTTCAATAGAAACGTTACTCGATTTAGATGGAGCAGCCATAGAGCCCATAGTATTTCGTAGCGATGCAATATCTGTGTTAATACGACAATGTGAGGGAGCGAGGGATGCAGTAACGAAGGAATAGTGCATCTGAAAGGATATACCCGTATACCAAAAGAAAATCCTGTCGTTTCCATAGAAACGTTACTCGATTTAGAAGGAGAAGTCATAGAACCCATAGTATTTCATAGCGACGCCATTTCCGTGTTTATTCGTCATTATGAGGGAGCGAGAGATGCAGTTAAAAAGGAATAGTGCATCGGAAAGGAGATACTCCTACTCCAAAAGAAAATCCGATCGTATCAACAGAAACGTTACTCGATTTAGATGGAGAAGCCATAGAGCCCATAGTATTTTGTAGCGACGCAATTTCTTTGTTAATACGACAATGTGAGGGAGCGAGGGATGCAGTAAAGAAGGAATAGTGCATCTGAAAGGATATACCCGTATCCCAAAAGAAAACCCTGTCGTTTCCATAGAAACGTTACTCGATTTAGAAGGAGAAGTCATAGAACCCATAGTATTTCATAGCGACGCCATTTCTGTGTTTATTCGTCATTATGAGGGAGCGAGAGATGCAGTTAAGAAGGAATAGTGCATCGTAAAGGAGCTACTCGTACTCCAAAAGAAAATGCTGTCGTTTCAACAGAAACGTTACTCGATTTAGATGGAGAAGCCATAAAGCCCATAGTATTTTGTAGCGACGCAATTTCTGTGTTAATACGACAATGTGAGGGAGCAGGGGTTGCAGTAAAGAAGGAATAGTGCATCTGAAAGGATATACCCGTATCCCAAAAGAAAATCCGGTCGTTTCCATAGAAACGTTACTCGATTTAGAAGGAGAAGTCATAGAACCCATAGTATTTCATAGCAACGCCATTTCTGTGTTTATTCGCCATTATGAGGGAGCGAGAGATCCAGTTAAAAAGCAATAGTGCATCGGAAAGGAGATACTCGTACTCCAAAAAAAATCCTGTCGTTTCAATAGAAACGTTACTCGATTTAGATGGAGAAGCCATAGAGCCCATAGTATTTCGTAGCGACGCAATTTCTGTGTTAATACGACAATGTGAGGGAGCGAGGGATACAGTAAAGAACGAATAGTGCATCTGAAAGGATATACCCATATCCCAAAAGAAAATCCTGTCGTTTCCATAGAAACGTTACTCGATTTAGAAGGAGAAGTCATAGAACCCATAGCATTTCATAGCGACGCCATTTCTGTGTTTATTTGTCATTATGAGGGAGCGAGAGATGCAGTTAAGAAGGAATAGTGCATCGGAAAGGAGATACTCGTACTCCAAAAGAAAATCCTGTCGTTTCAATAGAAACGTTACTCGAATTTGATGGAGAAGCCATAGAGCCCATACTATTTCGTAACGACGCAATTTCTGTGTTAATACGACAATGTGAGGGAGCTGGGGATGCAGTAAAGAAGGAATAGTGCATCTGAAAGGTTATACCCGTATCCTAAAAGAAAATCCTGTCGATTCCATAGAAACGTAACTCGATTTAGAAGGAGAAGTCATAGAACCCATAGTATTTCATAGCGACGCCAATTCTGTGTTTATTCGTCATTATGAGGGAGCGAGAGATGCAGTTACGAAGGAATAGTGCATCGGAAAGGAGATACTCGTACTCCAAAAGATAACCCTGTCGTTTCAATAGAAACGTTACTCGATTTAGATGGAGCAGCCATAGAGCCCATAGTATTTCGTAGCGACGCAATTTCTGTGTTAATACGACAATGTGAGGGAGCGAGAGATGCAGTAAAGATAGAATAGTGCATCAGAAAGGATGTACCCGTATCCCAAGAGAAAATCCTGTCGTTTCCATAGAAACGTTACTCGATTTAGATGGAGAAGTCATAGAACACATAGTATTTCATAGCGACGCCATTTCTGTGTTTATTCGCCATTATGAGGGAGCGAGAGATGCAGTTAAGAAGGAATGGTGCATCGGAAAGGAGATACTCGTACTCCAAAAGAAAATCCTGTCGTTTCAATAGAAACGTTACTCGATTTAGATGGAGGAGCAAGAGACCATAGTATTTCGTAGCGACGCAATTTCTGTGTTAATACGACAATGTGCGGGAGCGACGGATGCAGTAAAGAAGGAATAGTGTATCTGAAAGGATATACCCGTATCCCAAAAGAAAATCCTGTCGTTTCCATAGAAACGTTACTCGATTTAGAAGGAGAAGTAATAGAACTCATAGTATTTCATAGCGACGACATTTCTGTGTTTATTCGTCATTATGAGGGAGGGAGAGATGCTGTTAAGAAGGAATAGTGCATCGGAAAGGAGATACTCGTACTCCAAAAGAAAACCCTGTCGTTTCAATAGAAACGTTACTCGATTTAGATGGAGAAGCCATAGAGCCCATAGTATTTCGTAGCGACGCAATTTCTGTGTTAATACGACAATGTGAGGGAGCGAGGGATGCAGTAAAGAAGGAATAGTGCATCTGAAAGGTTATACCCGTATCCCAAAAGAAAATCCTGTCGTTTCAATAGAAACGTTACTCGATTTAGAAGGAGACGTCATAGAACCCATAGTGTTTCATAGCGACGCCATTTCTGTGTTTATTCGTCATTATGAGGGAGCGAGAGATGCAGTTAAGAAGGAATAGAGCATCGGAATGGAGATACTGGTACTCCAAAAGAAAATCCTGTCGTTTCAATAGAAACGTTACTCGATTTTAATGGAGAAGCCATAGAGCCCATAGTATTTCGTAACGACGCAATTTCTGTGTTAATACGACAATGTGAGGGAGCTGGGGATGCAGTAAAGAAGGAATAGTGGATCTGAAAGAATATACCCGTATCCTAAAAGAAAATCCTGTCGTTTCCATAGAAACGTAACTCGATTTAGAAGGAGAAGTCATAGAACCCATAGTATTTCATAGCGACGCCAATTCTGTGTTTATTCGTCATTATGAGGGAGCGAGAGATGCAGTTAAGAAGGAATAGTGCATCGGAAAGGAGATACTCGTACTCCAAAAGATAAACCTGTCGTTTCAATAGACACGTTACTCGATTTAGATGGAGCAGCCATAGAGCCCATAGTATTTCGTAGCGACGCAATTTCTGTGTTAATACGACAATGTGCGGAGCGAGGGATGCAGTAAAGAAGGAATAGTGTATCTGAAAGGATATACCCGTATCCCAAAAGATAATCCTGTCGTTTCCATACAAACGTTACTCGATTTAGAAGGAGAAGTCATAGAACCCATAGTATTTCATATCGACGCCATTTCTGTGTTTATTCGACATTATGAGGGAGCGAGAGATGCAGTTACGAAGGAATAGTGCATCGGAAAGGAGATACTCGTCTCCAAAAGAAAATCCTGTCGTTTCAACAGTAACGTTACTCGATTTAGATGGAGAAGCCATAGAGCCCATAGTATTTTGTAGCGACGCAATTTCTGTGTTAAAACGACAATGTGAGGGAGCGAGGGATGCAGTAAAGAAGGAATAGTGCATCTGAAAGGATATACCCGTATCCCAAAAGGAAATCCTGTCGTTTCCAAAGAAACGTTACTCGATTTAGAAGGAGAAGTCATAGAACCCATAGTATTTCATAGCGACGCCATTTCTATGTTTATTCGCCATTATGAGGGAGCGAGAGATGCAGTTAAGAAGGAATAGTGCATCGGAAATTAAATACTCGTACTCCAAAAAAAATCCTGTCTTTTCAATAGAAACGTTACTCGATTTAGATGGAGAAGCCATAGAGCCCATAGTTTTTCGTAGCGACGCAATTTCTGTGTTAATACGACAATGTGAGGTAGCGAGGGATGCAGTAAAGAAGGAATAGTGCATCTGAAAGGATATACCCGTATCCCAAAAGAAAATCGTGTCGTTTCCATAGTAACGTTACTCGATTTAGAAGGAGAAGTCATAGAACCCATAGTATTTCATAGCGACGCCATTTCTGTGTTTATTCGTCATTATGAGGGAGCGAGAGATGCAGTTAAGAAGGAATAGTGCATCGGAAAGGAGATACTCGTACTCCAAAAGAAAATCCTGTCGTTTCAACAGAAACGTTACTCGATTTAGATGGAGAAGCCATAGAGCCCATAGTATTTTGTAGCGACGCAATTTCTGTGTTAATACGACAATGTGGGGCAGCAAGGGATGCAGTAAAGAAGGAATAGTGCATCTGAAACGATATACCTGTATCCCAAAAGAAAATCCTGTCGTTTCCATAGAAACGTTACTCGATTTAGAGGGAGAAGTCATAGAACCCAAAGTATTTCATAGCAACGCCATTTCTGTGTTTATTCGCCATTATGAGGGAGCGAGAGATGCAGTTAAGAAGGAATAGTACATCGGAAAGGAGATACTCGTACTCCAAAAAAAATCCTGTCGTTTCAATAGAAACGTTACTCGATTTAGATGGAGAAGTCATAGAGCCCATAGTATTTCGTAGCGACGCAATTTCTGTGTTAATACGACAATGTGAAGGAGCGAGGGATACAGTAAAGAACGAATAGTGCATCTGAAAGGACATACCCGTATCCCAAAAGAAAAACCTGTCGTTTCCATAGAAACGTTACTCGATTTAGAAGGAGAAGTCATAGAACGCATAGTATTTCATAGCAACGCCATTTCTGTGTTTATTCGTCATTATGAGGGAGCGAGAGATGCAGTTAAGAAGGAATAGTGCATCGGAAAGGAGATACTCGTACTCCAAAAAAATCCTGTCGTTTCAATAGAAACGTTACTCGATTTTGATGGAGAAGCCATAGAGCCCATAGTATTTCGTAGCGACGCAATTTCTGTGTTAATACGACAATGTGAGGGAGCGAGGGATACAGTAAAGAACGAATAGTGCATCTGAAAGGATATACCCGTATCCCAAAAGAAAATCCTGTCGTTTCCATAGAAACGTTACTCGATTTAGAAGGAGAAGTCATAGAACCCATAGCATTTCATAGCGACGCCATTTCTGTGTTTATTCGTCATTATGAGGGAGCGAGAGATGCAGTTAAGAAGGAATAGTGCTTCGGAAAGGAAATACTCGTACTCCAAAAAAAATACTGTCGTTTCAATAGAAACGTTACTCGATTTAGATAGAGAAGTCATAGAGCCCATAGTATTTTGTAGCGACGCAATTTCTTTGTTAATACGACAATGTGAGGGAGCGAGGGATGCAGTAAAGAAGGAATAGTGCATCTGAAAGGATATACCCGTATCAGAAAAGAAAATCCTGTCGTTTCCATAGAAACGTTACTCGATTTAGAAGGAGAAGTCATAGAACCCATAGTATTTCATAGCGACGCCATTTCTGTGTTTATTCGTCATTATGAGGGAGCGAGAGATGCAGTTAAGAAGGAATAGTGCATCGTAAAGGAGCTACTCGTACTCCAAAAGAACATGCTGTCGTTTCAACAGAAACGTTACTCGATATAGATGGAGAAGCCATAGAGCCCATAGTATTTTGTAGCGACGCAATTTCTGTGTTAATACGACAATGTGAGGGAGCAGGGGTTGCAGTAAAGAAGGAATAGTGCATCTGAAAGGATATACCCGTATCCCAAAAGAAAATCCTGTCGTTTCCATAGAAACGTTACTCGATTTAGAAGGAGAAGTCATAGAACCCTTAGTATTTCATAGCAACGCCATTTCTGTGTTTATTCGCCATTATGAGGGAGCGAGAGATGCAGTTAAGAAGGAATAGTGCATCGGAAAGGAGATACTCGTACTCCAAAAAAAATCCTGTCGTTTCAATAGAATCGT
Source organism: Schistocerca serialis cubense (assembly GCF_023864345.2). Classification (NCBI taxonomy): domain Eukaryota; kingdom Metazoa; phylum Arthropoda; class Insecta; order Orthoptera; family Acrididae; genus Schistocerca; species Schistocerca serialis. The sequence goes on from NC_064638.1 coordinate 53,255,675, forward strand.
TACTCGATTTAGATAGAGAAGCCATAGAGCCCATAGTATTTCGTAACGACGCAATATCTGTGTTAATACGACAATGTGAGGGAGCGAGGGATACAGTAAAGAACGAATAGTGCATCTGAAAGGATATACCCGTATCCCAAAAGAAAATCCTGTCGTTTCCATAGAAACGTTACTCGATTTAGAAGGAGAAGTCATAGAACCCATAGTGTTTCATAGCGACGCCATTTCTGTGTTTATTCGTCATTATGAGGGAGCGAGAGATGCAGTTAAGAAGGAATAGTGCATCGGAATGGAGATACTGGTACTCCAAAAGAAAATCCTGTCGTTTCAATAGAAACGTTACTCGAATTTGATGGAGAAGCCATAGAGCCCATAGTATTTCGTAACGACGCAATTTCTGTGTTAATACGACAATGTGAGGGAGCTGGGGATGCAGTAAAGAAGGAATAGTGCATCTGAAAGGTTATACCCGTATCCTAAAAGAAAATCCTGTCGTTTCCATAGAAACGTAACTCGATTTAGAAGGAGAAGTCATAGAACCCATAGTATTTCATAGCGACGCCAATTCTGTGTTTATTCGTCATTATGAGGGAGCGAGAGATGCAGTTAAGAAGGAATAGTGCATCGGAAAGGAGATACTCGTACTCCAAAAGATAACCCTGTCGTTTCAATAGAAACGTTACTCGATTTAGATGGAGCAGCCATAGAGCCCATAGTATTTCGTAGCGACGCAATTTCTGTGTTAATACGACAATGTGAGGGAGCGAGAGATGCAGTAAAGATAGAATAGTGCATCAGAAAGGATATACCCGTATCCCAAGAGAAAATCCTGTCGTTTACATAGAAACGTTACTCGATTTAGATGGAGAAGTCATAGAACACATAGTATTTCGTAGCGACGCCATTTCTGTGTTTATTCGCCATTATGAGGGAGCGAGAGATGCAGTTAAGAAGGAATGGTGCATCGGAAAGGAGATACTCGTACTCCAAAAGAAAATCCTGTCGTTTCAATAGAAACGTTACTCGATTTAGATGGAGGAGCAAGAGACCATAGTATTTCGTAGCGACGCAATTTCTGTGTTAATACGACAATGTGCGGGAGCTACGGATGCAGTAAAGAAGGAATAGTGTATCTGAAAGGATATACCCGTATCCCAAAAGAAAATCCTGTCGTTTCCATAGAAACGTTACTCGATTTAGAAGGAGAAGTAATAGAACTCATAGTATTTCATAGCGACGACATTTCTGTGTTTATTCGTCATTATGAGGGAGGGAGAGATGCTGTTAAGAAGGAATAGTGCATCGGAAAAGAGATACTCGTACTCCAAAAGAAAACCCTGTCTTTTCAATAGAAACGTTACTCGATTTAGATGGAGAAGCCATAGAGCCCATAGTATTTCGTAGCGACGCAATTTCTGTGTTAATACGACAATGTGAGGGAGCGAGGGATGCAGTAAAGAAGGAATAGTGCATCTGAAAGGTTATACCCGTATCCCAAAAGAAAATCCTGTCGTTTCCATAGAAACGTTACTCGATTTAGAAGGAGACGTCATAGAACCCATAGTGTTTCATAGCGACGCCATTTCTGTGTTTATTCGTCATTATGAGGGAGCGAGAGATGCAGTTAAGAAGGAATAGTGCATCGGAATGGAGATACTGGTACTCCAAAAGAAAATCCTGTCGTTTCAATAGAAACGTTACTCGATTTTGATGGAGAAGCCATAGAGCCCATAGTATTTCGTAACGACGCAATTTCTGTGTTAATACGTCAATGTGAGGGAGCTGGGGATGCAGTAAAGAAGTAATAGTGGATCTGAAAGAATATACCCGTATCCTAAAAGAAAATCCTGTCGTTTCCATAGAAACGTAACTCGATTTAGAAGGAGAAGTCATAGAACCCATAGTATTTCATAGCGACGCCAATTCTGTGTTTATTCGTCATTATGAGGGAGCGAGAGATGCAGTTAAGAAGGAATAGTGCATCGGAAAGGAGATACTCGTTCTCCAAAAGATAAACCTGTCGTTTCAATAGAAACGTTACTCGATTTAGATGGAGCAGCCATAGAGCCCATAGTATTTCGTAGCGACGCAATTTCTGTGTTAATACGACAATGTGCGGAGCGAGGGATGCAGTAAAGAAGGAATAGTGTATCTGAAAGGATATACCCGTATCCCAAAAGATAATCCTGTCGTTTCCATACAAACGTTACTCGATTTAGAAGGAGAAGTCATAGAACCCATAGTATTTCATATCGACGCCATTTCTGTGTTTATTCGACATTATGAGGGAGCGAGAGATGCAGTTAAGAAGGAATAGTGCATCGGAAAGGAGATACTCGTCTCCAAAAGAAAATCCTGTCGTTTCAACAGAAACGTTACTCGATTTAGATGGAGAAGCCATGGAGCCCATAGTATTTTGTAGCGACGCAATTTCTGTGTTAAAACGACAATGTGAGGGAGCGAGGGAGGCAGTAAAGAAGGAATAGTGCATCTGAAAGGATATACCCGTATCCCAAAAGAAAATCCTGTCGTTTCCAAAGAGACGTTACTCGATTTAGAAGGAGAAGTCTTAGAACCCATAGTATTTCATAGCAACGCCATTTCTATGTTTATTCGCCATTATGAGGGAGCGAGAGATGCAGTTAAGAAGGAATAGTGCATCGGAAATTAAATACTCGTACTCCAAAAAAAATCCTGTCGTTTCAATAGAAACGTTACTCGATTTAGATGGAGAAGCCATAGAGCCCATAGTATTTCGTAGCGACGCAATTTCTGTGTTAATGCGACAATGTGAGGTAGCGAGGGATGCAGTAAAGAAGGAATAGTGCATCTGAAAGGATATACCCGTATCCCAAAAGAAAATCCTGTCGTTTCCAAAGAAACGTTACTCGATTTAGAAGGAGAAGTCATAGAACCCATAGTATTTCATAGCGACGCCATTTCTGTGTTTATTCGTCATTATGAGGGAGCGAGAGATGCAGTTAAGAAGGAATAGTGCATCGGAAAGGAGATACTCGTACTCCAAAAGAAAATCCTGTCGTTTCAACAGAAACGTTACTCGATTTAGATGGAGAAGCCATAGAGCCCATAGTATTTTGTAGCGACGCAATTTCTGTGTTAATACGACAATGTGGGGCAGCAAGGGATGCAGTAAAGAAGGAATAGTGCATCTGAAACGATATACCCGAATCCCAAAAGAAAATCCTGTCGTTTCCATAGAAACGTTACTCGATTTAGAGGGAGAAGTCATAGAACCTAAAGTATTTCATAGCAACGCCATTTCTGTGTTTATTCGCCATTATGAGGGAGCGAGAGATGCAGTTAAGAAGGAATAGTACATCGGAAAGGAGATACTCGTACTCCAAAAAAAATCCTGTCGTTTCAATAGAAACGTTACTCGATTTAGATGGAGAAGTCATAGAGCCCATAGTATTTCGTAGCGACGCAATTTCTGTGTTAATACGACAATGTGAAGGAGCGAGGGATACAGCAGAGAACGAATAGTGCATCTGAAAGGACATACCCGTATCCCAAAAGAAAAACCTGTCGTTTCCATAGAAACGTTACTCGATTTAGAAGGAGAAGTCATAGAACGCATAGTATTTCATAGCAACGCCATTTCTGTGTTTTTTCGTCATTATGAGGGAGCGAGAGATGCAGTTAAGAAGGAATAGTGCATCGGAAAGGAGATACTCGTACTCCAAAAAAATCCTGTCGTTTCAATAGAAACGTTACTCGATTTTGATGGAGAAGCCATAGAGCCCATAGTATTTCGTAGCGACGCAATTTCTGTGTTAATACGACAATGTGAGGGAGCGAGGGATACAGTAAAGAACGAATAGTGCATCTGAAAGGATATACCCGTATCCCAAAAGAAAATCCTGTCGTTTCCATAGAAACGTTACTCGATTTAGAAGGAGAAGTCATAGAACCCATAGCATTTCATAGCGACGCCATTTCTGTGTTTATTCGTCATTATGAGGGAGCGAGAGATGCAGTTAAGAAGGAATAGTGCATCGGAAAGGAGATACTCGTACTCCAAAAGAAAATCCTGTCGTTTCAATAGAAACGTCACTCGATTTAGATGGAGGAACCATAGAGCCCATAGTATTTCGTAGCGACGCAATTTCTGTGTTAATACGACAATGTGAGGGAGCGGGGGATGCAGTAAAGAAGGAATAGTGCATCTGAAAGGATATACCCGTATCCCAAAAGAAAATCCTGTTGTTTCCATAGAAATGTTACTCGATTTAGAAGGAGAAGTCATAGAACCCATAGTATTTCATAGCGACGCCATTTCTGTGTTTATTCGTCATTATGACGGAGCGAGAGATGCAGTTAAGAAGGAATAGTGCATCGGAAAGGAGATACTCGCACTCCAAAAGAAAATCCTGTCGTTTCAATAGAAACGTTAATCGATTTAGATGGAGAAGCCATAGAGCACATTGTATTTGTTGGCGACGCAATTTCTGTGTTAATACGACAATGTGAGGGAGCGAGGGATGCGGTAAAGAAGGAATAGTGCATCTGAAAGGATATACCTGTATCCCAAAAGAAAATCCTGTCGTTTCCATAGAAACGTTACTCGATTTAGGAGGAGAAGTAATAGAACACATAGTATTTCACAGCGACGCCATTTCTGTGTTTATTCGTCATTATGAGGGAGCGAGAGATGCTGTTAAGAAGGAATAGTGCATCGGAAAGGAGATACTCGTACTCCAAAAGAAAATACTGTCGTTTCAAAGAAACGTTACAAGATTTAGATGGAGAAGCCATAGAGCCCATAGTATTTCGTAGCGACGCAATTTCTGTGTTAATACGACAATGTGAGGGAGCGAGGGATGCAGTAAAGAAGGAATAGTGCATCTGAAAGGTTATACCCGTATCCCAAATGAAAATCCTGTCGTTTCCATAGAAACGTTACTCGATTTAGAAGGAGAAGTCATAGAACCCATAGTGTTTCATAGCGACGCCATTTCTGTGTTTATTCGTCATTATGAGGGAGCGAGAGATGCAGTTAAGAAGGAATAGTGCATCGGAATGGAGATACTGGTACTCCAAAAGAAAATCCTGTCGTTTCAATAGAAACGTTACTCGATTTTGATGGAGAAGCCATAGAGCCCATAGTATTTCGTAGCGACGCAATTTCTGTGTTAATACGACAATGTGAGGGAGCGAGGGATACAGTAAAGAACGAATAGTGCATCTGAAAGGATATACCCGTATCCCAAAAGAATATCCTGTCGTTTCCATAGAAACGTTACTCGATTTAGAACGAGAAGTCATAGAACCCATAGTATTTCATAGCAGCGCCTTTTCTGTGTTTATTCGCCATTATGAGGGAGCGAGAGATGCAGTTAAGAAGGAATAGTGCATCGGAAAGGAGATACTCGTAATCCAAAAAAAATCCTGTCGTTTCAATAGAAACGTTACTCGATTTTGATGGAGAAGCCATAGAGCCCATAGTATTTCGTAGCGACGCAATTTCTGTGTTAATACGACAATGTGAGCGAGCGAGGGATACAGTAAAGAACGAATAGTGCATCTGAAAGGATATACCCGTATCCCAAAAGAAAATCCTGTCGTTTCCATAGAAACGTTACTCGATTTAGAAGGAGAAGTCATAGAACCCATAGTATTTCATAGCAACGCCATTTCTGTGTTTATTCGTCATTATGAGGGAGCGAGAGATGCAGTTTAGAAGGAATAGTGCATCGGAAAGGAAATACTCGTACTCCAAAAAAAATCCTGTCGTTTCAATAGAAACGTTACTAGATTTAGATGGAGAAGCCATAGAGCCCATAGTATTTCGTAGCGACGCAATTTCTGTGTTAATACGACAATCTGAGGGAGCGAGGGATACAGTAAAGAACGAATAGTGCATCTGAAAGGATATACCCGTATCCCAAAAGAAAATCCTGTCGTTTCCATAGAAACGTTACTCGATTTAGAAGGAGAAGTCATAGAACCCATAGTATTTCATAGCGACGCCATTTCTGTGTTTATTCGTCATTATGAGGGAGCGAGAGATGCAGTTGAGAAGGAATAGTGCATCGGAAAGGAGATACTCGTACTCCAAAAGAAAATCCAGTCGTTTCAATAGAAACGTTACTCGATTTAGATGGAGGAGCCATAGAGCACATTGTATTTCGTGGCGACGCAATTTCTGTGTTAATACGACAATGTGAGGGAGCGAGGGATGCAGTAAAGAAGGAATAGTGCATCTGAAAGAATATACCCGTATCCCAAAAGAAAATCCTGTCGTTTCCATAGAAACGTTACCTGATTTAGAAGAAGAATTAATAGAACTCATAGTATTTCATAGCGACGCCATTTCTGTGTTTATTCGTCATTATGAGGGAGCGAGAGATGCAGTTAAGAAGGAATAGTGCATCGGAAAGGAGATACTCGTACTCCAAAAGAAAACCCTGTCGTTCCAATAGAAACGTTACTCGATTTAGATGGAGAAGCCAGGGAGCCCATAGTATTTCGTAGCGACGCAATTTCTGGGTTAATACGACAATGTGAGGGAGCGAGGGATGCAGTAAAGAAGGAATAGTGTATCTGAAAGGATATACCCGTATCCCAAAAAAAATCCCGTCGTTTCCATAGAAACGTTACTCGATTTAGAAGGAGAAGTCATAGAGCCCATAGTATTTCATAGCGACGCCAATTCTGTGTTTATTCGTCCTTATGAGGGAGCGAGGGATGCAGTTATGAAGGAATAGTGCACCGGAAAGGAGATACTCGTACTCCAAAAGGAAACCCTGTCGTTTCAATAGAAACGTTACTCGGTTTAGATGGAGAAGCCATAGAGCCCATAGTATTTCGTAGCGACGCAATTTCTGTGTTAATACGACAATGTGAGGGAGCGAGAGATGCAGTAAAGAAAGAATAGTGCATCAGAAAGGATATACCCGTATTCCAAAAGAAAATCCTGTCGTTTCCATAGAAACGTTACTCGATTTAGATGGAGAAGTCATAGAACCCATAGTATTTCGTAGCGACGCCATTCTGTGTTTATTCGCCATTATGAGGGTGCGAGAGATGCAGTTAAGAAGGAATAGTGCATCGGAAAGGAGATACTCGTACTCCAAAAAAAATACTGTCGTTTCAATAGAAACGTTACTCGATTTAGATAGAGAAGCCACAGAACTCATAGTATTTCGTAGCAACGCAATTTCTGTGTTAATACGACAATGTGAGGGAGTGAGGAATGCAATAAAGGAGGAATAGTGCATCTGAAAGGATATACCCGTATCCCAAAAGAAAATCCTTTCGTTTCCATAGAAACGATACTCGATTTAGAAGGAGAAGTCATAGAACCCATAGTATTTCATAGCGACGCCATTTCTGTGTTTATTCGTCATTATGAGGGAGCGAAGGATGCAGTTATGAAGGAATAGTGCATCGGAAAGGAGATACTGGTACTCCAAAAGAAAATCCTGTCGTTTCAATAGAAACGTTACTCGATTTAGATGGAGGAGCCATAGAGCCCATAGTATTTCGTAGCGACGCAATTTCTGTGTTTATTCGTCATTATGAGGGAGCTAGAGATGCAGTTAAGAAGGAATAGTGCATCGGAAAGGAGATACTCGTACTCCAAAAGAAAATCCTGTCGTTTAAACAGAAACGTCACTCGATTTAGATGGAGAAGCCATAGAGCCCATAGTATTTTGTAGGGACGCAATTTCTTTGTTAATACGACAATGTGAGGGAGCGAGGGATGCAGTGAAGAAGGAATAGTGCATCTGAAAGGATATACCCGTTACCCAAAAGAAAATCCTGTCATTTCAATAGATATGTTACTCGATTTAGAAAGAGAAGTCATAGAACCCATAGTATTTCATAGCAACGCCATTTCTGTCTTTATTCGCCATTATGAGGGAGCGAGAGTTGCAGTTAAGAAGGAATAGTGCATCGGAAAGGAGATACTCGTACTCCAAAAAAAATCCTGTCGTTTCAATAGGAACGTTACTCGATTTAAATGGAGAAGCCATAGAGCACATTGTATTTCGTGGCGACGCTATTTCTGTGTTAATACGACAATGTGAGGGAGCGAGGGATGCAGTAAAGAAGGAATAGTGCATCTGAAAGGATATACCCGTATCCCAAAAGAAAATCCTGTCGTTTCCATAGAAACGTTACTCGATTTGGAAGGAGAAGTAATAGAACTCATAGTATTTCATAGCGACGCCATTTCTGTGTTTATTCGTCATTATGAGGGAGCGAGAGATGCTGTTAAGAAGGAATAGTGCATCGGAAAGGAGATACTCGTATTCCAAAAGAAAATCCTGTCGTTTCAATAGAAACGTTACTCGATTTAGATGGGGAAGCCATAGAGCCCATAGTATTTCGTAGCGACGCAATTTCTGTGTTAATACGACAATGTGAGGGAGCGAGGGATGCAGTAAAGAAGGAACAGTGCATCTGAAAGGTTATACCCGTATCACAAAAGAAAATCCTGTCGTTTCCGTAGAAACGTTACTCGATTTAGAAGGAGAAGTCATAGAACCCATAGTGTTTCATAGCGACGCCATTTCTGTGTTTATTCGTCAGTATGAGGGAGCGAGAGATGCAGTTGAGAAGGAATAGTGCATCGGAATGGAGATACTGGTACTCCAAAAGAAAATCCTGTCGTTTCAATAGAAACGTTACTCGATTTAGATGGAGAAGCCATAGAGCCCATAGTATTTCGTAGCGACGTAATTTCTGTGTTAATACGACAATGTGAGGGAGCGAGTCATGCAGTAAAGAAGGAATAGTGCATCTGAAAGGATATACTCGTATCCCAAAAGAAAATCCTGTCGTTTCCATAGAAACGTTACTCGATTTAGAGGAAGAAGTCATAGAACCCATAGTATTTCATAGCGACGCCATTTCTGTGTTTATTCGTCATTATGAGGGAGCGAGAGATGCAGTTAAGAAGGAATAGTGCATCGGAAAGGAGATACTCGTACTCCAAAAGAAAATCCTGTCGTTTCAACAGAAACGTTACTCGATTTAGATGGAGAAGCCATAGAGCACATAGTATTTTGTAGCGACGCAATTTCTGTGTTAATACGACATTGTGAGGCAGCAAGGGATGCAGTAAAGAAGGAATAGTGCATCTGAAAGGATATACCCGTATCCCAAAAGAAAATCCTGTCGTTTCCATAGAAACGTTACTCGATTTAGAGGGTGAAGTCATAGAACCCAAAGTATTTCATAGCAACGCCATTTCTGTGTTTATTCACCATTATGAGATAGCGAGAGATGCAGTTAAGAAGGAATAGTACATCGGAAAGGAGATACTCGTACTCCAAAAAAAATCCTGTCGTTTCAACAGAAACGTTACTCGATTTAGATGGAGAAGCCATAGAGCCCATAGTATTTTGTAGCGACGCAATTTCTAAGTTAATACGACAATGTCAGGGAGCAGGGGTTTCAGTAAAGAAAGAATAGTGCATCTGAAAGGATATACCCGTATCCCAAAAGAAAATCCTGTCGTTTCCATAGAAACGTTACTCGATTTAGAAGGAGAAGTCATAGAACCCATAGTTTTTCATAGCGACGCCATTTCTGTGTTTATTCGTCATTATGAGGGAGCGAGAGATGCAGTTAAGAAGCAATAGTGCATCGGAAAGGAGATACTCGTACTCCAAAAGAAAATCCTGTCGTTTCAATAGAAACGTTACTCGATTTAAATGGAGAAGCCATAGAGCACATTGTATTTCGTGGCGACGCAATTTCTGTGTTAATACGACAATGTGAGGGAGCGAGGGATGCAGTAAAGAAGGAATAGTGCATCTGAAAGGATATACCCGTATCCCAAAAGAAAATCCTGTCGTTTCCATAGAAACGTTACTCGATTTGGAAGGAGAAGTAATAGAACTCATAGTATTTCATAGCGACGCCATTTCTGTGTTTATTCGTCATGATGACGGAGCGAGAGATGCTGTTAAGAAGGAATAGTGCATCGGAAAGGAGATACTCGTATTCCAAAAGAAAATCCTGTCGTTTCAATAGAAACGTTACTCGATTTAGATGGGGAAGCCATAGAGCCCATAGTATTTCGTAGCGACGCAATTTCTGTGTTAATACGACAATGTGAGGGAGCGAGGGATGCAGTAAAGAAGGAATAGTGCATCTGAAACGTTATACCCGTATCACAAAAGAAAATCCTGTCGTTTCCGTAGAAATGTTACTCGATTTAGAAGGAGAAGTCATAGAACCCATAGTGTTTCATAGCGACGCCATTTCTGTGTTTATTCGTCAGTATGAGGGAGCGAGAGATGCAGTTGAGAAGGAATAGTGCATCGGACTGGAGATACTGGTACTCCAAAAGAAAATCCTGTCGTTTCAATAGAAACGTTACTCGATTTAGATGGAGAAGCCATAGAGCCCATAGTATTTCGTAGCGACGTAATTTCTGTGTTAATACGACAATGTGAGGGAGCGAGTCATGCAGTAAAGAAGGAATAGTGCATCTGAAAGGATATACTCGTATCCCAAAAGAAAATCCTGTCGTTTCCATAGAAACGTTACTCGATTTAGAGGGAGAAGTCATAGAACCCATAGTATTTCATAGCGACGCCATTTCTGTGTTTATTCGTCATTATGAGGGAGCGAGAGATGCAGTTAAGAAGGAATAGTGCATCGGAAAGGAGATACTCGTACTCCAAAAGAAAATCCTGTCGTTTCAACAGAAACGTTACTCGATTTAGATGGAGAAGCCATAGAGCCCATAGTATTTTGTAGCGACGCAATTTCTGTGTTAATACGACATTGTGAGGCAGCAAGGGATGCAGTAAAGAAGGAATAGTGCATCTGAAAGGATATACCAGTATCCCAAAAGAAAATTCTGTCGTTTCCATAGAAACGTTACTCGATTTAGAGGGAGAAGTCATAGAACCAAAAGTATTTCATAGCAACGCCATTTCTGTGTTTATTCACCATTATGAGGGAGCGAGAGATGCAGTTAAGAAGGAATAGTACATCGGAAAGGAGATACTCGTACTCCAAAAAAAATCCTGTCGTTTCAATAGAACCGTTACTCGATTTAGGTGGAGAAGTCATAGAGCCCATAGTATTTCGTAGCGACGCAATTTCTGTGTTAATACGACAATGTGAAGGAGCGAGGGATACAGTAAAGAACGAATAGTGCATCTGGAAGGACATACCCGTATCCCAAAAGAAAAACCTGTCGTTTCCATAGAAACGTTACTCGATTTAGAAGAAGAAGTCATAGAACCCATAGTATTTCATAGCAACGCCATTTCTGTGTTTATTCGCCATTATGAGGGAGCGAGAGATGCAGTTAAGAAGGAATAGTGCATCGGAAAGGAGATACTCGTACTCCAAAAGAAAATCCTGTCGTTTCAATAGAAACGTTACTCGATTTAGATGGAGGAGCCATAGAGCCCATAGTATTTCGTAGCGACGCAATTTCTGTGTTAATACGACAATGTGAGGGAGCGAGGGATACAGTAAAGAACGAATAGTGCATCTGAAAGGCTATACCCGTATCCCAAAAGAAAATCCTGTCGTTTCCATAGAAACGTTACTCGATTTAGAAGGAGAAGTCATAGAACCCATAGCATTTCATAGCGACGCCATTTCTGTGTTTACTCGTCATTATGAGGGAGCGAGAGATGCAGTTATGAAGGAATAGTGCATCGGAAAGGAGATACTCGTACTCCAAAAGAAAATCCTGTCGTTTCAATAGAAACGTTACTCGATTTAGATGGAGGAGCCATAGAGCCCATAGTATTTCGCAGCGACGCAATTTCTGTGTTCATACGACAATGTGAGGGAGCGGGGGATGCAGTAAAGAAGGAATAGTGCATCTGAAAGGATATACCCGTATCCCAAAAGAAAATCCTGTCGTTTCCATAGAAATGTTACTCGATTTAGAAGGAGAAGTCATAGAACCCATAGTATTTCATAGCGACGCCATTTCTGTGTTTATTCGTCATTATGAGGGAGCGAGAGATGCAGTTAAGAAGGAATAGTGCATCGGAATGGAGATACTGGTACTCCAAAAGAAAATCCTGTCGTTTCAATAGAAACGTTACTCGATTTAGATGGAGAAGCCATAGAGCACATTGTATTTGTTGGCGACGCAATTTCTGTGTTAATACGACAATGTGAGGGAGCGAGGGATGCAGTAAAGAAGGAATAGTGCATCTGAAAGGTTATACCCGTATGCCAAAAGAAAATCCTGTCGCTTCCATAGAAACGTTACTCGATTTCGAAGGAGAAGTCATAGAACCCATAGTGTTTCATAGCGACGCCATTTCTGTGTTTATTCGTCATTATGAGGGAGCGAGAGATGCAGTTAAGAAGGAATAGTGCATCGGAATGGAGATACTGGTACTCCAAAAGAAAATCCTGTCGTTTCAATAGAAACGTTACTCGATTTTGATGGAGAAGCCATAGAGCCCATAGTATTTCGTAACGACGCAATTTCTGTGTTAATACGACAATGTGAGGGAGCGAGGGATAAAGTAAAGAACGAATAGTGCATCTGAAAGGATATACCCGTATCCCAAAAGAAAATCCTGTCGTTTCCATACAAACGTTACTCGATTTAGAAGGAGAAGTCATAGAACCCATAGTATTTCATAGCAACGCCATTTCTGTGTTTATTCGCCATTATGAGGGAGCGAGAGATGCAGTTAAGAAGGAATAGTGCATCGGAAAGGAGATACTCGTACTCCAAAAAAAATCCTGTCGTTTCAATAGAAACGTTACTCGATTTAGATGGAGAAGCCATAGAGCACATTGTATTTGTTGGCGACGCAATTTCTGTGTTAATACGACAATGTGAGGGAGCGAGGGATGCAGTAAAGAAGGAATAGTGGATCTGAAAGAATATACCCGTATCCCAAAAGAAAATCCTGTCGTTTCAATAGAAACGTTACTCGATTTAGATGGAGGAGCAAGAGACCATAGTATTTCGTAGCGACGCAATTTCTGTGTTAATACGACAATGTGAGGGAGCGAGGGATACAGTAAAGAACGAATAGTGCATCTGAAAGGATATACCCGTATCCCAAAAGAAAATCCTGTCGTTTCCATAGAAACGTTACTCGATTTAGAAGGAGAAGTCTTAGAACCCATAGTATTTCATAGCAACGCCATTTCTGTGTTTATTCGCCATTATGAGGGAGCGAGAGATGCAGTTAAGAAGGAATAGTGCATCGGAAAGGAGATACTCGTACTCCAAAAAAAATCCTGTCGTTTCAATAGAAACGTTACTCGATTTAGATGGAAATGCCATAGAGCCCATAGTATTTCGTAGCGACGCAATTTCTGTGTTAATACGACAATGTGAGGGAGCGAGGGATGCAGTAAAGAAGGAATAGTGTATCTGAAAGGATACACCCGTATCCCAAAAGAAAATCCTGTCGTTTCCATAGAAACGTAACTCGATTTAGAAGGAGAAGTCATAGAATCCATAGTATTTCATAGCGACGCCATTTCTGTGTTTTTCAGTCATTATGAGGTGCGAGAGATGCAGATAAGAAGGAATAGTGCATCGGAAAGGAGATACTCGTACTCCAAAAGAAAATCCTGTCGTTTCAATAGAAACGATTCTCGATTTAGAGGGAGAAGCCATAGAGCCCATAGTATTTCGTAGCGACGTAATTTCTGTGTTAATACGACAATGTGAGGGAGCGAGTCATGCAGTAAAGAAGGAATAGTGCATCTGAAAGGATATACTCGTATCCCAAAAGAAAATCCTGTCGTTTCCATAGAAACGTTACTCGATTTAGAGGGAGAAGTCATAGAACCCATAGTATTTCATAGCGACGCCATTTCTGTGTTTATTCGTCATTATGAGGGAGCGAGAGATGCAGTTATGAAGGAATAGTGCATCGGAAAGGAGATACTCGTACTCCAAAAGAAAATCCTGTCGTTTCAACAGAAACGTTACTCGATTTAGTTGGAGAAGCCATAGAGCCCATAGTATTTTGTAGCGACGCAATTTCTGTGTTAATACGACATTGTGAGGCAGCAAGGGATGCAGTAAAGAAGGAATATTGCATCTGAAAGGATATACCCGTATCCCAAAAGAAAATCCTGTCGTTTCCATAGAAACGTTACTCGATTTAGAGGGAGAAGTCATAGAACCCAAAGTATTTCATAGCAACGCCATTTCTGTGTTTATTCACCATTATGAGGGAGCGAGAGATGCAGTTAAGAAGGAATAGTGCATCGGAAAGGAGATACTCGTACTCCAAAAGAAAATCCTGTCGTTTCAATAGAAACGTTACTCGATTTAGATGGAGGAGCCATAGAGCCCATAGTATTTCGTAGCGACGCAATTTCTGTGTTAATACGACAATGTGAGGGAGCGGGGGATGCAGTAAAGAAGGAATAGTGCATCTGAAAGGATATACCCGTATCCCAAAAGAAAATCCTGTCGTTTCGATAGAAATGTTACTCGATTTAGAAGGAGAAGTCATAGAACCCATAGTATTTCATAGCGACGCCATTTCTGTGTTTATTCGTCATTATGAGGGAGGGAGAGATGCAGTTAAGAAGGAATAGTGCATCGGAAAGGAGATACTCGCACTCCAAAAGAAAATCCTGTCGTTTCAATAGAAACGTTACTCGATTTAGATGGAGAAGCCATAGAGCACATTGTATTTGATGGCGACGCAATTTCTGTGTTAATACGACAATGTGAGGGAGCGAGGGATGCAGTAAAGAAGGAATAGTGCATCTGAAAGGTTATACCCGTATGCCAAAAGAAAATCCTGTCGCTTCCATAGAAACGTTACTCGATTTAGATGGAGGAGCAAGAGACCATAGTATTTCGTAGCGACGCAATTTCTGTGTTAATACGACAATGTGAGGGAGCGAGGGATACAGTAAAGAACGAATAGGGCATCTGAAAGGATATACCCGTATCCCAAAAGAAAATCCTGTCGTTTCCATAGAAACGTTACCTGATTTAGAAGGAGAAGTCATAGAACCCATAGTATTTCATAGCAACGCCATTTCTGTGTTTATTTGCCATTATGAGGGAGCGAGAGATGCAGTTAAGAAGGAATAGTGCATCGGAAAGGAGATACTCGTACTCCAAAAAAAATCCTGTCGTTTCAATAGAAACGTTACTCGATTTAGATTGAAATGCCATAGAGCCCATAGTATTTCGTAGCGACGCAATTTCTGTGTTAATACGACAATGTGAGGGAGCGAGGGATGCAGTAAAGAAGGAATAGTGTATCTGAAAGGATACACCCGTATCCCAAAAGAAAAACCTGTCGTTTCCATAGAAACGTTACTCGATTTAGAAGGAGAAGTCATAGAACCCATAGTATTTCATAGCGACGCCATTTCTGTGTTTCTTCGACATTATGAGGAAGCGAGAGATGCAGTTAAGAAGGAATAGTGCATCGGAGAGGAGATACTCGTCTCCAAAAGAAAATCCTGTCGTTTCAACAGAAACGCTACTCGATTTAGATGGAGAAGCCATAGAGCCCATAGTATTTTGTAGCGACGCAATTTCTGTGTTAATACGACAATGTGAGGGAGCGAGGGATGCAGTAAAGAAGGAATAGTGCATCGGAAAGGTTATACCCGTATCCCAAAAGAAAATCCTGTCGTTTCCATAGAAACGTTACTCGATTTAGAAGGAGAAGTCATAGAACCCATAGTATTTCATAGCAACGCCATTTCTGTGTTTATTCGCCATTATGAGGGAGCGAGAGATGCAGTTAAGAAGGAATACTGCATCGGAAATTAGATACTCGTACTCCAAAAAAAATCCTGTCGTTTCAATAGAAACGTTACTCGATTTAGATGGAGAAGCCATAGAGCCCATAGTATTTTATAGCGACGCAATTTCTGTGTTAATACGACAATGTGAGGCAGCAAGGGATGCAGTAAAGAAGGAATAGTGCATCTGAAAGGATATACCCGTATCCCAAAAGAAAATCCTGTCGTTTCCATAGAAACGTTACTCGATTTAGAGGGAGAAGTCATAGAACCCATAGTATTTCATAGCAACGCCATTTCTGTGTTTATTCACCATTATGAGGGAGCGAGAGATGCAGTTAAGAAGGAATAGTGCATCGGAAAGGAGATACTCGTACTCCAAAAAAAATCCTGTCGTTTCAATAGAAACGTTACTCGATTTAGATGGAGAAGCCATTGAGCCCATAGTATTTCGTAGCGACGCAATTTCTGTGTTAATACGACAATGTGAGGGAGCGAGGGATACAGTAAAAGAACGAATAGTGCATCTGAAAGGATATACCCGTATCCCAAAAGAAAATCCTGTCGTTTCCATAGAAACGTTACTCGATTTAG
Source organism: Schistocerca serialis cubense (assembly GCF_023864345.2). Taxonomy (NCBI): domain Eukaryota; kingdom Metazoa; phylum Arthropoda; class Insecta; order Orthoptera; family Acrididae; genus Schistocerca; species Schistocerca serialis. The sequence goes on from NC_064638.1 coordinate 53,271,980, forward strand.
AAGGAGAAGTCATAGAACCCATAGTATTTCATAGCAACGCCATTTCTGTGTTTATTCGCCATTATGAGGAGCGAGAGATGCAGTTAAGAAGGAATAGTGCATCGGAAAGGAGATACTCGTACTCCAAAAAAAATCCTGTCGTTTCAATAGAAACGTTACTCGATTTAGATGGAAATGCCATAGAGCCCATAGTATTTCGTAGCGACGCAATTTCTGTGTTAATACGACAATGTGAGGGAGCGAGGGATGCAGTAAAGAAGGAATAGTGTATCTGAAAGGATACACCCGTATCCCAAAAGAAAATCCTGTCGTTTCCATAGAAACGTAACTCGATTTAGAAGGAGAAGTCATAGAAACCATAGTATTTCATGGCGACGCCATTTCTGTGTTTTTCAGTCATTATGAGGGGCGAGAGATGCAGATAAGAAGGAATAGTGCATCGGAAAGGAGATACTCGTACTCCAAAAGAAAATCCTGTCGTTTCAATAGAAACGATTCTCGATTTAGATGGAGAAGCCATAGAGCCCATAGTATTTTGTAGCGACGCAATTTCTGTGTTAATACGACATTGTGAGGCAGCAAGGGATGCAGTAAAGAAGGAATAGTGCATCTGAAAGGATATACCCGTATCCCAAAAGAAAATCCTGTCGTTTCCATAGAAACGTTACTCGATTTAGAGGGAGAAGTCATAGAACCCAAAGTATTTCATAGCAACGCCATTTCTGTGTTTATTCACCATTATGAGGGAGCGAGAGATGCAGTTAAGAAGGAATAGTACATCGGAAAGGAGATACTCGTACTCCAAAAAAAATCCTGTCGTTTCAATAGAACCGTTACTCGATTTAGGTGGAGAAGTCATAGAGCCCATAGTATTTCGTAGCGACGCAATTTCTGTATTAATACGACAATGTGAAGGAGCGAGGGATACAGTAAAGAACGAATAGTGCATCTGGAAGGACATACCCGTCTCCCAAAAGAAAAACCTGTCGTTTCCATAGAAACGTTACTCGATTTAGAAGAAGAAGTCATAGAACCCATAGTATTTCATAGCAACGCCATTTCTGTGTTTATTCGCCATTATGAGGGAGCTAGAGATGCAGTTAAGAAGGAATAGTGCATCGGAAAGGAGATACTCGTACTCCAAAAGAAAATCCTGTCGTTTCAATAGAAACGTTACTCGATTTAGATGGAGGAGCCATAGAGCCCATAGTATTTCGTAGCGACACAATTTCTGTGTTAATACGACAATGTGAGGGAGCGGGGGATGCAGTAAAGAAGGAATAGTGCATCTGAAAGGATATACCCGTATCCCAAAAGAAAATCCTGTCGTTTCCATAGAAATGTTACTCGATTTAGAAGGAGAAGTCATAGAACCCATAGTATTTCATAGCGACGCCATTTCTGTGTTTATTCGTCATTATGACGGAGCGAGAGATGCAGTTAAGAAGGAATAGTGCATCGGAAAGGAGATACTCGCACTCCAAAAGAAAATCCTGTCGTTTCAATAGAAACGTTAATCGATTTAGATGGAGAACCCCTTGAGCACATTGTATTTGTTGGCGACGCAATTTCTGTGTTAATACGACAATGTGAGGGAGCGAGGGATGCGGTAAAGAAGGAATAGTGCATCTGAAAGGATATACCTGTATCCCAAAAGAAAATCCTGTCGTTTCCATAGAAACGTTACTCGATTTAGGAGGAGAAGTAATAGAACACATAGTATTTCACAGCGACGCCATTTCTGTGTTTATTCGTCATTATGAGGGAGCGAGAGATGCTGTTAAGAAGGAATAGTGCATCGGAAAGGAGATACTCGTACTCCAAAAGAAAATACTGTCGTTTCAAAGAAACGTTACAAGATTTAGATGGAGAAGCCATAGAGCCCATAGTATTTCGTAGCGACGCAATTTCTGTGTTAATACGACAATGTGAGGGAGCGAGGGATGCAGTAAAGAAGGAATAGTGCATCTGAAAGGTTATACCCGTATGCCAAAAGAAAATCCTGTCGCTTCCATAGAAACGTTACTCGATTTAGAAGGAGAAGTCATAGAACCCATAGTGTTTCATAGCGACGCCATTTTTGTGTGTTTATTCGTCATTATGAGGGAGCGAGAGATGCAGTTAAGAAGGAAAAGTGCATCGGAATGGAGATACTGGTACTCCAAAAGAAAATCCTGTCGTTTCAATAGAAACGTTACTCGATTTTGATGGAGAAGCCATAGAGCCCATAGTATTTCGTAACGACGCAATTTCTGTATTAATACGACAATGTGAGGGAGCGAGGGATGCAGTAAAGAAGGAATAGTGGATCTGAAAGAATATACCCCTATCCCAAAAGAAAATCCTGTCGTTTCAATAGAAACGTTACTCGATTTAGATGGAGGAGCAAGAGACCATAGTATTTCGTAGCGACGCAATTTCTGTGTTAATACGACAATGTGAGGGAGCGAGGGATACAGTAAAGAACGAATAGTGCATCTGAAAGGATATACCCGTATCCCATAAGAAAATCCTGTCGTTTCCATAGAAACTCGATTTAGAGGGAGAAGTCATAGAACCTAAAGTATTTCATAGCAACGCCATTTCTGTGTTTATTCGCCATTATGAGGGAGCGAGAGATGCAGTTAAGAAGGAATAGTACATCGGAAAGGAGATACTCGTACTCCAAAAAAAATCCTGTCGTTTCAATAGAAACGTTACTCGATTTAGATGGAGAAGTCATAGAGCCCATAGTATTTCGTAGCGACGCAATTTCTGTGTTAATACGACAATGTGAAGGAGCGAGGGATACAGCAAAGAACGAATAGTGCATCTGAAAGGACATACCCGTATCCCAAAAGAAAAACCTGTCGTTTCCATAGAAACGTTACTCGATTTAGAAGGAGAAGTCATAGAACGCATAGTATTTCATAGCAACGCCATTTCTGTGTTTATTCGTCATTATGAGGGAGCGAGAGATGCAGTTAAGAAGGAATAGTGCATCGGAAAGGAGATACTCGTACTCCAAAAAAATCCTGTCGTTTCAATAGAAACGTTACTCGATTTTGATGGAGAAGCCATAGAGCCCATAGTATTTCGTAGCGACGCAATTTCTGTGTTAATACGACAATGTGAGGGAGCGAGGGATACAGTAAAGAACGAATAGTGCATCTGAAAGGATATACCCGTATCCCAAAAGAAAATCCTGTCGTTTCCATAGAAACGTTACTCGATTTAGAAGGAGAAGTCATAGAACCCATAGCATTTCATAGCGACGCCATTTCTGTGTTTATTCGTCATTATGAGGGAGCGAGAGATGCAGTTAAGAAGGAATAGTGCATCGGAAAGGAGATACTCGTACTCCAAAAAAATCCTGTCGTTTCAATAGAAACGTTACTCGATTTTGATGGAGAAGCCATAGAGCCCATAGTATTTCGTAGCGACGCAATTTCTGTGTTAATACGACAATGTGAGGGAGCGAGGGATACAGTAAAGAACGAATAGTGCATCTGAAAGGATATACCCGTATCCCAAAAGAAAATCCTGTCGTTTCCATAGAAACGTTACTCGATTTAGAAGGAGAAGTCATAGAACCCATAGCATTTCATAGCGACGCCATTTCTGTGTTTATTCGTCATTATGAGGGAGCGAGAGATGCAGTTAAGAAGGAATAGTGCATCGGAAAGGAGATACTCGTACTCCATAAGAAAATCCTGTCGTTTCAACAGAAACGTTACTCGATTTAGATGGAGGAACCATAGAGCCCATAGTATTTCGTAGCGACGCAATTTCTGTGTTAATACGACAATGTGAGGGAGCGGGGGATGCAGTAAAGAAGGAATAGTGCATCTGAAAGGATATACCCGTATCCCAAAAGAAAATCCTGTCGTTTCCATAGAAATGTTACTCGATTTAGAAGGAGAAGTCATAGAACCCATAGTATTTCATAGCGACGCCATTTCTGTGTTTATTCGTCATTATGAGGGAGCGAGAGATGCAGTTAAGAAGGAATAGTGCATCGGAAAGGAGATACTCGCACTCCAAAAGAAAATCCTGTCGTTTCAATAGAAACGTTACTCGATTTAGATGGAGAAGCCATAGAGCACATTGTATTTGTTGGCGACGCAATTTCTGTGTTAATACGACAATGTGAGGGAGCGAGGGATGCGGTAAAGAAGGAATAGTGCATCTGAAAGGATATACCTGTATCCCAAAAGAAAATCCTGTCGTTTCCATAGAAACGTCACTCGATTTAGGAGGAGAAGTAATAGAACACATAGTATTTCACAGCGACGCCATTTCTGTGTTTATTCGTCATTATGAGGGAGCGAGAGATGCTGTTAAGAAGGAATAGTGCATCGGAAAGGAGATACTCGTACTCCAAAAGAAAATACTGTCGTTTCAAAGAAACGTTACAAGATTTAGATGGAGAAGCCATAGAGCCCATAGTATTTCGTAGCGACGCAATTTCTGTGTTAATACGACAATGTGAGGGAGCGAGGGATGCAGTAAAGAAGGAATAGTGCATCTGAAAGGTTATACCCGTATCCCAAAAGAAAATCCTGTCGTTTCCATAGAAACGTTACTCGATTTAGAAGGAGAAGTCATAGAACCCATAGTGTTTCATAGCGACGCCATTTCTGTGTTTATTCGTCATTATGAGGGAGCGAGAGATGCAGTTAAGAAGGAATAGTGCATCGGAAAGGAGATACTCGTACTCCAAAAGAAAATCCTGTCGTTTCAACAGAAACGTTACTCGATTTAGATGGAGAAGCCATAGAGCCCATAGTATTTTGTAGCGACGCAATTTCTGTGTTAATACGCCAATGTGGGGCAGCAAGGGATGCAGTAAAGAAGGAATAGTGCATCTGAAACGATATACCCGTATCCCAAAAGAAAATCCTGTCGTTTCCATAGAAACGTTACTCGATTTAGAGGGAGAAGTCATACAACCTAAAGTATTTCATAGCAACGCCATTTCTGTGTTTATTCGCCATTATGAGGGAGCGAGAGATGCAGTTAAGAAGGAATAGTACATCGGAAAGGAGAAACTCGTACTCCAAAAAAAATCCTGTCGTTTCAATAGATACGTTACTCGATTTAGATGGAGAAGTCATAGAGCCCATAGTATTTCGTAGCGACGCAATTTCTGTGTTAATACGACAATGTGAAGGAGCGAGGGATACAGCAAAGAACGAATAGTGCATCTGAAAGGACATACCCGTATCCCAAAAGAAAAACCTGTCGTTTCCATAGAAACGTTACTCGATTTAGAAGGAGAAGTCATAGAACGCATAGTATTTCATAGCAACGCCATTTCTGTGTTTATTCGTCATTATGAGGGAGCGAGAGATGCAGTTAAGAAGGAATAGTGCATCGGAAAGGAGATACTCGTACTCCAAAAAAATCCTGTCGTTTCAATAGAAACGTTACTCGATTTTGATGGAGAAGCCATAGAGCCCATAGTATTTCGTAGCGACGCAATTTCTGTGTTAATACGACAATGTGAGGGAGCGAGGGATACAGTAAAGAACGAATAGTGCATCTGAAAGGATATACCCGTATTCCAAAAGAAAATCCTGTCGTTTCCATAGAAACGTTACTCGATTTAGAAGGAGAAGTCATAGAACCCATAGCATTTCATAGCGACGCCATTTCTGTGTTTATTCGTCATTATGAGGGAGCGAGAGATGCAGTTAAGAAGGAATAGTGCATCGGAAAGGAGATACTCGTACTCCAAAAGAAAATCCTGTCGTTTCAATAGAAACGTTACTCGATTTAGATGGAGGAACCATAGAGCCCATAGTATTTCGTAGCGACGCAATTTCTGTGTTAATACGACAATGTGAGGGAGCGGGGGATGCAGTAAAGAAGGAATAGTGCATCTGAAAGGATATACCCGTATCCCAAAAGAAAATCCTGTCGTTTCCATAGAAATGTTACTCGATTTAGAAGGAGAAGTCATAGAACCCATAGTATTTCATAGCGACGCCATTTCTGTGTTTATTCGTCATTATGAGGGAGCGAGAGATGCAGTTAAGAAGGAATAGTGCATCGGAAAAAAGTGATACTCGTACTCCAAAAGAAAATCCTGTCGTTTCAATAGAAACGTTACTCGATTTAGATGGAGAAGCCATAGAGCACATTGTATTTGTTGGCGACGCAATTTCTGTGTTAATACGACAATGTGAGGGAGCGAGGGATGCGGTAAAGAAGGAATAGTGCATCTGAAAGGATATACCTGTATCCCAAAAGAAAATCCTGTCGTTTCCATAGAAACGTTACTCGATTTAGAAGGAGAAGTCATAGAACCCATAGCATTTCATAGCGACGCCATTTCTGTGTTTATTCGTCATTATGAGGGAGCGAGAGATGCAGTTAAGAAGGAATAGTGCATCGGAAAGGAGATACTCGTACTCCAAAAGAAAATCCTGTCGTTTCAATAGAAACGTTACTCGATTTAGATGGAGGAAACATAGAGCCCATAGTATTTCGTAGCGACGCAATTTCTGTGTTAATACGACAATGTGAGGGAGCGGGGGATGCAGTAAAGAAGGAATAGTGCATCTGAAAGGATATACCCGTATCCCAAAAGAAAATCCTGTCGTTTCCATAGAAATGTTACTCGATTTAGAAGGAGAAGTCATAGAACCCATAGTATTTCATAGCGACGCCATTTCTGTGTTTATTCGTCATTATGAGGGAGCGAGAGATGCAGTTAAGAAGGAATAGTGCATCGGAAAGGAGATACTCGTACTCCAAAAGAAAATCCTGTCGTTTCAACAGAAACGTTACTCGATTTAGATGGAGAAGCCATAGAGCCCATAGTATTTTGTAGCGACGCAATTTCTGTGTTAATACGACAATGTGGGGCAGCAAGGGATGCAGTAAAGAAGGAATAGTGCATCTGAAACGATATACCCGTATCCCAAAAGAAAATCCTGTCGTTTCCATAGAAACGTTACTCGATTTAGAGGGAGAAGTCATAGAACCTAAAGTATTTCATAGCAACGCCATTTCTGTGTTTATTCGCCATTATGAGGGAGCGAGAGATGCAGTTAAGAAGGAATAGTACATCGGAAAGGAGATACTCGTACTCCAAAAAAAATCCTGTCGTTTCAATAGAAACGTTACTCGATTTAGATGGAGAAGTCATAGAGCCCATAGTATTTCGTAGCGACGCAATTTCTGTGTTAATACGACAATGTGAAGGAGCGAGGGATACAGCAAAGAACGAATAGTGCATCTGAAAGGATATACCCGTATCCCAAAAGAAAAACCTGTCGTTTCCATAGAAACGTTACTCGATTTAGAAGGAGAAGTCATAGAACGCATAGTATTTCATAGCAACGCCATTTCTGTGTTTATTCGTCATTATGAGGGAGCGAGAGATGCAGTTAAGAAGGAATAGTGCATCGGAAAGGAGATACTCGTACTCCAAAAAAATCCTGTCGTTTCAATAGAAACGTTACTCGATTTTGATGGAGAAGCCATAGAGCCCATAGTATTTCGTAGCGACGCAATTTCTGTGTTAATACGACAATGTGAGGGAGCGAGGGATACAGTAAAGAACGAATAGTGCATCTGAAAGGATATACCCGTATCCCAAAAGAAAATCCTGTCGTTTCCATAGAAACGTTACTCGATTTAGAAGGAGAAGTCATAGAACCCATAGCATTTCATAGCGACACCATTTCTGTGTTTATTCGTCATTATGAGGGAGCGAGAGATGCAGTTAAGAAGGAATAGTGCATCGGAAAGGAGATACTCGTACTCCAAAAGAAAATCCTGTCGTTTCAATAGAAACGTTACTCGATTTAGATGGAGGAACCATAGAGCCCATAGTATTTCGTAGCGACGCAATTTCTGTGTTAATACGACAATGTGAGGGAGCGGGGTATGCAGTAAAGAAGGAATAGTGCATCTGAAAGGATATACCCGTATCCCAAAAGAAAATCCTGTCGTTTCCATAGAAATGTTACTCGATTTAGAAGGAGAAGTCATAGAACCCATAATATTTCATAGCGACGCCATTTCTGTGTTTATTCGTCATTATGAGGGAGCGAGAGATGCAGTTAAGAGGGAATAGTGCATCGGAAAGGAGATACTCGCACTCCAAAAGAAAATCCAGTCGTTTCAATAGAAACGTTACTCGATTTAGATGGAGAAGCCATAGAGCACATTGTATTTGTTGGCGACGCAATTTCTGTGTTAATACGACAATGTGAATGAGCGAGGGATGCGGTAAAGAAGGAATAGTGCATCCGAAAGGATATACCTGTATCCCAAAAGAAAATCCTGTCGTTTCCATAGAAACGTTACTCGATTTAGAAGGAGAAGTCATAGAACCCATAGTATTTCATAGCAACGCATTTTCTGTGTTTATTCGTCATTATGAGGGAGCGAGTGATGCTGTTAAGAAGGAATAGTGCATCGGAAGAGATACTCGTACTCCAAAAGAAAATCCTGTCGTTTCAATAGAAACGTTACTCGATTTAGATGGAGAAGCCATAGAGCCCATAGTATTTCGTAACGACGCAATTTCTGTGTTAATACGACAATGTGAGGGAGCGAGGGATGCAGTAAAGGAGGAATAGTGGATCTGAAAGAATATACCCGTATCCCAAAAGAAAATCCTGTCGTTTCCATAGAAACGTTACTCGATTTAGAAGGAGAAGTCATAGAATCCATAGTATTTCATAGCGACGCCAATTCTGTGTTTATTCGTCATTATGAGGGAGCGAGAGATGCAGTTAAGAAGGAATAAAGCATCGGAAAGGAGATACTCGTACTCCAAAAGAAAATCCTGTCGTTTCAATAGAAACGTTACTCGATTTAGATGGAGGAGCAAGAGACCATAGTATTTCGTAGCGACGCAATTTCTGTGTTAATACGACAATGTGAGGGAGCGAGGGATACAGTAAAGAACGAATAGTGCATCTGAAAGGTTATACCCGTATCCCAAAAGAAAATCCTGTCGTTTCCATAGAAACGTTACTCGATTTAGAACGAGAAGTCATAGAACCCATAGTGTTTCATAGCGACGCCATTTCTGTGTTTATTCGTCATTATGAGGGAGCCAGAGATGCAGTTAAGAAGGAATAGTGCATCGGAATGGAGATACTGGTACTCCAAAAGAAAATCCTGTCGTTTCAATATAAACGTTACTCGATTTTGATGGAGGAGCCATAGAGCCCATAGTATTTCGTAACGAAGCTATTTCTGTGTTAATACAACAATGTGAGGGAGCGAGGGATGCAGTAAAGAAGGAATAGTGGATCTGAAAGAATATACCCGTATCCCAAAAGAAAATCCTGTCGTTTCCATAGAAACGTTACTTGATTTAGAAGGAGAAGTCATAGAACCCATAGTATTTCATAGCGACGCCAATTCTGTGTTTATTCGTCATTATGAGGGAGCGAGAGATGCAGTTAAGAAGGAATAGTGCATCGGAAAGGAGATACTCGTACTCCACAAGAAAACCCTGTCGTTTCAATAGAAACGTTACTCGATTTAGATGGAGAAGCCATGGAGCCCATAGTATTTCGTAGCGACGCAATTTCTGGGTTAATACGACAATGTGAGGGAGCGAGGGATGCAGTAAAGAAGGAATAGTGTATCTGAAAGGATATACCCGTATCCCAAAAAAAATCCTGTCGTTTCCATAGAAACGTTACTCGATTTAGATGGAGAAGTCATAGAACCCATAGTATTTCGTAGCGACGCCATTCTGTGTTTATTCGCCATTATGAGGGAGCGAGAGATGCAGTTAAGAAAGAATAGTGCATCGGAAAGGAGATACTCGTACTCCAAAAAAAATACTGTCGTTTCAATAGAAACGTTACTCGATTTAGATAGAGAAGCCACAGAGCTCATAGTATTTCGTAGCAACGCAATTTCTGTGTTAATACGACAATGTGAGGGAGTGAGGAATGCAATAAAGGAGGAATAGTGCATCTGAAAGGATATACCCGTATCCCAAAAGAAAATCCTTTCGTTTCCATAGAAACGTTACTCGATTTAGAAGGAGAAGTCATAGAACCCATAGTATTTCATAGCGACGCCATTTCTGTGTTTATTCGTCATTATGAGGGAGCGAAGGATGCAGTTATGAAGGAATAGTGCATCGGAAAGGAGATACTCGTACTCCAAAAGAAAATCCTGTCGTTTCAATAGAAACGTTACTCGATTTAGATGGAGGAGCCATAGAGCCCATAGTATTTCGTAACGACGCAATTTCTGTGTTTATTCGTCATTATGAGGGAGCTAGAGATGCAGTTAAGAAGGAATAGTGCATCGGAAAGGAGATACTCGTACTCCAAAAGAAAATCCTGTCGTTTAAACAGAAACGTCACTCGATTTAGATGGAGAAGCCATAGAGCCCATAGTATTTTGTAGGGACGCAATTTCTTTGTTAATACGACAATGTGAGGGAGCGAGGGATGCAGTGAAGAAGGAATAGTGCATCTGAAAGGATATACCCGTTACCCAAAAGAAAATCCTGTCATTTCAATAGATATGTTACTCGATTTAGAAAGAGAAGTCATAGAACCCATAGCATTTCATAGCAATGCCATTTCTGTCTTTATTCGCCATTATGAGGGAGCGAGAGTTGCAGTTAAGAAGGAATAGTGCATCGGAAAGGAGATACTCGTACTCCAAAAAAAATCCTGTCGTTTCAATAGAAACGTTACTCGATTTAGATGGAGAAGCCATAGAGCCCATAGTATTTCGTAGCGACGTAATTTCTGTGTTAATACGACAATGTGAGGGAGCGAGGGATGCAGTAAAGAAGGAATAGTGCATCTGAAAGGATATACTCGTATCCCAAAAGAAAATCCTGTCGTTTCCATAGAAACGTTAGTCGATTTAGAAGGAGAATTCATAGAACCCATAGTATTTCATAGCGACGCCATTTCTGTGTTTATTCGTCATTATGAGGGAGCGAGAGATGCAGTTAAGAAGGAATAGTGCATCGTAAAGGAGCTACTCGTACTCCAAAAGAAAATCCTGTCGTTTCAACAGAAACGTTACTCGATTTAGATGGAGAAGCCATAGAGCCCATAGTATTTTGTAGCGACGCAATTTCTAAGTTAATACGACAATGTCAGGGAGCAGGGGTTGCAGTAAAGAAAGAATAGTGCATCTGAAAGGATATACCCGTATCCCAAAAGAAAATCCTGTCGTTTCCATAGAAACGTTACTCGATTTAGAAGGAGAAGTCATAGAACCCATAGTATTTCATAGCGACGCCATTTCTGTGTTTATTCGTCATTATGAGGGAGCGGGAGATGCAGTTAAGAAGCAATAGTGCATCGGAAAGGAGATACTCGTACTCCAAAAGAAAATCCTGTCGTTTCAATAGAAACGTTACTCGATTTAAATGGAGAAGCCATAGAGCACATTGTATTTCGTGGCGACGCAATTTCTGTGTTAATACGACAGTGTGAGGGAGCGAGGGACGCAGTAAAGAAGGAATAGTGCATCTGAAAGGATATACCCGTATCCCAAAAGAAAATCCTGTCGTTTCCATAGAAACGTTACTCGATTTGGAAGGAGAAGTAATAGAACTCATAGTATTTCATAGCGACGCCATTTCTGTGTTTATTCGTCATGATGAGGGAGCGAGAGATGCTGTTAAGAATGAATAGTGCATCGGAAAGGAGATACTCGTATTCCAAAAGAAAATCCTGTCGTTTCAATAGAAACGTTACTCGATTTAGATGGGGAAGCCATAGAGCCCATAGTATTTCGTAGCGACGCAATTTCTGTGTTAATACGACAATGTGAGTGAGCGAGGGATGCAGTAAAGAAGGAATAGTGCATCTGAAAGGTTATACCCGTATCACAAAAGAAAATCCTGTCGTTTCCGTAGAAATGTTACTCGATTTAGAAGGAGAAGTCATAGAACCCATAGTGTTTCATAGCGACGCCATTTCTGTGTTTATTCGTCAGTATGAGGGAGCGAGAGATGCAGTTGAGAAGGAATAGTGCATAGGAATGGAGATACTGGTACTCCAAAAGAAAATCCTGTCGTTTCAATTGAAACGTTACTCGATTTAGATGGGGAAGCCATAGAGCCCATAGTATTTCGTAGCGACGTAATTTCTGTGTTAATACGACAATGTGAGGGAGCGAGTCATGCAGTAAAGAAGGAATAGTGCATCTGAAAGGATATACTCGTATCCCAAAAGAAAATCCTGTCGTTTCCATAGAAACGTTACTCGATTTAGAGGGAGAAGTCATAGAACCCATAGTATTTCATAGCGACGCCATTTCTGTGTTTATTCGTCATTATGAGGGAGCGAGAGATGCAGTTAAGAAGGAATAGTGCATCGGAAAGGAGATACTCGTACTCCAAAAGAAAATCCTGTCGTTTCAACAGAAACGTTACTCGATTTAGATGGAGAAGCCATAGAGCCCATAGTATTTTGTAGCGACGCAATTTCTGTGTTAATACGACATTGTGAGGCAGCAAGGGATGCAGTAAAGAAGGAATAGTGCATCTGAAAGGATATACCCGTATCCGAAAAGAAAATCCTGTCGTTTCCATAGAAACGTTACTCGATTTAGAGGGAGAAGTCATAGAACCCAAAGTATTTCATAGCAACGCCATTTCTGTGTTTATTCACCATTATGAGGGAGCGAGAGATGCAGTTAAGAAGGAATAGTACATCGGAAAGGAGATACTCGTACTCCAAAAAAAATCCTGTCGTTTCAATAGAACCGTTACTCGATTTAGGTGGAGAAGTCATAGAGCCCATAGTATTTCGTAGCGACGCAATTTCTGTGTTAATACGACAATGTGGAGGAGCGAGGGATACAGTAAAGAACGAATAGTGCATCTGGAAGGACATACCCGTATCCCAAAAGAAAAACCTGTCGTTTCCATAGAAACGTTACTCGATTTAGAAGAAGAAGTCATAGAACCCATAGTATTTCATAGCAACGCCATTTCTGTGTTTATTCGCCATTATGAGGGAGCGAGAGATGCAGTTAAGAAGGAATAGTGCATCGGAAAGGAGATACTCGTACTCCAAAAGAAAATCCTGTCGTTTCAATAGAAACGTTACTCGATTTAGATGGAGGAGCCATAGAGCCCATAGTATTTCGTAGCGACGCAATTTCTGTGTTAATACGACAATGTGAGGGAGCGAGGGATACAGTAAAGAAGGAATAGTGCATCTGAGAGGTTATACCCGTATCCCAAAAGAAAATCCTGTCGTTTCCATAGAAACGTTACTCGATTTAGAAGGAGAAGTCATAGAACCCATAGCATTTCATAGCGACGCCATTTCTGTGTTTACTCGTCATTATGAGGGAGCGAGAGATGCAGTTAAGAAGGAATAGTGCATTGGAAAGGAGATACTCGTACTCCAAAAGGAAATCCTGTCGTTTCAATAGAAACGTTACTCGATTTAGATGGAGGAGCCATAGAGCCCATAGTATTTCGCAGCGACGCAATTTCTGTGTTAATACGACAATGTGAGGGAGCGGGGGATGCAGTAAAGAAGGAATAGTGCATCTGAAAGGATATACCCGTATCCCAAAAGAAAATCCTGTCGTTTCCATAGAAATGTTACTCGTTTTAGAAGGAGAAGTCATAGAACCCATAGTATTTCATAGCGACGCCATTTCTGTGTTTATTCGTCATTATGAGGGAGCGAGAGATGCAGTTAAGAAGGAATAGTGCATCGGAAAGGAGATACTCGCACTCCAAAAGAAAATCCTGTCGTTTCAATAGAAACGTTACTCGATTTAGATGGAGAAGCCATAGAGCACATTGTATTTGTTGGCGACGCAATTTCTGTGTTAATACGACAATGTGAGGGAGCGAGGGATGCAGTAAAGAAGGAATAGTGCATCTGGAAGGTTATACCCGTATGCCAAAAGAAAATCCTGTCGCTTCCATAGAAACGTTACTTGATTTCGAAGGAGAAGTCATAGAACCCATAGTGTTTCATAGCGACGCCATTTCTGTGTTTATTCGTCATTATGAGGGAGCGAGAGATGCAGTTAAGAAGGAATAGTGCATCGGAATGGAGATACTGGTACTCCAAAAGAAAATCCTGTCGTTTCAATAGAAACGTTACTCGATTTTGATGGAGAAGCCATAGAGCCCATAGTATTTCGTAACACGCAATTTCTGTGTTAATACGACAATGTGAGGGAGCGAGGGATGCAGTAAAGAAGGAATAGTGGATCTGAAAGAATATACCCGTATCCCAAAAGAAAATCCTGTCGTTTCAATAGAAACGTTACTCGATTTTGATGGAGGAGCAAGAGACCATAGTATTTCGTAGCGACGCAATTTCTGTGTTAATACGACAATGTGAGGGAGCGAGGGATACAGTAAAGAACGAATAGTGCATCTGAAAGGATATACCCGTATCCCAAAAGAAAATCCTGTCGTTTCCATAGAAACGTTACTCGATTTAGAAGGAGAAGTCATAGAACCCATAGTATTTCATAGCATCGCCATTTCTGTGTTTATTCGCCATTATGAGGGAGCGAGAGATTCAGTTAAGAAGGAATAGTGCATCGGAAAGGAGATACTCGTACACCAAAAAAAATCCTGTCGTTTCAATAGAAACGTTACTCGATTTAGATGGAAATGCCATAGAGCCCATAGTATTTCGTAGCGACGCAATTTCTGTGTTAATACGACAATGTGAGGGAGCGAGGGATGCAGTAAAGAAGGAATAGTGTATCTGAAAGGATACACCCGTATCCCAAAAGAAAATCCTGTCGTTTCCATAGAAACGTAACTCGATTTAGAAGGAGAAGTCATAGAATCCATAGTATTTCATAGCGACGCCATTTCTGTGTTTTTCAGTCATTATGAGGGGCGAGAGATGCAGATAAGAAGGAATAGTGCATCGGAAAGGAGATACTCGTACTCCAAAAGAAAATCCTGTCGTTTCAATAGAAACGATTCTCGATTTAGAGGGAGAAGCCATAGAGCCCATAGTATTTTGTAGCGACGCAATTTCTGTGTTAATACGACATTGTGAGGCAGCAAGGGATGCAGTAAAGAAGGAATAGTGCATCTGAAAGGATATACCCGTATCCCAAAAGAAAATCCTGTCGTTTCCATAGAAACGTTACTCGATTTAGGGGGAGAAGTCATAGAACCCAAAGTATTTCATAGCAACGCCATTTCTGTGTTTATTCACCATTATGAGGGAGCGAGAGATGCAGTTAAGAAGGAATAGTACATCGGAAAGGAGATACTCGTACTCCAAAAAAAATCCTGTCGTTTCAATAGAACCGTTACTCGATTTAGGTGGAGAAGTCATAGAGCCCATAGTATTTCGTAGCGACGCAATTTCTGTGTTAATACGACAATGTGAAGGAGCGAGGGATACAGTAAAGAACGAATAGTGCATCTGGAAGGACATACCCGTCTCCCAAAAGAAAAACCTGTCGTTTCCATAGAAACGTTACTCGATTTAGAAGAAGAAGTCATAGAACCCATAGTATTTCATAGCAACGCCATTTCTGTGTTTATTCGCCATTATTAGGGAGCGAGAGATGCAGTTAAGAAGGAATAGTGCATCGGAAAGGAGATACTCATACTCCAAAAGAAAATCCTGTCGTTTCCATAGAAACGTTACTCGATTTAGATGGAGAAGTCATAGAACCCATAGTATTTCATAGCGACGCCATTTCTGTGTTTCTTCGACATGATGAGGAAGCGAGAGATGCAGTTAAGAAGGAATAGTGCATCGGAGAGGAGATACTCGTCTCCAAAAGAAAATCCTGTCGTTTCAACCTAAACGCTACTCGATTTAGATGGAGAAGCCATAGAGCCCATAGTATTTTGTAGCGACGCAATTTCTGTGTTAATACGACAATGTGAGGGAGCGAGGGATGCAGTAAAGAAGGAATAGTGCATCGGAAAGGTTATACCCGTATCCCAAAAGAAAATCCTGTCGTTTCCATAGAAACGTTACTCGATTTAGAAGGAGAAGT
The DNA here is from genome assembly GCF_023864345.2 of Schistocerca serialis cubense. NCBI lineage: Eukaryota > Metazoa > Arthropoda > Insecta > Orthoptera > Acrididae > Schistocerca > Schistocerca serialis. Next base: position 53,287,934 of record NC_064638.1, read on the forward strand.
CATAGAACCCATAGTATTTTATAGCAACGCCATTTCTGTGTTTATTCGCCATTATGAGGGAGCGAGAGATGCAGTTAAGAAGGAATACTGCATCGGAAATTAGATACTCGTACTCCAAAAAAAAATCCTGTCGTTTCAATAGAAATGTTACTCGATTTAGATGGAGAAGCCATAGAGCCCATAGTATTTTATAGCGACGCAATTTATGTGTTAATACGACAATGTGAGGCAGCAAGGGATGCAGTAAAGAAGGAATAGTGCATCTGAAAGGATATACCCGTATCCCAAAAGAAAATCCTGTCGTTTCCATAGAAACGTTACTCGATTTAGAAGGAGAAGTCATAGAACCCATAGTATTTCATAGCAACGCCATTTCTGTGTTTATTCGCCATTATGAGGGAGCGAGAGATGCAGTTAAGAAGGAATAGTGCATCGGAAAGGAGATACTCGTACTCCAAAAAAAATCCTGTCGTTTCAATAGAAACGTTACTCGATTTAGATGGAAATGCCATAGAGCCCATAGTATTTCGTAGCGACGCAATTTCTGTGTTAATACGACAATGTGAGGGAGCGAGGGATGCAGTAAAGAAGGAATAGTGTATCTGAAAGGATACACCCGTATCCCAAAAGAAAAACCTGTCGTTTCCATAGAAACGTTACTCGATTTAGATGGAGAAGTCATAGAACCCATAGTATTTCATAGCGACGCCATTTCTGTGTTTCTTCGACATTATGAGGAAGCGAGAGATGCAGTTAAGAAAGAATAGTGCATCGGAGAGGAGATACTCGTCTCCAAAAGAAAATCCTGTCGTTTCAACAGAAACGCTACTCGATTTAGATGGAGAAGCCATAGAGCCCATAGTATTTTGTAGCGACGCAATTTCTGTGTTAATACGACAATGTGAGGGAGCGAGGGATGCAGTAAAGAAGGAATAGTGCATCGGAAAGGTTATACCCGTATCCCAAAAGAAAATCCTGTCGTTTCCATAGAAACGTTACTCGATTTAGAAGGAGAAGTCATAGAACCCATAGTATTTCATAGCAACGCCATTTCTGTGTTTATTCGCCATTATGAGGGAGCGAGAGATGCAGTTAAGAAGGAATACTGCATCGGAAAGGAGATACTCGTACTCCAAAAAAAATCCTGTCGTTTCAATAGAAACGTTACTCGATTTAGATGGAAATGCCATAGAGCCCATAGTATTTCGTAGCGACGCAATTTCTGTGTTAATACGACATTGTGAGGGAGCGAGGGATGCAGTAAAGAAGGAATAGTGTATCTGAAAGGATACACCCGTATCCCAAAAGAAAATCCTGTCGTTTCCATAGAAACGTAACTCGATTTAGAAGGAGAAGTCATAGAATCCATAGTATTTCATAGCGACTCCATTTCTGTGTTTTTCAGTCATTATGAGGGGCGAGAGATGCAGATAAGAAGGAATAGTGCATCGGAAAGGAGATACTCGTACTCCAAAAGAAAATCCTGTCGTTTCAATAGAAACGATTCTCGATTTAGAGGGAGAAGCCATAGAGCCCATAGTATTTCGTAGCGACGTAATTTCTGTGTTAATACGACAATGTGAGGGAGCGAGTCATGCAGTAAAGAAGGAATAGTGCATCTGAAAGGATATACTCGTATCCCAAAAGAAAATCCTGTCGTTTCCATAGAAACGTTACTCGATTTAGAGGGAGAAGTCATAGAACTCATAGTATTTCATAGCGACGCCATTTCTGTGTTTATTCGTCATTATGAGGGAGCGAGAGATGCAGTTAGGAAGGAATAGTGCATCGGAAAGGAGATACTCGTACTCCAAAAGAAAATCCTGTCGTTTCAACAGAAACGTTACTCGATTTAGATGGAGAAGCCATAGAGCCCATAGTATTTTGTAGCGACGCAATTTCTGTGTTAATACGACATTGTGAGGCAGCAAGGGATGCAGTAAAGAAGGAATAGTGCATCTGAAAGGATATACCCGTATCCAAAAAGAAAATCCTGTCGTTTCCATAGAAACGTTACTCGATTTAGAGGGAGAAGTCATAGAACCCAAAGTATTTCATAGCAACGCCATTTCTGTGTTTATTCACCATTATGAGGGAGCGAGTGATGCTGTTAAGAAGGAATAGTACATCGGAAAGGAGACACTCGTACTCCAAAAAAAATCCTGTCGTTTCAATAGAACCGTTACTCGATTTAGGAGGAGAAGTCATAGAGCCCATAGTATTTCGTAGAGACGCAATTTCTGTATTAATACGACAATGTGAGGGAGCGAGGGATACAGTAAAGAACGAATAGTGCATCTGGAAGGACATACCCGTCTCCCAAAAGAAAAACCTGTCGTTTCCATAGAAACGTTACTCGATTTAGAAGAAGAAGTCATAGAACCCATAGTATTTCATAGCAACGCCATTTCTGTGTTTATTCGCCATTATGAGGGAGCGAGAGATGCAGTTAAGAAGGAATAGTGCATCGGAAAGGAGATACTCGTACTCCAAAAGAAAATCCTGTCGTTTCAATAGAAACGTTACTCGATTTAGATGGAGGAGCCATAGAGCCCATAGTATTTCGTAGCGACGCAATTTCTGTGTTAATACGACAATGTGAGGGAGCGAGGGATACAGTAAAGAACGAATAGTGCATCTGAAAGGTTATACCCGTATCCCAAAAGAAAATCCTGTCGTTTCCATAGAAACGTTACTCGATTTAGAAGGAGAAGTCATAGAACCCATAGCATTTCATAGCGACGCCATTTCTGTGTTTATTCGTCATTGTGAGGGAGCGAGAGATGCAGTTAAGAAGGAATAGTGCATCGGAAAGGAGATACTCGTACTCCAAAAGAAAATCCTGTCGTTTCAATAGAAACGTTACTCGATTTAGATGGAGGAGCCATAGAGCCCATAGTATTTCGTAGCGACGCAATTTCTGTGTTAATACGACAATGTGAGGGAGCGGGGGATGCAGTAAAGAAGGAATAGTGCATCTGAAAGGATATACCCGTATCCCAAAAGAAAATCCTGTCGTTTCCATAGAAATGTTACTCGATTTAGAAGGAGAAGTCATAGAACCCATAGTATTTCATAGCGACGCCATTTCTGTGTTTATTCGTCATTATGAGGGAGCGAGAGATGCAGTTAAGAAGGAATAGTGCATCGGAAAGGAGATACTCGCACTCCAAAAGAAAATCCTGTCGTTTCAATAGAAACGTTACTCGATTTAGATGGAGAAGCCATAGAGCACATTGTATTTGTTGGGGACGCAATTTCTGTGTTAATACGACAATGTGAGGGAGCGAGGGATGCAGTAAAGAAGGAATAGTGCATCTGAAAGGTTATACCCGTATGCCAAAAGAAAATCCTGTCGCTTCCATAGAAACGTTACTCGATTTAGAAGGAGAAGTCATAGAACCCATAGTGTTTCATAGCGACGCCATTTTTGTGTGTTTATTCGTCATTATGAGGGAGCGAGAGATGCAGTTAAGAAGGAATAGTGCATCGGAATGGAGATACTGGTACTCCAAAAGAAAATCCTGTCGTTTCAATAGAAACGTTACTCGATTTTGATGGAGAAGCCATAGAGCCCATAGTATTTCGTAACGACGCAATTTCTGTATTAATACGACAATGTGAGGGAGCGAGGGATGCAGTAAAGAAGGAATAGTGGATCTGAAAGAATATACCCGTATCCCAAAAGAAAATCCTGTCGTTTCAATAGAAACGTTACTCGATTTAGATGGAGGAGCAAGAGACCATAGTATTTCGTAGCAACGCAATTTCTGTGTTAATACGACAATGTGAGGGAGCGAGGGATACAGTAAAGAACGAATAGTGCATCTGAAAGGATATACCCGTATCCCAAAAGAAAATCCTGTCGTTTCCATAGAAACGTTACTCGATTTAGAAGGAGAAGTCATAGAACCCATAGTATTTCATAGCAACGCCATTTCTGTGTTTATTCGCCATTATGAGGGAGCGAGAGATGCAGTTAAGAAGGAATAGTGCATCGGAAAGGAGATACTCGTACTCCAAAAAAAATCCTGTCGTTTCAATAGAAACGTTACTCGATTTAGATGGAAATGCCATAGAGCCCATAGTATTTCGTAGCGACGCAATTTCTGTGTTAATACGACAATGTGAGGGAGCGAGGGATGCAGTAAAGAAGGAATAGTGTATCTGAAAGGATACACCCGTATCCCAAAAGAAAAACCTGTCGTTTCCATAGAAACGTTACTCGATTTAGAAGGAGAAGTCATAGAACCCATAGTATTTCATAGCGACGCCATTTCTGTGTTTCTTCGACATTATGAGGAAGCGAGAGATGCAGTTAAGAAGGAATAGTGCATCGGAGAGGAGATACTCGTCTCCAAAAGAAAATCCTGTCGTTTCAACAGAAACGCTACTCGATTTAGATGGAGAAGCCATAGAGCCCATAGTATTTTGTAGCGACGCAATTTCTGTGTTAATACGACAATGTGAGGGAGCGAGGGATGCAGTAAAGAAGGAATAGTGCATCGGAAAGGTTATACCCGTATCCCAAAAGAAAATCCTGTCGTTTCCATAGAAACGATACTCGATTTAGAAGGAGAAGTCATAGAACCCATAGTATTTCATAGCAACGCCATTTCTGTGTTTATTCGCCATTATGAGGGTGCGAGAGATGCAGTTAAGAAGGAATACTGCATCGGAAATTAGATACTCGTACTCCAAAAAAAATCCTGTCGTTTCAATAGAAACGTTACTCGATTTAGATGGAGAAGCCATAGAGCCCATAGTATTTTATAGCGACGCAATTTCTGTGTTAATACGACAATGTGAGGCAGCAAGGGATGCAGTAAAGAAGGAATAGTGCATCTGAAAGGATATACCCGTATCCCAAAAGAAAATCCTGTCGTTTCCATAGAAACGTTACTCGATTTAGAGGGAGAAGTCATAGACCCCATAGTATTTCATAGCAACGCCATTTCTGTGTTTATTCACCATTATGAGGGAGCGAGAGATGCAGTTAAGAAGGAATAGTGCATCGGAAAGGAGATACTCGTACTCCAAAAAAAATCCTGTCGTTTCAATAGAAACGTTACTCGATTTAGATGGAGAAGCCATAGAGCCCATAGTATTTCGTAGCGACGCAATTTCTGTGTTAATACGACAATGTGAGGGAGCGAGGGATACAGTAAAGAACGAATAGTGCATCTGAAAGGATATACCCGTATCCCAAAAGAAAATCCTGTCGTTTCCATAGAAACGTTACTCGATTTAGAAGGAGAAGTCATAGAACCCATAGTATTTCATAGCAACGCCTTTTCTGTGTTTATTCGTCATTATGAGGGAGCGAGAGATGCAGTTTAGAAGGAATAGTGCATCGGAAAGGAAATACTCGTACTCCAAAAAAAATCCTGTCGTTTCAATAGAAACGTTACTCGATTTAGATGGAGAAGCCATAGAGCCCATAGTATTTCGTAGCGACGCAATTTCTGTGTTAATACGACAATGTGAGGGAGCGAGGGATACAGTAAAGAACGAATAGTGCATCTGAAAGGATATACCCGTATCCCAAAAGAAAATCCTGTCGTTTCCATAGAAACGTTACTCGATTTAGAAGGAGAAGTCATAGAACCCATAGTATTTCATAGCGACGCCATTTCTGTGTTTATTGGTCATTATGAGGGAGCGAGAGATGCAGTTGAGAAGGAATAGTGCATCGGAAAGGAGATACTCGTACTCCAAAGAAAATCCTGTCGTTTCAATAGAAACGTTACTCGATTTAGATGGAGGAGCCATAGAGCACATTGTATTTCGTGGCGACGCAATTTCTGTGTTAATACGACAATGTGAGGGGGCGAGGGATGCAGTAAAGAAGGAATAGTGCATCTGAAAGAATATACCCGTATCCCAAAAGAACATCCTGTCGTTTCCATAGAAACGTTACTCGATTTAGAAGGAGAATTAATAGAACTCATAGTATTTCATAGCGACGCCATTTCTGTGTTTATTCGTCATTATGAGGGAGCGAGAGATGCAGTTAAGAAGGAATAGTGCATCGGAAAGGAGATACTCGTACTCCAAAAGAAAATCCTGTCGTTTCAATAGAAACGTTACTCGATTTAGATGGAGGAGCCATAGAGCCCATAGTATTTCGTAGCGACGCAATTTCTGTGTTAATACGACAATGTGAGGGAGCGGGGGATGCAGTAAAGAAGGAATAGTGCATCTGAAAGGATATACCCGTATCCCAAAAGAAAATCCTGTCGTTTCCATAGAAATGTTACTCGATTTAGAAGGAGAAGTCATAGAACCCATAGTATTTCATAGCGACGCCATTTCTGTGTTTATTCGTCATTATGAGGGAGCGAGAGATGCAGTTAAGAAGGAATAGTGCATCGGAAAGGAGATACTCGCACTCCAAAAGAAAATCCTGTCGTTTCAATAGAAACGTTACTCGATTTAGATGGAGAAGCCATAGAGCACATTGTATTTGTTGGGGACGCAATTTCTGTGTTAATACGACAATGTGAGGGAGCGAGGGATGCAGTAAAGAAGGAATAGTGCATCTGAAAGGTTATACCCGTATGCCAAAAGAAAATCCTGTCGCTTCCATAGAAACGTTACTCGATTTAGAAGGAGAAGTCATAGAACCCATAGTGTTTCATAGCGACGCCATTTTTGTGTGTTTATTCGTCATTATGAGGGAGCGAGAGATGCAGTTAAGAAGGAATAGTGCATCGGAATGGAGATACTGGTACTCCAAAAGAAAATCCTGTCGTTTCAATAGAAACGTTACTCGATTTTGATGGAGAAGCCATAGAGCCCATAGTATTTCGTAACGACGCAATTTCTGTATTAATACGACAATGTGAGGGAGCGAGGGATGCAGTAAAGAAGGAATAGTGGATCTGAAAGAATATACCCGTATCCCAAAAGAAAATCCTGTCGTTTCAATAGAAACGTTACTCGATTTAGATGGAGGAGCAAGAGACCATAGTATTTCGTAGCAACGCAATTTCTGTGTTAATACGACAATGTGAGGGAGCGAGGGATACAGTAAAGAACGAATAGTGCATCTGAAAGGATATACCCGTATCCCAAAAGAAAATCCTGTCGTTTCCATAGAAACGTTACTCGATTTAGAAGGAGAAGTCATAGAACCCATAGTATTTCATAGCAACGCCATTTCTGTGTTTATTCGCCATTATGAGGGAGCGAGAGATGCAGTTAAGAAGGAATAGTGCATCGGAAAGGAGATACTCGTACTCCAAAAAAAATCCTGTCGTTTCAATAGAAACGTTACTCGATTTAGATGGAAATGCCATAGAGCCCATAGTATTTCGTAGCGACGCAATTTCTGTGTTAATACGACAATGTGAGGGAGCGAGGGATGCAGTAAAGAAGGAATAGTGTATCTGAAAGGATACACCCGTATCCCAAAAGAAAAACCTGTCGTTTCCATAGAAACGTTACTCGATTTAGAAGGAGAAGTCATAGAACCCATAGTATTTCATAGCGACGCCATTTCTGTGTTTCTTCGACATTATGAGGAAGCGAGAGATGCAGTTAAGAAGGAATAGTGCATCGGAGAGGAGATACTCGTCTCCAAAAGAAAATCCTGTCGTTTCAACAGAAACGCTACTCGATTTAGATGGAGAAGCCATAGAGCCCATAGTATTTTGTAGCGACGCAATTTCTGTGTTAATACGACAATGTGAGGGAGCGAGGGATGCAGTAAAGAAGGAATAGTGCATCGGAAAGGTTATACCCGTATCCCAAAAGAAAATCCTGTCGTTTCCATAGAAACGATACTCGATTTAGAAGGAGAAGTCATAGAACCCATAGTATTTCATAGCAACGCCATTTCTGTGTTTATTCGCCATTATGAGGGTGCGAGAGATGCAGTTAAGAAGGAATACTGCATCGGAAATTAGATACTCGTACTCCAAAAAAAATCCTGTCGTTTCAATAGAAACGTTACTCGATTTAGATGGAGAAGCCATAGAGCCCATAGTATTTTATAGCGACGCAATTTCTGTGTTAATACGACAATGTGAGGCAGCAAGGGATGCAGTAAAGAAGGAATAGTGCATCTGAAAGGATATACCCGTATCCCAAAAGAAAATCCTGTCGTTTCCATAGAAACGTTACTCGATTTAGAGGGAGAAGTCATAGACCCCATAGTATTTCATAGCAACGCCATTTCTGTGTTTATTCACCATTATGAGGGAGCGAGAGATGCAGTTAAGAAGGAATAGTGCATCGGAAAGGAGATACTCGTACTCCAAAAAAAATCCTGTCGTTTCAATAGAAACGTTACTCGATTTAGATGGAGAAGCCATAGAGCCCATAGTATTTCGTAGCGACGCAATTTCTGTGTTAATACGACAATGTGAGGGAGCGAGGGATACAGTAAAGAACGAATAGTGCATCTGAAAGGATATACCCGTATCCCAAAAGAAAATCCTGTCGTTTCCATAGAAACGTTACTCGATTTAGAAGGAGAAGTCATAGAACCCATAGTATTTCATAGCAACGCCTTTTCTGTGTTTATTCGTCATTATGAGGGAGCGAGAGATGCAGTTTAGAAGGAATAGTGCATCGGAAAGGAAATACTCGTACTCCAAAAAAAATCCTGTCGTTTCAATAGAAACGTTACTCGATTTAGATGGAGAAGCCATAGAGCCCATAGTATTTCGTAGCGACGCAATTTCTGTGTTAATACGACAATGTGAGGGAGCGAGGGATACAGTAAAGAACGAATAGTGCATCTGAAAGGATATACCCGTATCCCAAAAGAAAATCCTGTCGTTTCCATAGAAACGTTACTCGATTTAGAAGGAGAAGTCATAGAACCCATAGTATTTCATAGCGACGCCATTTCTGTGTTTATTGGTCATTATGAGGGAGCGAGAGATGCAGTTGAGAAGGAATAGTGCATCGGAAAGGAGATACTCGTACTCCAAAGAAAATCCTGTCGTTTCAATAGAAACGTTACTCGATTTAGATGGAGGAGCCATAGAGCACATTGTATTTCGTGGCGACGCAATTTCTGTGTTAATACGACAATGTGAGGGGGCGAGGGATGCAGTAAAGAAGGAATAGTGCATCTGAAAGAATATACCCGTATCCCAAAAGAACATCCTGTCGTTTCCATAGAAACGTTACTCGATTTAGAAGGAGAATTAATAGAACTCATAGTATTTCATAGCGACGCCATTTCTGTGATAATTCGTCATTATGAGGGAGCGAGTGATGCTGTCAAGAAGGAATAGTGCATCGGAAAGGAGATACTCGTACTCCAAAAGAAAATCCTGTCGTTTCAATAGAAACGTTACTCGATTTAGATGGAGAAGCCATAGAGCCCATAGTATTTCGTAGCGACGCAATTTCTGTGTTAATACGACAATGTGAGGGAGCGAGGGATGCAGTAAAGAAGGAATAGTGCATCTGAAAGGTTATACCCGTATCCCAAAAGAAAATCCTCTCGTTTCCATAGAAACGTTACTCGATTTAGAACGAGATGTCGTAGAACCCATACTGTTTCATATCGACGCCATTTCTGTGTTTATTCGTCATTATGAGGGAGCGAGAGATGCAGTTAAGAAGGAATAGTGCATCGGAATGGAGATACTGGTACTCCAAAAGAAAATCCTGTCGTTTCAATATAAACGTTACTCGATTTTTATGGAGGAGCCATAGAGCCCATAGTATTTCGTAACGACGCTATTTCTGTGTTAATACAACAATGTTAGGGAGCGAGGGATGCACTAAAGAAGGAATAGTGGATCTGAAAGAATATACCCGTATCCCAAAAGAAAATCCTGTCGTTTCCATAGAAATGTTACTTGATTTAGAAGGAGAAGTCATAGAACCCATAGTATTTCATAGCGACGCCAATGCTGTGTTTATTCGTCATTATGAGGGAGCGAGAGATGCAGTTAAGAAGGAATAGTTCATCGGAAAGGAGATACTCGTACTCCAATATAAAACCCTGTCGTTTCAATAGAAACGTTACTCGATTTAGATGGAGAAGCCATAGAGCCCATAGTATTTCGTAGCGACACAATATCTGGGTTAATACGACAATGTGAGGGAGTGAGGGATGCAGTAAAGAAGGAATAGTGTATCTGAAAGGATATACCCGTATCCCAAAAAAAATCCTGTCGTTTCCATAGAAACGTTACTCGATTTAGAAGGAGAAGTCATAGAGCCCATAGTATTTCATAGCGACGCCAATTCTGTGTTTATTCGTCATTATGAGGGAGCGAGAGATGCAGTTATGAAGGAATAGTGCACCGGAAAGGAGATACTCGTACTCCAAAAGGAAACCCTGTCGTTTCAATAGAAACGTTACTCGATTTAGATGGAGAAGCCATAGAGCCCATAGTATTTCGTCGCGACGCAATTTCTGTGGTAATATGACAATGTGAGGGAGCGAGGGATGCAGTAAAGAAAGAATAGTGCATCAGAAAGGATATACCCGTATTCCAAAAGAAAATCCTGTCGTTTCCATAGAAACGTTACTCGATTTAGATGGAGAAGTCATAGAACCCATAGTATTTCGTAGCGACGCCATTCTGTGTTTATTCGCCATTATGAGGGAGCGAGAGATGCAGTTAAGAAGGAATAGTGCATCGGAGAGGAGATACTCGTCTCCAAAAGAAAATCCTGTCGTTTCAACAGAAACGCTACTCGATTTAGATGGAGAAGCCATAGAGCCCATAGTATTTTGTAGCGACGCAATTTCTGTGTTAATACGACAATGTGAGGGAGCGAGGGATGCAGTAAAGAAGGAATAGTGCATCGGAAAGGTTATACCCGTATCCCAAAAGAAAATCCTGTCGTTTCCATAGAAACGATACTCGATTTAGAAGGAGAAGTCATAGAACCCATAGTATTTCATAGCAACGCCATTTCTGTGTTTATTCGCCATTATGAGGGAGCGAGAGATGCAGTTAAGAAGGAATAGTGCATCGGAAAGGAGATACTCGTACTCCAAAAAAAATCCTGTCGTTTCAATAGAAACGTTACTCGATTTAGATGGAGAAGCCATAGAGCCCATAGTATTTCGTAGCGACGCAATTTCTGTGTTAATACGACAATGTGAGGGAGCGAGGGATACAGTAAAGAACGAATAGTGCATCTGAAAGGATATACCCGTATCCCAAAAGAAAATCCTGTCGTTTCCATAGAAACGTTACTCGATTTAGAAGGAGAAGTCATAGAACCCATAGTATTTCATAGCAACGCCTTTTCTGTGTTTATTCGTCATTATGAGGGAGCGAGAGATGCAGTTTAGAAGGAATAGTGCATCGGAAAGGAAATACTCGTACTCCAAAAAAAATCCTGTCGTTTCAATAGAAACGTTACTCGATTTAGATGGAGAAGCCATAGAGCCCATAGTATTTCGTAGCGACGCAATTTCTGTGTTAATACGACAATGTGAGGGAGCGAGGGATACAGTAAAGAACGAATAGTGCATCTGAAAGGATATACCCGTATCCCAAAAGAAAATCCTGTCGTTTCCATAGAAACGTTACTCGATTTAGAAGGAGAAGTCATAGAACCCATAGTATTTCATAGCGACGCCATTTCTGTGTTTATTGGTCATTATGAGGGAGCGAGAGATGCAGTTGAGAAGGAATAGTGCATCGGAAAGGAGATACTCGTACTCCAAAGAAAATCCTGTCGTTTCAATAGAAACGTTACTCGATTTAGATGGAGGAGCCATAGAGCACATTGTATTTCGTGGCGACGCAATTTCTGTGTTAATACGACAATGTGAGGGGGCGAGGGATGCAGTAAAGAAGGAATAGTGCATCTGAAAGAATATACCCGTATCCCAAAAGAACATCCTGTCGTTTCCATAGAAACGTTACTCGATTTAGAAGGAGAATTAATAGAACTCATAGTATTTCATAGCGACGCCATTTCTGTGATAATTCGTCATTATGAGGGAGCGAGTGATGCTGTTAAGAAGGAATAGTGCATCGGAAAGGAGATACTCGTACTCCAAAAGAAAATCCTGTCGTTTCAATAGAAACGTTACTCGATTTAGATGGAGAAGCCATAGAGCCCATAGTATTTCGTAGCGACGCAATTTCTGTGTTAATACGACAATGTGAGGGAGCGAGGGATGCAGTAAAGAAGGAATAGTGCATCTGAAAGGTTATACCCGTATCCCAAAAGAAAATCCTCTCGTTTCCATAGAAACGTTACTCGATTTAGAACGAGATGTCGTAGAACCCATACTGTTTCATATCGACGCCATTTCTGTGTTTATTCGTCATTATGAGGGAGCGAGAGATGCAGTTAAGAAGGAATAGTGCATCGGAATGGAGATACTGGTACTCCAAAAGAAAATCCTGTCGTTTCAATATAAACGTTACTCGATTTTTATGGAGGAGCCATAGAGCCCATAGTATTTCGTAACGACGCTATTTCTGTGTTAATACAACAATGTTAGGGAGCGAGGGATGCACTAAAGAAGGAATAGTGGATCTGAAAGAATATACCCGTATCCCAAAAGAAAATCCTGTCGTTTCCATAGAAATGTTACTTGATTTAGATGGAGAAGTCATAGAACCCATAGTATTTCGTAGCGACGCCATTCTGTGTTTATTCGCCATTATGAGGGAGCGAGAGATGCAGTTAAGAAGGAATAGTGCATCGGAGAGGAGATACTCGTCTCCAAAAGAAAATCCTGTCGTTTCAACAGAAACGCTACTCGATTTAGATGGAGAAGCCATAGAGCCCATAGTATTTTGTAGCGACGCAATTTCTGTGTTAATACGACAATGTGAGGGAGCGAGGGATGCAGTAAAGAAGGAATAGTGCATCGGAAAGGTTATACCCGTATCCCAAAAGAAAATCCTGTCGTTTCCATAGAAACGATACTCGATTTAGAAGGAGAAGTCATAGAACCCATAGTATTTCATAGCAACGCCATTTCTGTGTTTATTCGCCATTATGAGGGAGCGAGAGATGCAGTTAAGAAGGAATACTGCATCGGAAATTAGATACTCGTACTCCAAAAAAATCCTGTCGTTTCAATAGAAACGTTACTCGATTTAGATGGAGAAGCCATAGAGCCCATAGTATTTTATAGCGACGCAATTTCTGTGTTAATACGACAATGTGAGGCAGCAAGGGATGCAGTAAAGAAGGAATAGTGCATCTGAAAGGATATACCCGTATCCCAAAAGAAAATCCTGTCGTTTCCATAGAAACGTTACTCGATTTAGAGGGAGAAGTCATAGACCCCATAGTATTTCATAGCAACGCCATTTCTGTGTTTATTCACCATTATGAGGGAGCGAGAGATGCAGTTAAGAAGGAATAGTGCATCGGAAAGGAGATACTCGTACTCCAAAAAAAATCCTGTCGTTTCAATAGAAACGTTACTCGATTTAGATGGAGAAGCCATAGAGCCCATAGTATTTCGTAGCGACGCAATTTCTGTGTTAATACGACAATGTGAGGGAGCGAGGGATACAGTAAAGAACGAATAGTGCATCTGAAAGGATATACCCGTATCCCAAAAGAAAATCCTGTCGTTTCCATAGAAACGTTACTCGATTTAGAACGAGAAGTCATAGAACCCATAGTATTTCATAGCAACGCCATTTCTGTGTTTATTCGTCATTATGAGGGAGCGAGAGATGCAGTTTAGAAGGAATAGTGCATCGGAAAGGAAATACTCGTACTCCAAAAAAAATCCTGTCGTTTCAATAGAAACGTTACTCGATTTAGATGGAGAAGCCATAGAGCCCATAGTATTTCGTAGCGACGCAATTTCTGTGTTAATACGACAATGTGAGGGAGCGAGGGATACAGTAAAGAACGAATAGTGCATCTGAAAGGATATACCCGTATCCCAAAAGAAAATCCTGTCGTTTCCATAGAAACGTTACTCGATTTAGAAGGAGAAGTCATAGAACCCATAGTATTTCATAGCGACGCCATTTCTGTGTTTATTGGTCATTATGAGGGAGCGAGAGATGCAGTTGAGAAGGAATAGTGCATCGGAAAGGAGATACTCGTACTCCAAAGAAAATCCTGTCGTTTCAATAGAAACGTTACTCGATTTAGATGGAGGAGCCATAGAGCACATTGTATTTCGTGGCGACGCAATTTCTGTGTTAATACGACAATGTGAGGGGGCGAGGGATGCAGTAAAGAAGGAATAGTGCATCTGAAAGAATATACCCGTATCCCAAAAGAACATCCTGTCGTTTCCATAGAAACGTTACTCGATTTAGAAGGAGAATTAATAGAACTCATAGTATTTCATAGCGACGCCATTTCTGTGTTAATTCGTCATTATGAGGGAGCGAGTGATGCTGTTAAGAAGGAATAGTGCATCGGAAAGGAGATACTCGTACTCCAAAAGAAAATCCTGTCGTTTCAATAGAAACGTTACTCGATTTAGATGGAGAAGCCATAGAGCCCATAGTATTTCGTAGCGACGCAATTTCTGTGTTAATACGACAATGTGAGGGAGCGAGGGATGCAGTAAAGAAGGAATAGTGCATCTGAAAGGTTATACCCGTATCCCAAAAGAAAATCCTGTCGTTTCCATAGAAACGTTACTCGATTTAGAACGAGATGTCGTAGAACCCATAGTGTTTCATATCGACGCCATTTCTGTGTTTATTCGTCATTATGAGGGAGCGAGAGATGCAGTTAAGAAGGAATAGTGCATCGGAATGGAGATACTGGTACTCCAAAAGAAAATCCTGTCGTTTCAATATAAACGTTACTCGATTTTTATGGAGGAGCCATAGAGCCCATAGTATATCGTAACGACGCTATTTCTGTGTTAATACAACAATGTTAGGGAGCGAGGGATGCACTAAAGAAGGAATAGTGGATCTGAAAGAATATACCCGTATCCCAAAAGAAAATCCTGTCGTTTCCATAGAAATGTTACTTGATTTAGAAGGAGAAGTCATAGAACCCATAGTATTTCATAGCGACGCCAATGCTGTGTTTATTCGTCATTATGAGGGAGCGAGAGATGCAGTTAAGAAGGAATAGTTCATCGGAAAGGAGATACTCGTACTCCAAAAGAAAATCCTGTCGTTTCCATAGAAACGTTACTCGATTTAGATGGAGAAGTCATAGAACCCATAGTATTTCATAGCGACGCCATTTCTGTGTTTCTTCGACATTATGAGGGAGCGAGAGATGCAGTTAAGAAGGAATACTGCATCGGAAATTAGATACTCGTACTCCAAAAAAAAATCCTGTCGTTTCAATAGAAATGTTACTCGATTTAGATGGAGAAGCCATAGAGCCCATAGTATTTTATAGCGACGCAATTTCTGTGTTAATACGACAATGTGAGGCAGCAAGGGATGCAGTAAAGAAGGAATAGTGCATCTGAAAGGATATACCCGTATCCCAAAAGAAAATCCTGTCGTTTCCATAGAAACGTTACTCGATTTAGAAGGAGAAGTCATAGAACCCATAGTATTTCATAGCAACGCCATTTCTGTGTTTATTCGCCATTATGAGGGAGCGAGAGATGCAGTTAAGAAGGAATAGTGCATCGGAAAGGAGATACTCGTACTCCAAAAAAAATCCTGTCGTTTCAATAGAAACGTTACTCGATTTAGATGGAAATGCCATAGAGCCCATTGTATTTCGTAGCGACGCAATTTCTGTGTTAATACGACAATGTGAGGGAGCGAGGGATGCAGTAAAGAAGGAATAGTGTATCTGAAAGGATACACCCGTATCCCAAAAGAAAAACCTGTCGTTTCCATAGAAACGTTACTCGATTTAGATGGAGAAGTCATAGAACCCATAGTATTTCATAGCGACGCCATTTCTGTGTTTATTCGCCATTATGAGGGAGCGAGAGATGCAGTTAAGAAGGAATAGTGCATCGGAGAGGAGATACTCGTCTCCAAAAGAAAATCCTGTCGTTTCAACAGAAACGCTACTCGATTTAGATGGAGAAGCCATAGAGCCCATAGTATTTTGTAGCGACGCAATTTCTGTGTTAATACGACAATGTGAGGGAGCGAGGGATGCAGTAAAGAAGGAATAGTGCATCGGAAAGGTTATACCCGTATCCCAAAAGAAAATCCTGTCGTTTCCATAGAAACGTTACTCGATTTAGAAGGAGAAGTCATAGAACCCATAGTATTTCATAGCAACGCCATTTCTGTGTTTATTCGCCATTATGAGGGAGCGAGAGATGCAGTTAAGAAGGAATACTGCATCGGAAAGGAGATACTCGTACTCCAAAAAAAATCCTGTCGTTTCAATAGAAACGTTACTCGATTTAGATGGAAATGCCATAGAGCCCATAGTATTTCGTAGCGACGCAATTTCTGTGTTAATACGACATTGTGAGGGAGCGAGGGATGCAGTAAAGAAGGAATAGTGTATCTGAAAGGATACACCCGTATCCCAAAAGAAAATCCTGTCGTTTCCATAGAAACGTAACTCGATTTAGAAGGAGAAGTCATAGAATCCATAGTATTTCATAGCGACTCCATTTCTGTGTTTTTCAGTCATTATGAGGGGCGAGAGATGCAGATAAGAAGGAATAGTGCATCGGAAAGGAGATACTCGTACTCCAAAAGAAAATCCTGTCGTTTCAATAGAAACGATTCTCGATTTAGAGGGAGAAGCCATAGAGCCCATAGTATTTCGTAGCGACGTAATTTCTGTGTTAATACGACAATGTGAGGGAGCGAGTCATGCAGTAAAGAAGGAATAGTGCATCTGAAAGGATATACTCGTATCCCAAAAGAAAATCCTGTCGTTTCCATAGAAACGTTACTCGATTTAGAGGGAGAAGTCATAGAACTCATAGTATTTCATAGCGACGCCATTTCTGTGTTTATTCGTCATTATGAGGGAGCGAGAGATGCAGTTAGGAAGGAATAGTGCATCGGAAAGGAGATACTCGTACTCCAAAAGAAAATCCTGTCGTTTCAACAGAAACGTTACTCGATTTAGATGGAGAAGCCATAGAGCCCATAGTATTTTGTAGCGACGCAATTTCTGTGTTAATACGACATTGTGAGGCAGCAAGGGATGCAGTAAAGAAGGAATAGTGCATCTGAAAGGATATACCCGTATCCCAAAAGAAAATCCTGTCGTTTCCATAGAAACGTTACTCGATTTAGAGGGAGAAGTCATAGAACCCAAAGTATTTCATAGCAACGCCATTTCTGTGTTTATTCACCATTATGAGGGAGCGAGTGATGCTGTTAAGAAGGAATAGTACATCGGAAAGGAGATACTCGTACTCCAAAAAAAATCCTGTCGTTTCAATAGAACCGTTACTCGATTTAGGTGGAGAAGTCATAGAGCCCATAGTATTTCGTAGAGACGCAATTTCTGTATTAATACGACAATGTGAGGGAGCGAGGGATACAGTAAAGAACGAATAGTGCATCTGGAAGGACATACCCGTCTCCCAAAAGAAAAACCTGTCGTTTCCATAGAAACGTTACTCGATTTAGAAGAAGAAGTCATAGAACCCATAGTATTTCATAGCAATGCCATTTCTGTGTTTATTCGCCATTATGAGGGAGCGAGAGATGCAGTTAAGAAGGAATAGTGCATCGGAAAGGAGATACTCGTACTCCAAAAGAAAATCCTGTCGTTTCAATAGAAACGTTACTCGATTTAGATGGAGGAGCCATAGAGCCCATAGTATTTCGTAGCGACGCAATTTCTGTGTTAATACGACAATGTGAGGGAGCGAGGGATACAGTAAAGAACGAATAGTGCATCTGAAAGGTTATACCCGTATCCCAAAAGAAAATCCTGTCGTTTCCATAGAAACGTTACTCGATTTAGAAGGAGAAGTCATAGAACCCATAGCATTTCATTGCGACGCCATTTCTGTGTTTATTCGTCATTGTGAGGGAGCGAGAGATGCAGTTAAGAAGGAATAGTGCATCGGAAAGGAGATACTCGTACTCCAAAAGAAAATCCTGTCGTTTCAATAGAAACGTTACTCGATTTAGATGGAGGAGCCATAGAGCCCATAGTATTTCGTAGCGACGCAATTTCTGTGTTAATACGACAATGTGAGGGAGCGGGGGATGCAGTAAAGAAGGAATAGTGCATCTGAAAGGATATACCCGTATCCCAAAAGAAAATCCTGTCGTTTCCATAGAAATGTTACTCGATTTAGAAGGAGAAGTCATAGAACCCATAGTATTTCATAGCGACGCCATTTCTGTGTTTATTCGTCATTATGAGGGAGCGAGAGATGCAGTTAAGAAGGAATAGTGCATCGGAAAGGAGATACTCGCACTCCAAAAGAAAATCCTGTCGTTTCAATAGAAACGTTACTCGATTTAGATGGAGAAGCCATAGAGCACATTGTATTTGTTGGGGACGCAATTTCTGTGTTAATACGACAATGTGAGGGAGCGAGGGATGCAGTAAAGAAGGAATAGTGCATCTGAAAGGTTATACCCGTATGCCAAAAGAAAATCCTGTCGCTTCCATAGAAACGTTACTCGATTTAGAAGGAGAAGTCATAGAACCCATAGTGTTTCATAGCGACGCCATTTTTGTGTGTTTATTCGTCATTATGAGGGAGCGGGAGATGCAGTTAAGAAGGAATAGTGCATCGGAATGGAGATACTGGTACTCCAAAAGAAAATCCTGTCGTTTCAATAGAAACGTTACTCGATTTTGATGGAGAAGCCATAGAGCCCATAGTATTTCGTAACGACGCAATTTCTGTATTAATACGACAATGTGAGGGAGCGAGGGATGCAGTAAAGAAGGAATAGTGGATCTGAAAGAATATACCCGTATCCCAAAAGAAAATCCTGTCGTTTCAATAGAAACGTTACTCGATTTAGATGGAGGAGCAAGAGACCATAGTATTTCGTAGCAACGCAATTTCTGTGTTAATACGACAATGTGAGGGAGCGAGGGATACAGTAAAGAACGAATAGTGCATCTGAAAGGATATACCCGTATCCCAAAAGAAAATCCTGTCGTTTCCATAGAAACGTTACTCGATTTAGAAGGAGAAGTCATAGAACCCATAGTATTTCATAGCAACGCCATTTCTGTGTTTATTCGCCATTATGAGGGAGCGAGAGATGCAGTTAAGAAGGAATAGTGCATCGGAAAGGAGATACTCGTACTCCAAAAAAAATCCTGTCGTTTCAATAGAAACGTTACTCGATTTAGATGGAAATGCCATAGAGCCCATAGTATTTCGTAGCGACGCAATTTCTGTGTTAATACGACAATGTGAGGGAGCGAGGGATTCAGTAAAGAAGGAATAGTGTATCTGAAAGGATACACCCGTATCCCAAAAGAAAAACCTGTCGTTTCCATAGAAACGTTACTCGATTTAGAAGGAGAAGTCATAGAACCCATAGTATTTCATAGCGACGCCATTTCTGTGTTTCTTCGACATTATGAGGAAGCGAGAGATGCAGTTAAGAAGGAATAGTGCATCGGAGAGGAGATACTCGTCTCCAAAAGAAAATCCTGTCGTTTCAACAGAAACGCTACTCGATTTAGATGGAGAAGCCATAGAGCCCATAGTATTTTGTAGCGACGCAATTTCTGTGTTAATACGACAATGTGAGGGAGCGAGGGATGCAGTAAAGAAGGAATAGTGCATCGGAAAGGTTATACCCGTATCCCAAAAGAAAATCCTGTCGTTTCCATAGAAACGATACTCGATTTAGAAGGAGAAGTCATAGGACCCATAGTATTTCATAGCAACGCCATTTCTGTGTTTATTCGCCATTATGAGGGTGCGAGAGATGCAGTTAAGAAGGAATACTGCATCGGAAATTAGATACTCGTACTCCAAAAAAAATCCTGTCGTTTCAATAGAAACGTTACTCGATTTAGATGGAGAAGCCATAGAGCCCATAGTATTTTATAGCGACGCAATTTCTGTGTTAATACGACAATGTGAGGCAGCAAGGGATGCAGTAAAGAAGGAATAGTGCATCTGAAAGGATATACCCGTATCCCAAAAGAAAATCCTGTCGTTTCCATAGAAACGTTACTCGATTTAGAGGGAGAAGTCATAGACCCCATAGTATTTCATAGCAACGCCATTTCTGTGTTTATTCACCATTATGAGGGAGCGAGAGATGCAGTTGAGAAGGAATAGTGCATCGGAAAGGAGATACTCGTACTCCAAAGAAAATCCTGTCGTTTCAATAGAAACGTTACTCGATTTAGATGGAGGAGCCATAGAGCACATTGTATTTCGTGGCGACGCAATTTCTGTGTTAATACGACAATGTGAGGGGGCGAGGGATGCAGTAAAGAAGGAATAGTGCATCTGAAAGAATATACCCGTATCCCAAAAGAACATCCTGTCGTTTCCATAGAAACGTTACTCGATTTAGAAGGAGAATTAATAGAACTCATAGTATTTCATAGCGACGCCATTTCTGTGTTAATTCGTCATTATGAGGGAGCGAGTGATGCTGTTAAGAAGGAATAGTGCATCGGAAAGGAGATACTCGTACTCCAAAAGAAAATCCTGTCGTTTCAATAGAAACGTTACTCGATTTAGATGGAGAAGCCATAGAGCCCATAGTATTTCGTAGCGACGCAATTTCTGTGTTAATACGACAATGTGAGGGAGCGAGGGATGCAGTAAAGAAGGAATAGTGCATCTGAAAGGTTATACCCGTATCCCAAAAGAAAATCCTCTCGTTTCCATAGAAACGTTACTCGATTTAGAACGAGATGTCGTAGAACCCATAGTGTTTCATATCGACGCCATTTCTGTGTTTATTCGTCATTATGAGGGAGCGAGAGATGCAGTTAAGAAGGAATAGTGCATCGGAATGGAGATACTGGTACTCCAAAAGAAAATCCTGTCGTTTCAATATAAACGTTAAACGATTTTTATGGAGGAGCCATAGAGCCCATAGTATTTCGTAACGACGCTATTTCTGTGTTAATACAACAATGTTAGGGAGCGAGGGATGCACTAAAGAAGGAATAGTGGATCTGAAAGAATATACCCGTATCCCAAAAGAAAATCCTGTCGTTTCCATAGAAATGTTACTTGATTTAGAAGGAGAAGTCATAGAACCCATAGTATTTCATAGCGACGCCAATGCTGTGTTTATTCGTCATTATGAGGGAGCGAGAGATGCAGTTAAGAAGGAATAGTTCATCGGAAAGGAGATACTCGTACTCCAATAGAAAACCCTGTCGTTTCAATAGAAACGTTACTCGATTTAGATGGAGAAGCCATAGAGCCCATAGTATTTCGTAGCGACACAATATCTGGGTTAATACGAGAATGTGAGGGAGTGAGGGATGCAGTAAAGAAGGAATAGTGTATCTGAAAGGATATACCCGTATCCCAAAAAAAATCCTGTCGTTTCCATAGAAACGTTACTCGATTTAGAAGGAGAAGTCATAGAGCCCATAGTATTTCATAGCGACGCCAATTCTGTGTTTATTCGTCATTATGAGGGAGCGAGAGATGCAGTTATGAAGGAATAGTGCACCGGAAAGGAGATACTCGTACTCCAAAAGGAAACCCTGTCGTTTCAATAGAAACGTTACTCGATTTAGATGGAGAAGCCATAGAGCCCATAGTATTTCGTCGCGACGCAATTTCTGTGGTAATATGACAATGTGAGGGAGCGAGGGATGCAGTAAAGAAAGAATAGTGCATCAGAAAGGATATACCCGTATTCCAAAAGAAAATCCTGTCGTTTCCATAGAAACGTTACTCGATTTAGATGGAGAAGTCATAGAACCCATAGTATTTCGTAGCGACGCCATTCTGTGTTTATTCGCAATTATGAGGGAGCGAGAGATGCAGTTAAGAAGGAATAGTGCATCGGAGAGGAGATACTCGTCTCCAAAAGAAAATCCTGTCGTTTCCATAGAAACGTTACTCGATTTAGAGGGAGAAGTCATAGACCCCATAGTATTTCATAGCAACGCCATTTCTGTGTTTATTCACCATTATGAGGGAGCGAGAGATGCAGTTAAGAAGGAATAGTGCATCGGAAAGGAGATACTCGTACTCCAAA
This sequence comes from Schistocerca serialis cubense, assembly GCF_023864345.2. Lineage (NCBI taxonomy): Eukaryota > Metazoa > Arthropoda > Insecta > Orthoptera > Acrididae > Schistocerca > Schistocerca serialis. The sequence continues at coordinate 53,309,941 of NC_064638.1, forward strand.
AAAAATCCTGTCGTTTCAATAGAAACGTTACTCTATTTAGATGGAGAAGCCATAGAGCCCATAGTATTTCGTAGCGACGCAATTTCTGTGTTAATACGACAATGTGAGGGAGCGAGGGATACAGTAAAGAACGAATAGTGCATCTGAAAGGATATACCCGTATCCCAAAAGAAAATCCTGTCGTTTCCATAGAAACGTTACTCGATTTAGAACGAGAAGTCATAGAACCCATAGTATTTCATAGCAACGCCATTTCGGTTTTTATTCGTCATTATGAGGGAGCGAGAGATGCAGTTTAGAAGGAATAGTGCATCGGAAAGGAAATACTCGTACTCCAAAAAAAATCCTGTCGTTTCAATAGAAACGTTACTCGATTTAGATGGAGAAGCCATAGAGCCCATAGTATTTCGTAGCGACGCAATTTCTGTGTTAATACGACAATGTGAGGGAGCGAGGGATACAGTAAAGAACGAATAGTGCATCTGAAAGGATATACCCGTATCCCAAAAGAAAATCCTGTCGTTTCCATAGAAACGTTACTCGATTTAGAAGGAGAAGTCATAGAACCCATAGTATTTCATAGCGACGCCATTTCTGTGTTTATTGGTCATTATGAGGGAGCGAGAGATGCAGTTGAGAAGGAATAGTGCATCGGAAAGGAGATACTCGTACTCCAAAGAAAATCCTGTCGTTTCAATAGAAACGTTACTCGATTTAGATGGAGGAGCCATAGAGCACATTGTATTTCGTGGCGACGCAATTTCTGTGTTAATACGACAATGTGAGGGGGCGAGGGATGCAGTAAAGAAGGAATAGTGCATCTGAAAGAATATACCCGTATCCCAAAAGAACATCCTGTCGTTTCCATAGAAACGTTACTCGATTTAGAAGGAGAATTAATAGAACTCATAGTATTTCATAGCGACGCCATTTCTGTGTTAATTCGTCATTATGAGGGAGCGAGTGATGCTGTTAAGAAGGAATAGTGCATCGGAAAGGAGATACTCGTACTCCAAAAGAAAATCCTGTCGTTTCAATAGAAACGTTACTCGATTTAGATGGAGAAGCCATAGAGCCCATAGTATTTCGTAGCGACGCAATTTCTGTGTTAATACGACAATGTGAGGGAGCGAGGGATGCAGTAAAGAAGGAATAGTGCATCTGAAAGGTTATACCCGTATCCCAAAAGAAAATCCTGTCGTTTCCATAGAAACGTTACTCGATTTAGAACGAGATGTCGTAGAACCCATAGTGTTTCATATCGACGCCATTTCTGTGTTTATTCGTCATTATGAGGGAGCGAGAGATGCAGTTAAGAAGGAATAGTGCATCGGAATGGAGATACTGGTACTCCAAAAGAAAATCCTGTCGTTTCAATATAAACGTTACTCGATTTTTATGGAGGAGCCATAGAGCCCATAGTATATCGTAACGACGCTATTTCTGTGTTAATACAACAATGTTAGGGAGCGAGGGATGCACTAAAGAAGGAATAGTGGATCTGAAAGAATATACCCGTATCCCAAAAGAAAATCCTGTCGTTTCCATAGAAATGTTACTTGATTTAGAAGGAGAAGTCATAGAACCCATAGTATTTCATAGCGACGCCAATGCTGTGTTTATTCGTCATTATGAGGGAGCGAGAGATGCAGTTAAGAAGGAATAGTTCATCGGAAAGGAGATACTCGTACTCCAATAGAAAACCCTGTCGTTTCAATAGAAACGTTACTCGATTTAGATGGAGAAGCCATAGAGCCCATAGTATTTCGTAGCGACGCAATATCTGGGTTAATACGACAATGTGAGGGAGTGAGGGATGCAGTAAAGAAGGAATAGTGTATCTGAAAGGATATACCCGTATCCCAAAAAAAATCCTGTCGTTTCCATAGAAACGTTACTCGATTTAGAAGGAGAAGTCATAGAGCCCATAGTATTTCATAGCGACGCCAATTCTGTGTTTATTCGTCATTATGAGGGAGCGAGAGATGCAGTTATGAAGGAATAGTGCACCGGAAAGGAGATACTCGTACTCCAAAAGGAAACCCTGTCGTTTCAATAGAAACGTTACTCGATTTAGATGGAGAAGCCATAGAGCCCATAGTATTTCGTCGCGACGCAATTTCTGTGGTAATATGACAATGTGAGGGAGCGAGGGATGCAGTAAAGAAAGAATAGTGCATCAGAAAGGATATACCCGTATTCCAAAAGAAAATCCTGTCGTTTCCATAGAAACGTTACTCGATTTAGATGGAGAAGTCATAGAACCCATAGTATTTCGTAGCGACGCCATTCTGTGTTTATTCGCCATTATGAGGGGGCGAGAGATGCAGTTAAGAAGGAATAGTGCATCGGAAAGGAGATACTCGTACTCCAAAAAAAATACTGTCGTTTCAATAGAAACGTTACTCGTTTTAGATAGAGAAGCCATAGAGCCCATAGTATTTCGTAGCGACGCAATATCTGTGTTAATACGACAATGTGAGGGAGCGAGGAATGCAATAAAGGAGGAATAGTGCATCTGAAAGGATATACCCGTATCCCAAAAGAAAATACTTTCGTTTCCATAGAAACGTTACTCGATTTAGAAGGAGAAGTCATAGAACCCATAGTATTTCATAGCGACGCCATTTCTGTGTTTATTGGTCATTATGAGGGAGCGAGAGATGCAGTTGAGAAGGAATAGTGCATCGGAAAGGAGATACTCGTACTCCAAAGAAAATCCTGTCGTTTCAATAGAAACGTTACTCGATTTAGATGGAGGAGCCATAGAGCACATTGTATTTCGTGGCGACGCAATTTCTGTGTTAATACGACAATGTGAGGGGGCGAGGGATGCAGTAAAGAAGGAATAGTGCATCTGAAAGAATATACCCGTATCCCAAAAGAACATCCTGTCGTTTCCATAGAAACGTTACTCGATTTAGAAGGAGAATTAATAGAACTCATAGTATTTCATAGCGTCGCCATTTCTGTGTTAATTCGTCATTATGAGGGAGCGAGTGATGCTGTTAAGAAGGAATAGTGCATCGGAAAGGAGATACTCGTACTCCAAAAGAAAATCCTGTCGTTTCAATAGAAACGTTACTCGATTTAGATGGAGAAGCCATAGAGCCCATAGTATTTCGTAGCGACGCAATTTCTGTGTTAATACGACAATGTGAGGGAGCGAGGGATGCAGTAAAGAAGGAATAGTGCATCTGAAAGGTTATACCCGTATCCCAAAAGAAAATCCTGTCGTTTCCATAGAAACGTTACTCGATTTAGAACGAGATGTCGTAGAACCCAAAGTGTTTCATATCGACGCCATTTCTGTGTTTATTCGTCATTATGAGGGAGCGAGAGATGCAGTTAAGAAGGAATAGTGCATCGGAATGGAGATACTGGTACTCCAAAAGAAAATCCTGTCGTTTCAATATAAACGTTACTCGATTTTTATGGAGGAGCCATAGAGCCCATAGTATATCGTAACGACGCTATTTCTGTGTTAATACAACAATGTTAGGGAGCGAGGGATGCACTAAAGAAGGAATAGTGGATCTGAAAGAATATACCCGTATCCCAAAAGAAAATCCTGTCGTTTCCATAGAAATGTTACTTGATTTAGAAGGAGAAGTCATAGAACCCATAGTATTTCATAGCGACGCCAATGCTGTGTTTATTCGTCATTATGAGGGAGCGAGAGATGCAGTTAAGAAGGAATAGTTCATCGGAAAGGAGATACTCGTACTCCAATAGAAAACCCTGTCGTTTCAATAGAAACGTTACTCGATTTAGATGGAGAAGCCATAGAGCCCATAGTATTTCGTAGCGACGCAATATCTGGGTTAATACGACAATGTGAGGGAGTGAGGGATGCAGTAAAGAAGGAATAGTGTATCTGAAAGGATATACCCGTATCCCAAAAAAAATCCTGTCGTTTCCATAGAAACGTTACTCGATTTAGAAGGAGAAGTCATAGAGCCCATAGTATTTCATAGCGACGCCAATTCTGTGTTTATTCGTCATTATGAGGGAGCGAGAGATGCAGTTATGAAGGAATAGTGCACCGGAAAGGAGATACTCGTACTCCAAAAGGAAACCCTGTCGTTTCAATAGAAACGTTACTCGATTTAGATGGAGAAGCCATAGAGCCCACAGTATTTCGTCGCGACGCAATTTCTGTGGTAATATGACAATGTGAGGGAGCGAGGGATGCAGTAAAGAAAGAATAGTGCATCAGAAAGGATATACCCGTATTCCAAAAGAAAATCCTGTCGTTTCCATAGAAACGTTACTCGATTTAGATGGAGAAGTCATAGAACCCATAGTATTTCGTAGCGACGCCATTCTGTGTTTATTCGCCATTATGAGGGAGCGAGAGATGCAGTTAAGAAGGAATAGTGCATCGGAAAGGAGATACTCGTACTCCAAAAAAAATACTGTCGTTTCAATAGAAACGTTACTCGTTTTAGATAGAGAAGCCATAGAGCCCATAGTATTTCGTAGCGACGCAATATCTGTGTTAATACGACAATGTGAGGGAGCGAGGAATGCAATAAAGGAGGAATAGTGCATCTGAAAGGATATACCCGTATCCCAAAAGAAAATACTTTCGTTTCCATAGAAACGTTACTCGATTTAGAAGGAGAAGTCATAGAACCCATAGTATTTCATAGCGACGCCATTTCTGTGTTTATTCGTCATTATGAGGGAGCGAAGGATGCAGTTAAGAAGGAATAGTGCATCGGAAAGGAGATACTCGTACTCCAAAAGAAAATCCTGTCGTTTCAATAGAAACGTTACTCGATTTAGATGGAGGAGCCATAGAGCCCATAGTATTTCGTAGCGACGCAATTTCTGTGTTTATTCGTCATTAGGAGGGAGCGAGAGATGCAGTAAAGAAGGAATAGTGCATCGGAAAGGAGATACTCGTACTCCAAAAGAAAATCCTGTCGTTTCAACAGAAACGTTACTCGATTTAGATGGAGAAGCCATAGAGCCCATAGTATTTTGTAGCGACGCAATTTCTTTGTTAATACGACAATGTGAAGGAGCGAGGGATGCAGTAAAGAAGGAATAGTGCATCTGAAAGGATTTACGCGTATCCCAAAAGAAAATCCTGTCGTTTCCATAGAAACGTTACTCGATTTAGAAGGAGAAGTCATAGAACCCATAGTATTTCATAGCAACGCCATTTCTGTCTTTATTCGCCATTATGAGGGAGCGAGAGATGCAGTTGAGAAGGAATAGTGCATCGGAAAGGAGATACTCGTACTCCAAAAGGAAATCCTGTCGTTTCAATAGAAACGTTACTCGATTTAGATGGAGGAGCCATAGAGCAAATTGTATTTCGTGGCGACACAATTCCTGTGTTAATACGACAATGTGAGGGAGCGAGGGATGCAGTAAAGCAGGAATAGTGCATCTGAAAGAATATACCCGTATCCCAAAAGAAAATCCTGTCGTTTTCATAGAAACGTTACTCGATTTAGAAGGAGAATTTATAGAACCCATAGTATTTCATAGCGACGCCATTTCTGTGTTTATTCGTCATTATGAGGGAGCGAGTGATGGTGTTAAGAAGGAATAGTGCATCGGAAAGGAGATACTCGTACTCCAAAAGAAAATCCTGTCGTTTCAATAGAAACGTTACTCGATTTAGATGGAGAAGCCATAGAGCCCATAGTATTTCGTAGCTACGCAATTTCTGTGTTAATACGACAATGTGAGGGAGCGAGGGATGCAGTAAAGAAGGAATAGTGTATCTGAAGGGATATATCCGTATCCCAAAAAAAATCCTGTCGTTTCCATAGAAACGTTACTCGATTTAGAAGGAGAAGTCATAGAGATCATAGTATTTCATAGCGACGCCAATTATGTGTTTATTCGTCATTATGAGGGAGCGAGAGATGCAGTTATGAAGGAATAGTGCACCGGAAAGGAGATACTCGTACTCCAAAAGGAAACCCTGTCGTTTCAATAGAAACGTTACTCGATTTAGATGGAGAAGCCATAGAGCCCATTGTATTTCGTAGCGACGCAATTTCTGTGTTAATACGACAATGTGAGGGAGCGATTGATGCAGTAAAGAAGGAATAGTGCATCGGAAAGGTTATACCCGTATCCCAAAAGAAAATCCTGTCGTTTCCATAGAAACGTTACTCGATTTAGAAGGAGAAGTCATAGACCCCATAGTATTTCATAGCAACGCCATTTCTGTGTTTATTCGCCATTATGAGGGAGCGAGAGATGCAGTTAAGAAGGAATACTGCATCGGAAATTAGATACTCGTACTCCAAAAAAAATCCTGTCGTTTCAATAGAAACGTTACTCGATTTAGATGGAGAAGCCATAGAGCCCATTGTAATTTATAGCGACGCATTTTCTGTGTTAATACGACAATGTGAGGCAGCAAGGGATGCAGTAAAGAAGGAATAGTCCATCTGAAAGGATATACCCGTATCCCGAAAGAAAAACCTGTCGTTTCCATAGAAACGTTACTCGATTTAGAAGGAGAAGTCATAGAACACATAGTATTTCATAGCGACGCCATTTCTGTGTTTCTTCGACATTATGAGGAAGCGAGAGATGCAGTTAAGAAGGAATAGTGCATCGGAGAGGAGATACTCGTCTCCAAAAGAAAATCCTGTCGTTTCAACAGAAACGCTACTCGATTTAGATGGAGAAGCCATAGAGCCCATAGTATTTTGTAGCGACGCAATTTCTGTGTTAATACGACAATGTGAGGGAGCGATGGATGCAGTAAAGAAGGAATAGTGCATCGGAAAGGTTATACCCGTATCCCAAAAGAAAATCCTGTCGTTTCCATAGAAACGTTACTCGATTTAGAAGGAGAAGTCATAGAACCCATAGTATTTCATAGCAACGCCATTTCTGTGTTTATTCGCCATTATGAGGGAGCGAGAGATGCAGTTAAGAAGGAATACTGCATCGGAAATTAAATACTCGTACTCCAAAAAAAATCCTGTCGTTTCAATAGAAACGTTACTCGATTTAGATGGAGAAGCCATAGAGCCCATAGTATTTTATAGCGACGCAATTTCTGTGTTAATACGACAATGTGAGGCAGCAAGGGATGCAGTAAAGAAGGAATAGTGCATCTGAAAGGATATACCCGTATCCCAAAAGAAAATCCTGTTGTCTCCATAGAAACGTTACTCGATTTAGAGGGAGAAGTCATAGAACCCATAGTATTTCATAGCAACGCCATTTCTGTGTTTATTCACCATTATGAGGGAGCGAGAGATGCAGTTAAGAAGGAATAGTGCATCGGAAAGGAGATACTCGTACTCCAAAAAAAATCCTGTCGTTTCAATAGAAACGTTACTCGATTTAGATGGAGAAGCCATAGAGCCCATAGTATTTCGTAGCGACGCAATTTCTGTGTTAATACGACAATGTGAGGGAGCGAGGGATACAGTAAAGAACGAATAGTGCATCTGAAAGGATATGCCCGTATCCCAAAAGAAAATCCTGTCGTTTCCATAGAAACGTTACTCGATTTAGAAGGAGAAGTCATAGAACCCATAGTATTTCATAGCGACGCCATTTCTGTGTTTATTGGTCATTATGAGGGAGCGAGAGATGCAGTTGAGAAGGAATAGTGCATCGGAAAGGAGATACTCGTACTCCAAAAGAAAATCCTGTCGTTTCAATAGAAACGTTACTCGATTTAGATGGAGTAGCAATAGAGCACATTGTATTTCGTGGCGACGCAATTTCTGTGTTAATACGACAATGTGAGGGGGCGAGGGATGCAGTAAAGAAGGAATAGTGCATCTGAAAGAATATACCCGTATCCCAAAAGAACATCCTGTCGTTTCCATAGAAACGTTACTCGATTTAGAAGGAGAATTAATAGAACTCATAGTATTTCATAGCGACGCCATTTCTGTGTTAATTCGTCATTATGAGGAAGCGAGTGATGCTGTTAAGAAGGAATAGTGCATCGGAAAGGAGATACTCGTACTCCAAAAGAAAATCCTGTCGTTTCAATAGAAACGTTACTCGATTTAGATGGAGAAGCCATAGAGCCCATAGTATTTCGTAGCGACGCAATTTCTGTGTTAATACGACAATGTGAGGGAGCGAGGGATGCAGTAAAGAAGGAATAGTGCATCTGAAAGGTTATACCCGTATCCCAAAAGAAAATCCTGTCGTTTCCATAGAAACGTTACTCGATTTAGAACGAGATGTCATAGAACCCATAGTGTTTCATATCGACGCCATTTCTGTGTTTATTCGTCATTATGAGGGAGCGAGAGATGCAGTTAAGAAGGAATAGTGCATCGGAATGGAGATACTGGTACTCCAAAAGAAAATCCTGTCGTTTCAATATAAACGTTACTCGATTTTGATGGAGGAGCCATAGAGCCCATAGTATTTCGTAACGACGCTATTTCTGTGTTAATACAACAATGTGAGGGAGCGAGGGATGCAGTAAAGAAGGAATAATGGATCTGAAAGAATATACCCGTATCCCAAAAGAAAATCCTGTCGTTTCCATAGAAACGTTACTTGATTTAGAAGGAGAAGTCATAGAACCCATAGTATTTCATAGCGACGCCAATTCTGTGTTTATTCGTCATTATGAGGGAGCGAGAGATGCAGTTAAGAAGGAATAGTTCATCGGAAAGGAGATACTCGTACTCCAATAGAAAACCCTGTCGTTTCAATAGAAACGTTACTCGATTTAGATGGAGAAGCCATAGAGCCCATAGTATTTCGTAGCGACGCAATATCTGGGTTAATACGACAATGTGAGGGAGCGAGGGATGCAGTAAAGAAGGAATAGTGTATCTGAATGGATATACCCGTATCCCAAAAAAAATCCTGTCGTTTCCATAGAAACGTTACTCGATTTAGAAGGAGAAGTCATAGAGCCATAGTATTTCATAGCGACGCCAATTCTGTGTTTATTCGTCATTATGAGGGAGCGAGAGATGCAGTTATGAAGGAATAGTGCACCGGAAAGGAGATACTCGTACTCCAAAAGGAAACCCTGTCGTTTCAATAGAAACGTTACTCGATTTAGATGGAGAAGCCATAGAGCCCATAGTATTTCGTCGAGACGCAATTTCTGTGGTAATATGACAATGTGAGGGAGCGAGGGATGCAGTAAAGAAAGAATAGTGCATCAGAAAGGATATACCCGTATTCCAAAAGAAAATCCTGTCGTTTCCATAGAAACGTTACTCGATTTAGATGGAGAAGTCATAGAACCCATAGTATTTCGTAGCGACGCCATTCTGTGTTTATTCGCCATTATGAGGGAGCGAGAGATGCAGTTAAGAAGGAATAGTGCATCGGAAAGGAGATACTCGTACTCCAAAAAAAATACTGTCGTTTCAATAGAAACGTTACTCGTTTTAGATAGAGAAGCCATAGAGCCCATAGTATTTCGTAGCGACGCAATTTCTGTGTTAATACGACAATGTGAGGGAGCGAGGAATGCAATAAAGGAGGAATAGTGCATCTGAAAGGATATACCCGTATCCCAAAAGAAAATCCTTTCGTTTCCATAGAAACGTTACTCGATTTAGAAGGAGAAGTCATAGAACCCATAGTATTTCATAGCGACGCCATTTCTGTGTTTATTCGTCATTATGAGGGAGCGAAGGATGCAGTTAAGAAGGAATAGTGCATCGGAAAGGAGATACTCGTACTCCAAAAGAAAAACCTGTCGTTTCAATAGAAACGTTACTCGATTTAGATGGAGGAGCCATAGAGCCCATAGTATTTCGTAGCGACGCAATTTCTGTGTTTATTCGTCATTAGGAGGGAGCGAGAGATGCAGTTAAGAAGGAATAGTGCATCGGAAAGGAGATACTCGTACTCCAAAAGAAAATCCTGTCGTTTCAACAGAAACGTTACTCGATTTAGATGGAGAAGCCATAGAGCCCATAGTATTTTGTAGCGACGCAATTTCTTTGTTAATACGACAATGTGAGGGAGCGAGGGATGCAGTAAAGATGGAATAGTGCATCTGAAAGGATATACCCGTATCCCAAAAGAAAATCCTGTCGTTTCCATAGAAACGTTACTTCATTTAGAAGGAGAAGTCATAGAACCCATAGTATTTCATAGCAACGCCATTTCTGTCTTTATTCGCCATTATGAGGGAGCGAGAGATGCAGTTGAGAAGGAATAGTGCATCGGAAAGGAGATACTCGTACTCCAAAAGGAAATCCTGTCGTTTCAATAGAAACGTTACTCGATTTAGATGGAGGAGCCATAGAGAACATTGTATTTCGTGGCGACACAATTTCTGTGTTAATACGACAATGTGAGGGAGCGAGGGATGCAGTAAAGAAGGAATAGTGCATCTGAAAGAATATACCCGTATCCCAAAAGAAAATCCTGTCGTTTCCATAGAAACGTTACTCGATGTAGAAGGAGAATTTATAGAACCCATAGTATTTCATATCGACGCCATTTCTGTGTTTATTCGTCATTATGAGGGAGCGAGTGATGGTGTTAAGAAGGAATAGTGCATCGGAAAGGAGATACTCGTACTCCAAAAGAAAATCCTGTCGTTTCAATAGAAACGTTACTCGATTTAGATGGAGAAGCCATAGAGCCCATAGTATTTCGTAGCTACGCAATTTCTGTGTTAATACGACAATGTGAGGGAGCGAGGGATGCAGTAAAGAAGGAATAGTGTATCTGAAGGGATATACCCGTATCCCAGAAAAAATCCTGTCGTTTCCATAGAAACGTTACTCGATTTAGAAGGAGAAGTCATAGAGATCATATTATTTCATAGCGACGCCAATTATGTGTTTATTCGTCATTATGAGGGAGCGAGAGATGCAGTTATGAAGGAATAGTGCACCGGAAAGGAGATACTCGTACTCCAAAAGGAAACCCTGTCGTTTCAATAGAAACGTTACTCGATTTAGATGGAGAAGCCATAGAGCCCATAGTATTTCGTAGCGACGCAATTTCTGTGTTAATACGACAATGTGAGGGAGCGAGGAATGCAATAAAGGAGGAATAGTGCATCTGAAAGGATATACCCGTATCCCAAAAGAAAATCCTTTCGTTTCCATAGAAACGTTACTCGATTTAGAACGAGAAGTCATAGAACCCATAGTATTTCATAGCGAAGCCATTTCTGTGTTTATTCGTCATTATGAGGGAGCGAAGGATGCAGTTAAGAAGGAATAGTGCATCGGAAAGGAGATACTCGTACCCCAAAAGAAAATCCTGTCGTTTCAATAGAAACGTTACTCGATTTAGAAGGAGAAGTCATAGAACCCATAGTATTTCATAGCGACGCCATTTCTGTGTTTATTCGTCATTATGAGGGAGCGAGAGATGCAGTTAAGAAGGAATAGTGCATCGTAAAGGAGCTACTCGTACTCCAAAAGAAAATCCTGTCGTTTCAACAGAAACGTTACTCGATTTAGATGGAGAAGCCATAGAGCCCATAATATTTTGTAGCGACGCAATTTCTGTGTTAATACGACAATGTCAGGGAGCAGGGGTTGCAATAAAGAAGGAATAGTGCATCTGAAAGAATATACCCGTATCCCAAAAGAAATTCCTGTCGTTTCCATAGAAACGTTACTCGATTTAGAAGGAGAAGTCATAGAACCCATAGTATTTCATAGCAACGCCATTTCTGTGTTTATTCGCCATTATGAGGGAGTGAGAGATGCAGTTAAGAAGGAATAGTGCATCGGAAAGGAGATACTCGTCCTCCAAAAGAAAATCCTGTCGTTTCAATAGAAACGTTACTCGTTTTAGATGGAGAAGCCATAGAGCCCATAGTATTTCGTAGCGACGCAATTTCTGTGTTAATACGACAATGTGAGGGAGCGAGGGATACAGTAAACAACGAATAGTGCATCTGAAAGGATATACCCGTATCCCAAAAGAAAATCCTGTCGTTTCCATAGAAACGTTACTCGATTTAGAGGGAGAAGTCATAGAACCCATAGTATTTCATAGCAATGCCATTTCTGTGTTTATTCACCATTATGAGGGAGCGAGAGATGCAGTTAAGAAGGAATAGTGCATCGGAAAGGAGATACTCGTACTCCAAAAAAAATCCTGTCGTTTCAATAGAAACGTTACTCGATTTAGATGGAGAAGCCATAGAGCCCATAGTATTTCGTAGCGACGCAATTTCTGTGTTAATACGACAATGTGAGGGAGCGAGGGATACAGTAAAGAACGAATAGTGCATCTGAAAGGATATACCCGTATCCCAAAAGAAAATCCTGTCGTTTCCATAGATACGTTACTCGATTTAGAAGGAGAAGTCATAGAACCCATAGTATTTCATAGCAACGCCATTTCTGTGTTTATTCGTCATTATGAGGGAGCGAGAGATGCAGTTTAGAAGGAATAGTGCATCGGAAAGGAAATACTCGTACTCCAAAAAAAATCCAGTCGTTTCAATAGAAACGTTACTCGATTTAGATGGAGAAGCCATAGAGCCCATAGTATTTCGTAGCGACGCAATTTCTGTGTTAATACGACAATGTGAGGGAGCGAGGGATACAGTAAAGAACGAATAGTGCATCTGAAAGGATATACCCGTATCCCAAAAGAAAATCCTGTCGTTTCCATAGAAACGTTACTCGATTTAGAAGGAGAAGTCATAGAACCCATAGTATTTCATAGCGACGCCATTTCTGTGTTTATTGGTCATTATGAGGGAGCGAGAGATGCAGTTGAGAAGGAATAGTGCATCGCAAAGGAGATACTCATACTCCAAAAGAAAATCCTGTCGTTTCAATAGAAACGTTACTCGATTTAGATGGAGTAGCAATAGAGCACATTGTATTTCGTGGCGACGCAATTTCTGTGTTAATACGACAATGTGAGGGGGCGAGGGATGCAGTAAAGAAGGAATAGTGCATCTGAAAGAATATACCCGTATCCCAAAAGAACATCCTGTCGTTTCCATAGAAACGTTACTCGATTTAGAAGGAGAATTAATAGAACTCATAGTATTTCATAGCGACGCCATTTCTGTGTTAATTCGTCATTATGAGGAAGCGAGTGATGCTGTTAAGAAGGAATAGTGCATCGGAAAGGAGATACTCGTACTCCAAAAGAAAATCCTGTCGTTTCAATAGAAACGTTACTCGATTTAGATGGAGAAGCCATAGAGCCCATAGTATTTCGTAGCGACGATATTTCTGTGTTAATACGACAATGTGAGGGAGCGAGGGATGCAGTAAAGAAGGAATAGTGCATCTGAAAGGTTATACCCGTATCCCAAAAGAAAATCCTGTCGTTTCCATAGAAACGTTACTCGATTTAGAACGAGATGTCATAGAACCCATAGTGTTTCATATCGACGCCATTTCTGTGTTTATTCGTCATTATGAGGGAGCGAGAGATGCAGTTAAGAAGGAATAGTGCATCGGAATGGAGATACTGGTACTCCAAAAGAAAATCCTGTTGTTTCAATATAAACGTTACTCGATTTTGATGGAGGAGCCATAGAGCCCATAGTATTTCGTAACGACGCTATTTCTGTGTTAATACAACAATGTGAGGGAGCGAGGGATGCAGTAAAGAAGGAATAATGGATCTGAAAGAATATACCCGTATCCCAAAAGAAAATCCTGTCGTTTCCATAGAAACGTTACTTGATTTAGAAGGAGAAGTCATAGAACCCATAGTATTTCATAGCGACGCCAATTCTGTGTTTATTCGTCATTATGAGGGAGCGAGAGATGCAGTTAAGAAGGAATAGTTCATCGGAAAGGAGATACTCGTACTCCAATAGAAAACCCTGTCGTTTCAATAGAAACGTTACTCGATTTAGATGGAGAAGCCATAGAGCCCATAGTATTTCGTAGCGACGCAATATCTGGGTTAATACGACAATGTGAGGGAGCGAGGGATGCAGTAAAGAAGGAATAGTGTATCTGAATGGATATACCCGTATCCCAAAAAAAATCCTGTCGTTTCCATAGATACGTTACTCGATTTAGAAGGAGAAGTCATAGAGCCATAGTATTTCATAGCGACGCCAATTCTGTGTTTATTCGTCATTATGAGGGAGCGAGAGATGCAGTTATGAAGGAATAGTGCACCGGAAAGGAGATACTCGTACTCCAAAAGGAAACCCTGTCGTTTCAATAGAAACGTTACTCGATTTAGATGGAGAAGCCATAGAGCCCATAGTATTTCGTCGAGACGCAATTTCTGTGGTAATATGACAATGTGAGGGAGCGAGGGATGCAGTAAAGAAAGAATAGTGCATCAGAAAGGATATACCCGTATTCCAAAAGAAAATCCTGTCGTTTCCATAGAAACGTTACTCGATTTAGATGGAGAAGTCATAGAACCCATAGTATTTCGTAGCGACGCCATTCTGTGTTTATTCGCCATTATGAGGGAGCGAGAGATGCAGTTAAGAAGGAATAGTGCATCGGAAAGGAGATACTCGTACTCCAAAAAAAATACTGTCGTTTCAATAGAAACGTTACTCGTTTTAGATAGAGAAGCCATAGAGCCCATAGTATTTCGTAGCGACGCAATTTCTGTGTTAATACGACAATGTGAGGGAGCGAGGAATGCAATAAAGGAGGAATAGTGCATCTGAAAGAATATACCCGTATCCCAAAAGAAAATCCTTTCGTTTCCATAGAAACGTTACTCGATTTAGAAGGAGAAGTCATAGAACCCATAGTATTTCATAGCGACGCCATTTCTGTGTTTATTCGTCATTATGAGGGAGCGAAGGATGCAGTTAAGAAGGAATAGTGCATCGGAAAGGAGATACTCGTACTCCAAAAGAAAATCCTGTCGTTTCAATAGAAACGTTACTCGATTTAGATGGAGGAGCCATAGAGCCCATAGTATTTCGTAGCGACGCAATTTCTGTGTTTATTCGTCATTAGGAGGGAGCGAGAGATGCAGTTAAGAAGGAATAGTGCATCGGAAAGGAGATACTCGTACTCCAAAAGAAAATCCTGTCGTTTCAACAGAAACGTTACTCGATTTAGATGGAGAAGCCATAGAGCCCATAGTATTTTGTAGCGACGCAATTTCTTTGTTAATACGACAATGTGAGGGAGCGAGGGATGCAGTAAAGGAGGAATAGTGCATCTGAAAGGATATACCCGTATCCCAAAAGAAAATCCTGTCGTTTCCATAGAAACGTTACTCGATTTAGAAGGAGAAGTCATAGAACCCATAGTATTTCATAGCAACGCCATTTCTGTCTTTATTCGCCATTATGAGGGAGCGAGAGATGCAGTTGAGAAGGAATAGTGCATCGGAAAGGAGATACTCGTACTCCAAAAGAAAATCCTGTCGTTTCAATAGAAACGTTACTCGATTTAGATGGAGAAGCCATAGAGCCCATAGTATTTCGTAGCTACGCAATTTCTGTGTTAATACGACAATGTGAGGGAGCGAGGGATGCAGTAAAGAAGGAATAGTGTATCTGAAGGGATATACCCGTATCCCAGAAAAAATCCTGTCGTTTCCATAGAAACGTTACTCGATTTAGAAGGAGAAGTCATAGAGATCATAGTATTTCATAGCGACGCCAATTATGTGTTTATTCGTCATTATGAGGGAGCGAGAGATGCAGTTATGAAGGAATAGTGCACCGGAAAGGAGATACTCGTACTCCAAAAGGAAACCCTGTCGTTTCAATAGAAACGTTACTCGATTTAGATGGAGAAGCCATAGAGCCCATAGTATTTCGTAGCGACGCAATTTCTGTGTTAATACGACAATGTGAGGGAGCGAGGGATGCAGTAAAGAAAGAATAGTGCATCAGAAAGGATATACCCGTATTCCAAAAGAAAATCCTGTCGTTTCCATAGAAACGTTACTCGATTTAGATGGAGAAGTCATAGAACCCATAGTATTTCGTAGCGACGCCATTCTGTGTTTATTCGCCATTATGAGGGAGCGAGAGATGCAGTTAAGAAGGAATAGTGCATCGGAAAGGAGATACTCGTACTCCAAAAGAAAATCCTGTCGTTTCAACAGAAACGTTACTCGATTTAGATGGAGAAGCCATAGAGCCCATAGTATTTCGTAGCGACGCAATTTCTGTGTTAATACGACAATGTGAGGGAGCGAGGAATGCAATAAAGGAGGAATAGTGCATCTGAAAGGATATACCCGTATCCCAAAAGAAAATCCTTTCGTTTCCATAGAAACGTTACTCGATTTAGAACGAGAAGTCATAGAACCCATAGTATTTCATAGCGACGCCATTTCTGTGTTTATTCGTCATTATGAGGGAGCGAAGGATGCAGTTAAGAAGGAATAGTGCATCGGAAAGGAGATACTCGTACCCCAAAAGAAAATCCTGTCGTTTCAATAGAAACGTTACTCGATTTAGAAGGAGAAGTCATAGAACCCATAGTATTTCATAGCGACGCCATTTCTGTGTTTATTCGTCATTATGAGGGAGCGAGAGATGCAGTTAAGAAGGAATAGTGCATCGTAAAGGAGCTACTCGTACTCCAAAAGAAAATCCTGTCGTTTCAACAGAAACGTTACTCGATTTAGATGGAGAAGCCATAGAGCCCATAGTATTTTGTAGCGACGCAATTTCTGTGTTAATACGACAATGTCAGGGAGCAGGGGTTGCAATAAAGAAGGAATAGTGCATCTGAAAGAATATACCCGTAGCCCAAAAGAAATTCCTGTCGTTTCCATAGAAACGTTACTCGATTTAGAAGGAGAAGTCATAGAACCCACAGTATTTCATAGCAACGCCATTTCTGTGTTTATTCGCCATTATGAGGGAGTGAGAGATGCAGTTAAGAAGGAATAGTGTATCGGAAAGGAGATACTCGTCCTCCAAAAGAAAATCCTGTCGTTTCAATAGAAACGTTACTCGTTTTAGATGGAGAAGCCATAGAGCCCATAGTATTTCGTAGCGACGCAATTTCTGTGTTAATACGACAATGTGAGGGAGCGAGGGATACAGTAAACAACGAATAGTGCATCTGAAAGGATATACCCGTATCCCAAAAGAAAATCCTGTCGTTTCCATAGAAACGTTACTCGATTTAGAAGGAGAAGTCATAGAACCCATAGTATTTCATAGCGACGCCATTTCTGTGTTTATTCGTCATTATGAGGGAGCGAGAGATGCAGTTAAGAAGGAATAGTGCATCGGAAAGGAGATACTCGTACTCCAAAAGATAATCCTGTCGTTTCAATAGAAACGTTACTCGATTTAGATGGAGGAGCCATA
Organism: Schistocerca serialis cubense; assembly: GCF_023864345.2. Lineage (NCBI taxonomy): Eukaryota > Metazoa > Arthropoda > Insecta > Orthoptera > Acrididae > Schistocerca > Schistocerca serialis. The sequence goes on from NC_064638.1 coordinate 53,327,138, forward strand.
GAGCCCATAGTGTTTCATAGCGACGCCATTTCTGTGTATATTCGTCAGTATGAGGGAGCGAGAGATGCAGTTGAGAAGGAATAGTGCATCGGAATGGAGATACTGGTACTCCAAAAGAAAATCCTGTCGTTTCAATAGAGAAGTTACTCGATTTAGATGGAGAAGCCATAGAGTACATTGTAATTCGTGGCGACGCAATTTCTGTGTTAATACGACAATGTGAGGGAGCGAGGGATGCAGTAAAGAAGGAATAGTGCATCTGAAAGGATATACCCGTATCCCAAAAGAAAATCCTGTCGTTTCCATAGAAACGTTATTCGATTTAGAAGGAGAAGTAGTAGAACTCATAGTATTTCATAGCGACGCCATTTATGTGTTTATTCGTCATTATGAGGGAGCGAGAGATGCTGTTAAGAAGGAATAGTGCATCAGAAAGGAGATACTCGTACTCCAAAAGAAAATCCTGTCATTTCAATATAAACGTTACTCGATTTAGATGGAGAAGCCATAGAGCCCATAGTACTTCGTAGCGATGCAATTTCTGTGTTAATACGACAATGTGAGGGAGCGAGGGATGCAGTAAAGAAGGAATAGTGCATCTGAAAGGTTATACCCGTATCCCAAAAGAAAATCCTGTCGTTTCCATAGAAACGTTACTCGATTTAGAAGGAGAAGTCATAGAACCCATAGTGTTTCATAGCGACGCCATTTCTGTGTTTATTCGTCATTATGAGGGAGCGAGAGAAGCAGTTAAGAAGGAATAGTGCATCGGAATGGAGATACTGGTACTCCAAAAGAAAATCCTGTCGTTTCAATAGAAACGTTACTCGATTTTGATGGAGATCCCATAGAGCCCATAGTATTTCGTAACGACGCAATTTCTGTGTTAATACGACAATGTGAGGGAGCGAGGGATGCAGTAAAGAAGGAATAGCGGATCTGAAAGAATATACCCGTATCCCAAAAGAAAATCCTGTAGTTTCCATAGAAACGTTACTCGATTTAGATGGAGGAGCCATAGAGCCCATAGTATTTCGTAGCGACGCAATTTCTGTGTTTATTCGTCATTATGAGGGAGCGAGAGATGCAGTTAAGAAGGAATAGTGCATCGGAAAGGAGATACTCGTACTCCAAAAGAAAATCCTGTCGTTTCAACAGAAACGTTGCTCGATTTAGATGGAGAAGCCATAGAGACCATAGTATTTTGTAGGGACGCAATTTCTTTGTTAATACGACAATGTGAGCGAGCGAGGGATGCAGTGATGAAGGAATAGTGCATCTGAAAGGATATACCCGTCACCCAAAAGAAAATCCTGTCGTTTCAATAGAAACGTTACTCGATTTAGAAAGAGAAGTCATAGAACCCATAGTATTTCATAGCAACGCCATTTCTGTCTTTATTCACCATTATGAGGGAGCGAGAGTAGCAGTTAAGAAGGAATAGTGCATCGGAAAGGAGATACTCGTATTCCAAAAGAAAATCCTGTCGTTTCAATAGAAACGTTACTCGATTTAGATGGGGAAGCCATAGAGCCCATAGTATTTCGTAGCGACGCAATTTCTGTGTTAATACGACAATGTGAGGGAGCGAGAGATGCAGTAAAGAAGGAATAGTGCATCTGAAAGGTTATACCCGTATCCCAAAAGAAAATCCTGTCGTTTCCGTAGAAACGTTACTCGATTTAGAAGGAGAAGTCATAGAACCCATAGTTTTTCATAGCGACGCCATTTCTGTGTTTATTCGTCAGTATGAGGGAGCGAGAGATGCAGTTGAGAAGGAATAGTGCATCGGAATGGAGATACTGGTACTCCAAAAGAAAATCCTGTCGTTTCAATAGAGAAGTTACTCGATTTAGATGGAGAAGCCATAGAGTACATTGTAATTCGTGGCGACGCAATTTCTGTGTTAATACGACAATGTGAGGGAGCGAGGGATGCAGTAAAGAAGGAATAGTGCATCTGAAAGGATATACCCGTATCCCAAAAGAAAATCCTGTCGTTTCCATAGAAACGTTATTCGATTTAGAAGGAGAAGTAGTAGAACTCATAGTATTTCATAGCGACGCCATTTAAGTGTTTATTCGTCATTATGAGGGAGCGAGAGATGCTGTTAAGAAGGAATAGTGCATCAGAAAGGAGATACTCGTACTCCAAAAGAAAATCCTGTCATTTCAATATAAACGTTACTCGATTTAGATGGAGAAGCCATAGAGCCCATAGTACTTCGTAGCGATGCAATTTCTGTGTTAATACGACAATGTGAGGGAGCGAGGGATGCAGTAAAGAAGGAATAGTGCATCTGAAAGGTTATACCCGTATCCCAAAAGAAAATCCTGTCGTTTCCATAGAAACGTTACTCGATTTAGAAGGAGAAGTCATAGAACCCATAGTGTTTCATAGCGACGCCATTTCTGTGTTTATTCGTCATTATGAGGGAGCGAGAGAAGCAGTTAAGAAGGAATAGTGCATCGGAATGGAGATACTGGTACTCCAAAAGAAAATCCTGTCGTTTCAATAGAATCGTTACTCGATTTTGATGGAGATCCCATAGAGCCCATAGTATTTCGTAACGACGCAATTTCTGTGTTAATACGACAATGTGAGGGAGCGAGGGATGCAGTAAAGAAGGAATAGCGGATCTGAAAGAATATACCCGTATCCCAAAAGAAAATCCTGTCGTTTCCATAGAAACGTTACTCGATTTAGATGGAGGAGCCATAGAGCCCATAGTATTTCGTAGCGACGCAATTTCTGTGTTTATTCGTCATTATGAGGGAGCGAGAGATGCAGTTAAGAAGGAATAGTGCATCGGAAAGGAGATACTCGTACTCCAAAAGAAAATCCTGTCGTTTCAACAGAAACGTTGCTCGATTTAGATGGAGAAGCCATAGAGACCATAGTATTTTGTAGGGACGCAATTTCTTTGTTAATACGACAATGTGAGCGAGCGAGGGATGCAGTGATGAAGGAATAGTGCATCTGAAAGGATATACCCGTCACCCAAAAGAAAATCCTGTCGTTTCAATAGAAACGTTACTCGATTTAGAAAGAGAAGTCATAGAACCCATAGTATTTCATAGCAACGCCATTTCTGTCTTTATTCACCATTATGAGGGAGCGAGAGTAGCAGTTAAGAAGGAATAGTGCATCGGAAAGGAGATACTCGTACTCCAAAAAAAATCCTGTCGTTTCAATAGAAACGTTCCTCGATTTAGATGGAGATGCCATAGAGCCCATAGTATTTCGTAGCGACGTAATTTCTGTGTTAATACGACAATGTGAGGGAGCGAGGGATGCAGTAAAGAAGGAATAGTGCATCTGAAAGGATATACTCGTATCCCAAAAGAAAATCCTGTCGTTTCCATAGAAACGTTACTCGATTTAGAAGTAGAAGTCATAGAACTCATAGTATTTCATAGCGACGCCATTTCTGTGTTTATTCGTCATTATGAGGGAGCGAGAGATGCAGTTAAGAAGGAATAGTGCATCGTAAAGGAGCTACTCGTACTCCAAAAGAAAATCCTGTCGTTTCAACAGAAACGTTACTCGATTTAGATGGAGAAGCCATAGAGCCCATAGTATTTTGTAGCGACGCAATTTCTGTGTTAATACGACAATGTCAGGGAGCAGGGGTTGCAGTAAAGAAGGAATAGTGCATCTGAAAGACTATACCCGTATCCCAAAAGAAAATCCTGTCGTTTCCATAGAAACGTTACTCGATTTAGAAGGAGAAGTCATAGAACCCATAGTTTTTCATAGCGACGCCATTTCTGTGTTTATTCGTCATTATGAGGGAGGGAGAGATGCAGTTAAGAAGGAATAGTGCATCGGAAAGGAGATACTCGTACTCCAAAAGATAATCCTGTCGTTTCAATAGAAACGTTACTCGATTTAGCTGGAGGAGCCATAGAGCTCATAGTACTTCGTAGCGACGCAATTTCTGTATTAATACGACAATGTGCGGCAGCGAGGGATGCAGTAAAGAAGGAATAGTGTATCTGAAAGGATATACCCTTATCCCAAAAGAAAATCCTGTCGTTTCCATTGAAACATTACTCGATTTAGAAGGAGAAGTCATAGAACCCATAGTATTTCATAGCGACGCCATTTCTGTGTTTATTCGTCATTATGAGGGAGCGAGAGATGCAGTTAAGAAGGAATAGTGCATCGTAAAGGAGCTACTCGTAATCCAAAAGAAAATACTGTCGTTTCAACAGAAACGTTACTCGATTTAGATGGAGAAACCATAGAGCGCATAGTATTTAGTAGCGACGCAATTTCTGTGTTAATACGACAATGTCAGGGAGCGGGGGTTGCAGTAAAGAAGGAATAGTGCATCTGAAAGGATATACCCGTATCCCAAAAGAAAATCCTGTCGTTTCCATAGAAACGTTACTCGATTTAGAAGGAGAAGTCATAGAACCCATAGTATATCATAGCGACGCCATTTCTGTGTTTATTCGTCATTATGAGGGAGCGAGAGATACAGTTAAGAAGGAATAGTGCATCGGAAAGGAGATACTCGTACTCCAAAAGAAAATCCTGTCGTTTCAATAGAAACGTTACTCGATTTAGATGGAGGACCCATAGAGCCCATAGTACTTCGTAGCGACGCAATTTCTGTGTTAATACGACAATGTGAGGGAGCGACGGATGCAGTAAAGAAGGAATAGTGCATCTGAAAGGATATACCCGTATCCCAAAAGAAAATCCTGTCGTTTCCATAGAAACGTTTATCGATTTAGAAGGAGAAGTCATAGAACCCATAGTGTTTCATAGCGACGCCACTTCTGTGTTTATTCGTCATTATGAATGAGCGAGAGATGCAGTTAAGAAGGAATAGTGCATCGGAAAGGAGATACTGGTACTCCTAAAGAAAATCCTGTTGTTTCAATAGAGAAGTTACTCGATTTAGATGGAGAAGCCATAGAGTACATTGTAATTCGTGGCGACGCAATTTCTGTGTTAATACGACAATGTGAGGGAGCGAGGGATGCAGTAAAGAAGGAATAGTGCATCTGAAAGGATATACCCGTATCCCAAAAGAAAATCCTGTCGTTTCCATAGAAACGTTACTCGATTTAGAAGGAGAAGTAGTAGAACTCATAGTATTTCATAGCGACGCATTTTCTGTGTTTATTCGTCATTATGAGGGAGCGAGAGATGCTGTTAAGAAGGAATAGTGCATCGGAAAGGAGATACTCGTACTCCAAAAGAAAATCCTGTCGTTTCAATATAAACGTTACTCGATTTAGATGGAGAAGCCATAGAGCCCATAGTATTTCGTAGCGACGCAATTTCTGTGTTAATACGACAATGTGTGGGAGCGAGGGATGCAGTAAAGAAGGAATAGTGCATCTGAAAGGTTATACCCGTATCCCAAAAGAAAATCCTGTCGTTTCCATAGAAACGTTACTCGATTTAGAAGGAGAAGTCATAGAACCCATAGTGTTTCATAGCGACGCCATTTCTGTGTTTATTCGTCATTATGAGGGAGCGAGAGATGCTGTTAAGAAGGAATAGTGCATGGGAATGGAGATACTGGTACTCCAAAAGAAAATCCTGTCGTTTCAATAGAAACGTTACTCGATTTTAATGGAGATCCCATAGAGCCCATAGTATTTCGTAACGACGCAATTTCTGTGTTAATACGACAATGTGAGGGAGCGAGGAATGCAGTAAAGAAGGAATAGCGGATCTGAAAGAATATACCCGTATCCCAAAAGAAAATCCTGTCGTTTCCATAGAAACGTAACTCGATTCAGAAGGAGAAGTCATAGAACCCATAGTATTTCATAGCGACGCCAATTCTGTGTTTATTCGTCATTATGAGGGAGCGAGAGATGCAGTTAAGAAGGAATAGTGCATCGGAAAGGAGATACTCGTACTCCAAAAGAAAACCCTGTCGTTTCAATAGAAACGTTACTCGATTTAGATGGAGAAGCCATAGAGCACATAGTATTTCGTAGCGACGCAATTTCTGTGTTAATACGACAATGTGAGGGAGCGAGGGATGCAGTAAAGAAAGAATAGTGCATCTGAAACGATATACCCGTATCCCAAAAGAAAATCCTGTCGTTTCCATAGAAACGTTACTCGATTTAGATGGAGAAGTCATTGAACACATAGTATTTCGTAGCGACGCCATTTCTGTGTTTATTCGTCATTACAAGGGAGCGAGAGATGCAGTTAAGAAGGAATGGTGCATCGGAAAGGAGATACTCGTACTCCAAAAGAAAATCCTGTCGTTTCAATGGAAATGTTATTCGATTTAGATGGAGGAGCCATAGAGCCCATAGTATTTCTTAGCGACGCAATTTCTGTGTTAATACGACAATGTGTGCGAGCGAGGGATGCAGTAAAGAAGGAATAGTGTATCTGAAAGGATATACCCGTATCCCAAAAGAAAATCCTGTCGTTTCCATAGAAACGTTACTCGATTTAGAAGGAGTAGTCATAGAACCCATAGTATTTCATAGCGACGCCATTTCTGTGTTTATTCGTCATTATGAGGGAGCGAGAGATGCAGTTAAGAAGGAATAGTGCATCGGATAGGAGATACTCGTCTCCAAAAGAAAATCCTGTCGTTACAACAGAAACGTTACTCGATTTAGATGGAGAAGCCATAGAGCCCATAGTATTTCGTAGCGACGCAATTTCTGTGTTAATACGACAATGTGAGGGAGCGAGGGATGCAGTAAAGAAGGAATAGTGCATCTGAAAGGTTATACCCGTATCCCAAAAGAAAATCCTGTCGTTTCCATAGAAACGTTACTCGATTTAGAAGGAGAGGTCATAGAACCCATAGTGTTTCATAGCGACGCCATTTCTGTGTTTATTCGTCATAATGAGGGAGCGAGAGATGCAGTTAAGAAGGAATAGTGCAACGGAATGGAGATACTGGTACTCCAAAAGAATATCCTGTCGTTTCAATTGAAACGTTACTCGATTTTGATGGAGAAGCCATAGAGCCCATAGTATTTAGTAACGACGCAATTTCTGTGTTAATACGACAATGTGAGGGAGCGAGGGGATGCAGTAAAGAAGGAACAGTGGATCTGAAAGATTATACCCGTATCCCAAAAGAAAATCCTGTCGTTACCATAGAAACGATACTTGATTTAGAAGGAGAAGTCATAGAACACATAGTATTTCATAGGGACGCCAATTCTGTGTTTATTCGTCATTACGAGGGAGCGAGAGATGCAGTTAATAAGGAATAGTGCAACGGAAAGGAGATACTCGTACTCCAAAAGAAAACCCCGTCTTTTCAATAGAAACGTTACTCGATTTAGATGGAGAAGCCATAGAGCCCATAGTATTTCGTAGCGACGCAATTTCTGTGTTAATACGACAATGTGAGGGAGCGAGGGATGCAGTAAAGAAAGAATAGTGCATCAGAAACGATATACCCGTATCCCAAAAGAAAATCCTGTCGTTTCCATAGAAACATTACTCGATTTAGATGGAGAAGTCATAGAACACATAGTATTTCGTAGCGACGCCATTTCTGTGTTTATTCGCCATTATGAGGGAGCGAGAGATGCAGTTAAGAAGGAATGGTGCATCGGAAAGGAGATACTCGTACTCCAAAAGAAAATCCTGTCGTTTCAATAGAAACGTTACTCGATTTAGAGAGAGAAGCCATAGAGCCCATAGAATTTCGTAGCGACGCAATTTCTGTGTTAATACGACAATGTGAGGGAGCGAGGAATGCAATAAAGGAGGAATAGTGCATCTGAAAGGATGTACCCGTATCCCAAAAGAAAATCCTTTCGTTTCCATATAAACGTTAGTCGATTTAGAAGGAGAAGTCATAGAACCCATAGTATATCATAGCGACGCCATTTCTGTGTTTATTCGTCATTATGAGGGAGCGAGAGATGCAGTTAAGAAGGAATAGTGCATCGTAAAGGAGCTACTCGTAATCCAAAAGAAAATACTGTCGTTTCAACAGAAACGTTACTCGATTAAGATGGAGAAACCATAGAGCGCATAGTATTTAGTAGCGACGCAATTTCTGTGTTAATACGACAATGTCAGGGAGCGGGGGTTGCAGTAAAGAAGGAATAGTGCATCTGAAAGGATATACCCGTATCCCAAAAGAAAATCCTGTCGTTTCCATAGAAACGTTACTCGATTTAGAAGGGGAAGTCATAGAACCCATAGTATATCATAGCGACGCCATTTCTGTGTTTATTCGTCATTATGAGGGAGCGAGAGATACAGTTAAGAAGGAATAGTGCATCGGAAAGGAGATACTCGTACTCCAAAAGAAAATCCTGTCGTTTCAATAGAAACGTTACTCGATTTAGATGGAGGACCCATAGAGCCCATAGTACTTCGTAGCGACGCAATTTCTGTGTTAATACGACAATGTGAGGGAGCGACGGATGCAGTAAAGAAGGAATAGTGCATCTGAAAGGATATACCCGTATCCCAAAAGAAAATCCTGTCGTTTCCATAGAAACGTTACTCGATTTAGAAGGAGAAGTCATAGAACCCATAGTGTTTCATAGCGACGCCACTTCTGTGTTTATTCGTCATTATGAGGGAGCCAGAGATGCAGTTAAGAAGGAATAGTGCATCGGAAAGGAGATACTGGTACTCCTAAAGAAAATCCTGTTGTTTCAATAGAGAAGTTACTCGATTTAGATGGAGAAGCCATATAGTACATTGTAATTCGTGGCGACGCAATTTCTGTGTTAATACGACAATGTGAGGGAGCGAGGGATGCAGTAAAGAAGGAATAGTGCATCTGAAAGGATATACCCGTATCCCAAAAGAAAATCCTGTCGTTTCCATAGAAACGTTACTCGATTTAGAAGGAGAAGTAGTAGAACTCATAGTATTTCATAGCGACGCAATTTCTGTGTTTATTCGTCATTATGAGGGAGCGAGAGATGCTGTTAAGAAGGAATAGTGCATCGGAAAGGACATACTCGTACTCCAAAAGAAAATCCTGTCGTTTCAATATAAACGTTACTCGATTTAGATGGAGAAGCCACAGAGCCCATATTATTTCGTAGCGACGCAATTTCTGTGTTAATACGACAATGTGAGGGAGCGAGGGATGCAGTAAAGAAGGAATAGTGCATCTGAAAGGTTATACCCGTATCCCAAAAGAAAATCCTGTCGTTTCCATAGAAACGTTACTCGATTTAGAAGGAGAAGTCATAGAACCCATAGTGTTTCATAGCGACGCCATTTCTGTGTTTATTCGTCATTATGAGGGAGCGAGAGATGCTGTTAAGAAGGAATAGTGCATGGGAATGGAGATACTGGTACTCCAAAAGAAAATCCTGTCGATTCAATAGAAACGTTACTCGATTTTGATGGAGATCCCATTGAGCCCATAGTATTTCGTAACGACGCAATTTCTGTGTTAATACGACAATGTGAGGGAGCGAGGAATGCAGTAAAGAAGGAATAGCGGATCTGAAAGAATATACCCGTATCCCAAAAGAAAATCCTGTCGTTTCCATAGAAACGTAACTCGATTCAGAAGGAGAAGTCATAGAACCCATAGTATTTCATAGCGACGCCAATTCTGTGTTTATTCGTCATTATGAGGGAGCGAGAGATGCAGTTAAGAAGGAATAGTGCATCGGAAAGGAGATACTCATACTCCAAAAGAAAACCCTGTCGTTTCAATAGAAACGTTACTCGATTTAGATGGAGAAGCCATAGAGCACATAGTATTTCGTAGCGACGCAATTTCTGTGTTAATACGACAATGTGAGGGAGCGAGGGATGCAGTAAAGAAAGAATAGTGCATCAGAAACGATATACCCGTATCCCAAAAGAAAATCCTGTCGTTTCCATAGAAACGTTACTCGATTTAGATGGAGAAGTCATTGAACACATAGTATTTCGTAGCGACGCCATTTCTGTGTTTATTCGTCATTATAAGGGAGCGAGAGATGCAGTTAAGAAGGAATGGTGCATCGGAAAGGAGATACTCGTACTCCAAAAGAAATTCCTGTCGTTTCAATGGAAATGTTATTCGATTTAGATGGAGGAGCCATAGAGCCCATAGTATTTCGTAGCGACGCAATTTCTGTGTTAATACGACAATGTGTGGGAGCGAGGGATGCAGTAAAGAAGGAATAGTGTATCTGAAAGGATATACCCGTATCCCAAAAGAAAATCCTGTCGTTTCCATAGAAACGTTACTCGATTTAGAAGGAGTAGTCATAGAACCCATAGTATTTCATAGCGACGCCATTTCTGTGTTTATTCGTCATTATGAGGGAGCGAGAGATGCAGTTAAGAAGGAATAGTGCATCGGAAAGGAGATACTCGTCTCCAAAAGAAAATCCTGTCGTTTCAACAGAAACGTTACTCGATTTAGATGGAGAAGCCATAGAGCCCATAGTATTTCGTAGCGACGTAATTTCTGTGTTAATACGACAATGTGAGGGAGCGAGGGATGCAGTAAAGAAGGAATAGTGCATCTGAAAGGTTATACCCGTATCCCAAAAGAAAATCCTGTCGTTTCCATAGAAACGTTACTCGATTTAGAAGGAGAGGTCATAGAACCCATAGTGTTTCATAGCGACGCCATTTCTGTGTTTATTCGTCATTATGAGGGAGCGAGAGATGCAGTTAAGAAGGAATAGTGCATCGGAATGGAGATACTGGTACTCCAAAAGAATATCCTGTCGTTTCAATTGAAACGTTACTCGATTTTGATGGAGAAGCCATAGAGCCCATAGTATTTAGTAACGACGCAATTTCTGTGTTAATACGACAATGTGAGGGAGCGAGGGGATGCAGTAAAGAAGGAACAGTGGATCTGAAAGAATATACCCGTATCCCAAAAGAAAATCCGGTCGTTACCATAGAAACGTTACTTGATTTAGAAGGAGAAGTCATAGAACACATAGTATTTCATAGGGACGCCAATTCTGTGTTTATTCGTCATTACGAGGGAGCGAGAGATGCAGTTAAGAAGGAATAGTGCATCGGAAAGGAGATACTCGTACTCCAAAAGAAAACCCCGTCGTTTCAATAGAAACGTTACTCGATTTAGATGGAGAAGCCATAGAGCCCATAGTATTTCGTAGCGACGCAATTTCTGTGTTAATACGACAATGTGAGGGAGCGAGGGATGCAGTAAAGAAAGAATAGTGCATCAGAAACGATATACCCGTATCCCAAAAGAAAATCCTGTGGTTTCCATAGAAACGTTACTCGATTTAGATGGAGAAGTCATAGAACACATAGTATTTCGTAGCGACGCCATTTCTGTGTTTATTCGCCATTATGAGGGAGCGAGTGATGCAGTTAAGAAGGAATGGTGCATCGGAAAGGAGATACTCGTACTCCAAAAGAAAATCCTGTCGTTTCAATAGAAACGTTACTCGATTTAGATAGAGAAGCCATAGAGCCCATAGAATTTCGTAGCGACGCATTTTCTGTGTTAATACGACAATGTGAGGGAGCGAGGAATGCAATAAAGGAGGAATAGTGCATCTGAAAGGATGTACCCGTATCCCAAAAGAAAATCCTTTCGTTTCCATATAAACGTTAGTCGATTTAGAAGGAGAAGTCATAGAACCCATAGTATTTCATAGCGACGCCATTTCTGTGTTTATTCGTCATTATGAGGGAGCGAAGGATGCAGTTAAGAAGGAATAGTGCATCGGAAAGGAGATACTCGTACTCCAAAAGAAAATACTGTCGTTTCAATGGAAACGTTACTCGATTTAGATGGAGGAGCCATAGAGCCCATAGTATTTCGTAGCGACGCAATTTCTGTGTTTATTCGTCATTATGAGGGAGCGAGAGATGCAGTTAAGAAGGAATAGTGCATCGGAAAGGAGATACTCGTACTCCAAAAGAAAATCCTGTCGTTTCAACAGAAACGTTACTCGATTTAGATGGAGAAGGCATAGAGCCCATAGTATTTTGTAGGCACGCAATTTCTTTGTTAATACGACAATGTGAGGGAGCGAGAGTTGCAGTTAAGAAGGAATAGTGCATCGGAAAGGAGATACTCGTACTCCAAAAAAAATCCTGTCGTTTCAATAGAAACGTTACTCGATTTAGATGGAGAAGCCATAGAGCCCATAGTATTTCGTAGCGACGTAATTTCTGTGTTAATACGACAATGTGAGGGAGCGAGGGATGCAGTTAAGAAGGAATAGTGCATCTGAAAGGTTATACCTGTATCCCAAAAGAAAATCCTGTCGTTTCCATAGAAACGTTACTCGATTTAGAAGGAGAAGTCATAGAACCCATAGTATTTCATAGCGACGCCATTTCTGTGTTTATTCGTCATGATGAGGGAGCGAGAGATGCAGTTAAGAAGGAATAGTGCATCGTAAAGGAGCTACTCGTACTCCAAAAGAAAATCCTGTCGTTTCAACAGAAACGTTACTCGATTTAGATGGAGAAGCCATAGAACCCATAGTATTTTGTAGCGACGCAATTTCTGTGTCAATACGACAATGTCAGGGAGCAGGGGTTGCAGTAAAGAAGGAATAGTGCATCTGAAAGGATATACCCGTATCCCAAAAGAAAATCCTGTCGTTTCCATAGAAACGTTACTCAATTTAGAAGGAGAAGTCATAGAACCCATAGTATTTTATAGCAACGCCATTTCAGTGTTTATTCGCCATTATGAGGGAGCGAGAGATGCAGTTAAGAAGGAATAGTGCATCGGAAAGGAGATACTCGTACTCCAAAAAAAATCCTGTCGTTTCAATAGAAACGTTACTCGATTTAGATGGAGAAGCCATAGAGCCCATAGTATTTCGTAGCGACGCAATTTCTGTGTTAATACGGCAATGTGAGGGAGCGAGGGATACAGTAAACAACGAATAGTGCATCTGAAACGATATACCCGTATCCCAAAAGAAAATCCTGTCGTTTCCATAGAAACGTTACTCGATTTAGAAGGAGAAGTCATAGAACCCATAGTATTTCATAGCGACGCCATTTCTGTGTTTATTCGTCATTATGAGGGAGCGAGAGATGCAGTTAAGAAGGAATAGTGCATCGGAAAGGAGATACTCGTACTCCAAAAGATAATCCTGTCGTTTCAATAGAAACGTTACTCGATTTAGATGGAGGAGCCATAGAGCCCATAGTACTTCGTAACGACGCAATTTCTGTATTAATACGACAATGTGAGGGAGCGAGGGATGCAGTAAAGAAGGAATAGTGTATCTCAAAGGATATACCCGTATCCCAAAAGAAAATCCTGTCGTTTCCATAGAAACGTTACTCGATTTAGAAGGAGAAGTCATAGAACCCATAGTATTTCATAGCGACGCAATTTCTGTGTTTATTCGTCATTATGAGGGAGCGAGAGATGCAGTTAAGAAGGAATAGTGCATCGGAAAGGAGATACTCGTCCTCCAAAAGAAAATCCTGTCGTTTCAATAGAAACGTTACTCGATTTAGATGGAGAAGCCATAGAGCACATTGTATTTCGTGGCGACGCAATTTCTGTGTTAATACGACAATGTGAGGGAGCGAGGGATGCAGTAAAGCAGGAACAGTGCATCTGAAAGGATATACCCGTATCCCAAAAGAAAATCCTGTCGTTTCCATAGAAACGTTACTCGATTTGGAAGGAGAAGTAATAGAACTCATAGTATTTCATAGCGACGCCATTTCTGTGTTTATTCGTCATTATGAGGGAGCGAGAGATGCTGTTAAGAAGGAATAGTGCATCGGAACGGAGATACTCGTATTCCTAAAGAAAATCCTGTCGTTTCAATAGAAACGTTACTCGATTTAGATGGGGAAGCCATAGAGCCCATAGTATTTCGTAGCGACGCAATTTCTGTGTTAATACGACAATGTGAGGGAGCGAGGGATGCAGTAAAGAAGGAATAGTGCATCTGAAAGGTTATACCCGTATCCCAAAAGAAAATTCTGTCGTTTCCGTAGAAACGTTACTCGATTTAGAAGGAGAAGTCATAGAACCCATAGTGTTTCATAGCGACGCCATTTCTGTGTTTATTCGTCAGTATGAGGGAGCGAGAGATGCAGTTGAGAAGGAACAGTGCATCGGAATGGAGATACTGGTACTCCAAAAGAAAATCCTGTCGTTTCAATAGAAACGTTACTCGTATTAGATGGAGAATCCATAGAGCCCATAATATTTCGTAGCGACGTAATTTCTGTGTTAATACGACAATGTGAGGGAGCGAGTCATGCAGTAAAGAAGGAATAGTGCATCTGAAAGGATATACCCTTATCCCAAAAGAAAATCCTGTCGTTTCCATAGAAACGTTACTCGATTTAGAAGGAGAAGTCATAGAACCCATAGTATATCATAGCGACGCCATTTCTGTGTTTATTCGTCATTATGAGGGAGCGAGAGATACAGTTAAGAAGGAATAGTGCATAGGAAAGGAGATACTCGTACTCCAAAAGAAAATCCTGTCGTTTCAATAGAAACGTTACTCGATTTAGATGGAGGAGCCATAGAGCCCATAGTACTTCGTAGCGACGCAATTTCTGTGTTAATACGACAATGTGAGGGAGCGAGGGATGCAGTAAAGAAGGAATAGTGCATCTGAAAGGGTATACCCGTATCCCAAAAGAAAATCCTGTCGTTTCCATAGAAACGTTACTCGATTTAGAAGGAGAAGTCATAGAACCCATAGTGTTTCATAGCGACGCCATTTCTGTGTTTATTCGTCATTATGAGGGAGCGAGAGATGCAGTTAAGAAGGAATAGTGCATCGGAAAGGAGATACTGGTACTCCTAAAGAAAATCCTGTCGTTTCAATAGAGAAGTTACTCGATTTAGATGGAGAAGCCATAGAGCACATTGTAATTCGTGGCGACGCAATTTCTGTGTTGATACGACAATGTGAGGGAGCGAGGGATGCAGTAAAGAAGGAATAGGGCATCTGAAAGGATATACCCGTATCCCAAAAGAAAATCCTGTCGTTTCCGTAGAAACGTTACTCGATTTAGAAGGAGAAGTAGTAGAACTCATAGTATTTCATAGCGACGCCATTTCTGTGTTTATTCGTCATTATGAGGGAGCGAGAGATGCTGTTAAGAAGGAATAGTGCATCGGAAAGGAGATACTCGTACTCCAAAAGAAAATCCTGTCGTTTCAATATAAACGTTACTCGATTTTGATGGAGAAGCCATAGAGCCCATAGTATTTCGTAGCGACGCAATTTCTGTGTTAATACGACAATGTGAGGGAGCGAGGGATGCAGTAAAGAAGGAATAGTGCATATGAAAGGTTATACCCGTATCCCAAAAGAAAATCCTGTCGTTTCCATAGAAACGTTACTCGATTTAGAAGGAGAAGTCATAGAACCCATAGTGTTTCATAGCGACGCCATTTCTGTGTTTATTCGTCATTATGAGGGAGCGAGAGATGCAGTTAAGAAGGAATAGTGCATCGGAATGGAGATACTGGTACTCCAAAAGAAAATCCTGTCGTTTCAATAGAAACGTTACTCGATTTTGATGGAGATCCCATAGAGCCCATAGTATTTCGTAACGACGCAATTTCTGTGTTAATACGACAATGTGAGGGAGCGAGGGATGCAGTAAAGAAGGAATAGCGGATCTGAAAGAATATACCCGTATCCCAAAAGAAAATCCTGTCGTTTCCATAGAAACGTTACTCGATTCAGAAGGAGAAGTCATAGAACCCATAGTATTTCATAGCGACGCCAATTCTGTGTTTATTCGTCATTATGAGGGAGCGAGAGATGCAGTTAAGAAGGAATAGTGCATCGGAAAGGAGATACTCGTACTCCAAAAGAAAACCCTGTCGCTTCAATAGCAACGTTACTCGATTTAGATGGAGAAGCCATAGAGCAAATAGTATTTCGTAGCGACGCAATTTCTGTGTTAATACGACAATGTGAGGGAGCGAGGGATGCAGTAAAGAAAGAATAGTGCATCAGAAACGATATACCAGTATCCCAAAAGAAAATCCTGTCGTTTCCATAGAAACGTTACTCCATTTAGATGGAGAAGTTATTGAACACATAGTATTTCGTAGCGACGCCATTTCTGTGTTTATTTGTCATTATAAGGGAGCGAGAGATGCAGTTAAGAAGGAATGGTGCATCGGAAAGGAGATACTCGTACTCCAAAAGAAAATCCTGTCGTTTCAATAGAAATGTTATTCGATTTAGATGGAGGAGCCATAGAGCCCATAGTATTTCGTAGCGACGCAATTTCTGTGTTAATACGGCAATGTGTGGGAGCGAGGGATGCAGTAAAGAAGGAATAGTGTATCTGAAAGGATATACCCGTATCCCAAAAGAAAATCCTGTCGTTTCCATAGAAACGTTACTTGATTTAGAAGGAGTAGTCATAGAACCCATAGTATTTAATAGCGACGCCATTTCTGTGTTTATTCGTCATTATGAGGGAGCGAGAAATGCAGTTAAGAAGGAATAGTGCATCGGAAAGGAGATACTCGTCTCCAAAAGAAAATCCTCTCGTTTCAACAGAAACGTTACTCGATTTAGATGGAGAAGCCATAGAGCCCATAGTATTTCGTAGCGACGCAATTTCTGTGTTAATACGACAATGTGAGGGAGCGAGGGATGCAGTAAAGAAGGAATAGTGCATATGAAAGGTTATACCCGTATCCCAAAAGAAAATCCTGTCGTTTCCATAGAAACGTTACTCGATTTAGAAGGAGAAGTCATAGAACCCATAGTGTTTCATAGCGACGCCATTTCTGTGTTTATTCGTCATTATGAGGGAGCGAGAGATGCAGTTAAGAAGGAATAGTGCATCGGAATGGAGATACTGGTACTCCAAAAGAAAATCCTGTCGTTTCAATAGAAACGTTACTCGATTTTGATGGAGATCCCATAGAGCCCATAGTATTTCGTAACGACGCAATTTCTGTGTTAATACGACAATGTGAGGGAGCGAGGGATGCAGTAAAGAAGGAATAGCGGATCTGAAAGAATATACCCGTATCCCAAAAGAAAATCCTGTCGTTTCCATAGAAACGTTACTCGATTCAGAAGGAGAAGTCATAGAACCCATAGTATTTCATAGCGACGCCAATTCTGTGTTTATTCGTCATTATGAGGGAGCGAGAGATGCAGTTAAGAAGGAATAGTGCATCGGAAAGGAGATACTCGTACTCCAAAAGAAAACCCTGTCGCTTCAATAGAAACGTTACTCGATTTAGATGGAGAAGCCATAGAGCAAATAGTATTTCGTAGCGACGCAATTTCTGTGTTAATACGACAATGTGAGGGAGCGAGGGATGCAGTAAAGAAAGAATAGTGCATCAGAAACGATATACCAGTATCCCAAAAGAAAATCCTGTCGTTTCCATAGAAACGTTACTCGATTTAGATGGAGAAGTTATTGAACACATAGTATTTCGTAGCGACGACATTTCTGTGTTTATTCGTCATTATAAGGGAGCGAGAGATGCAGTTAAGAAGGAATGGTGCATCGGAAAGGAGATACTCGTACTCCAAAAGAAAATCCTGTCGTTTCCATAGAAACGTTACTCGATTTAGATGGAGAAGCCATAGAGCCCATAGTATTTCGTCGAGACGCAATTTCTGTGGTAATATGACAATGTGAGGGAGCGAGGGATGCAGTAAAGAAAGAATAGTGCATCAGAAAGGATATACCAGTATTCCAAAAGAAAATCCTGTCGTTTCCATAGAAACGTTACTCGATTTAGATGGAGAAGTCATAGAACCCATAGTATTTCGTAGCGACGCCATTCTGTGTTTATTCGCCATTATGAGGGAGCGAGAGATGCAGTTAAGAAGGAATAGTGCATCGGAAAGGAGATACTCGTACTCCAAAAAAAATACTGTCGTTTCAATAGAAACGTTACTCGTTTTAGATAGAGAAGCCATAGAGCCCATAGTATTTCGTAGCGACGCAATTTCTGTGTTAATACGACAATGTGAGGGAGCGAGGAATGCAATAAAGGAGGAATAGTGCATCTGAAAGGATATACCCGTATCCCAAAAGAAAATCCTTTCGTTTCCATAGAAACGTTACTCGATTTAGAAGGAGAAGTCATAGAACCCATAGTATTTCATAGCGACGCCATTTCTGTGTTTATTCGTCATTATGAGGGAGCGAAGGATGCAGTTAAGAAGGAATAGTGCATCGGAAAGGAGATACTCGTACTCCAAAAGAAAATCCTGTCGTTTCAATAGAAACGTTACTCGATTTAGATGGAGGAGCCATAGAGCCCATAGTATTTCGTAGCGACGCAATTTCTGTGTTTATTCGTCATTAGGAGGGAGCGAGAGATGCAGTTAAGAAGGAATAGTGCATCGGAAAGGAGATACTCGTACTCCAAAAGAAAATCCTGTCGTTTCAACAGAAACGTTACTCGATTTAGATGGAGAAGCCATAGAGCCCATAGTATTTTGTAGCGACGCAATTTCTTTGTTAATACGACAATGTGAGGGAGCGAGGGATGCAGTAAAGAAGGAATAGTGCATCTGAAAGGATATACCCGTATCCCAAAAGAAAATCCTGTCGTTTCCATAGAAACGTTACTCGATTTAGAAGGAGAAGTCATAGAACCCATAGTATTTCATAGCAACGCCATTTCTGTCTTTATTCGCCATTATGAGGGAGCGAGAGATGCAGTTGAGAAGGAAGAGTGCATCGGAAAGGAGATACTAGTACTCCAAAAGAAAATCCTGTCGTTTCAATAGAAACGTTACTCGATTTAGATGGAGAAGCCATAGAGCCCATAGTATTTCGTAGCTACGCAATTTCTGTGTTAATACGACAATGTGAGGGAGCGAGGGATGCAGTAAAGAAGGAATAGTGTATCTGAAGGGATATACCCGTATCCCAGAAAAAATCCTGTCGTTTCCATAGAAACGTTACTCGATTTAGAAGGAGAAGTCATAGAGATCATAGTATTTCATAGCGACGCCAATTATGTGTTTATTCGTCATTATGAGGGAGCGAGAGATGCAGTTATGAAGGAATAGTGCACCGGAAAGGAGATACTCGTACTCCAAAAGGAAACCCTGTCGTTTCAATAGAAACGTTACTCGATTTAGATGGAGAAGCCATAGAGCCCATAGTATTTCGTAGCGACGCAATTTCTGTGTTAATACGACAATGTGAGGGAGCGAGGGATGCAGTAAAGAAAGAATAGTGCATCAGAAAGGATATACCCGTATTCCAAAAGAAAATCCTGTCGTTTCCATAGAAACGTTACTCGATTTAGATGGAGAAGTCATAGAACCCATAGTATTTCGTAGCGACGCCATTCTGTGTTTATTCGCCATTATGAGGGAGCGAGAGATGCAGTTAAGAAGGAATAGTGCATCGGAAAGGAGATACTCGTACTCCAAAAGAAAATCCTGTCGTTTCAACAGAAACGTTACTCGATTTAGATGGAGAAGCCATAGAGCCCATAGTATTTCGTAGCGACGCAATTTCTGTGTTAATACGACAATGTGAGGGAGCGAGGAATGCAATAAAGGAGGAATAGTGCATCTGAAAGGATATACCCGTATCCCAAAAGAAAATCCTTTCGTTTCCATAGAAACGTTACTCGATTTAGAACGAGAAGTCATAGAACCCATAGTATTTCATAGCGACGCCATTTCTGTGTTTATTCGTCATTATGAGGGAGCGAAGGATGCAGTTAAGAAGGAATAGTGCATCGGAAAGGAGATACTCGTACCCCAAAAGAAAATCCTGTCGTTTCAATAGAAACGTTACTCGATTTAGAAGGAGAAGTCATAGAACCCATAGTATTTCATAGCGACGCCATTTCTGTGTTTATTCGTCATTATGAGGGAGCGAGAGATGCAGTTAAGAAGGAATAGTGCATCGTAAAGGAGCTACTCGTACTCCAAAAGAAAATCCTGTCGTTTCAACAGAAACGTTACTCGATTTAGATGGAGAAGCCATAGAGCCCATAGTATTTTGTAGCGACGCAATTTCTGTGTTAATACGACAATGTCAGGGAGCAGGGGTTGCAATAAAGAAGGAATAGTGCATCTGAAAGAATATACCCGTATCCCAAAAGAAATTCCTGTCGTTTCCATAGAAACGTTACTCGATTTAGAAGGAGAAGTCATAGAACCCATAGTATTTCATAGCAACGCCATTTCTGTGTTTATTCGCCATTATGAGGGAGTGAGAGATGCAGTTAAGAAGGAATAGTGCATCGGAAAGGAGATACTCGTCCTCCAAAAGAAAATCCTGTCGTTTCAATAGAAACGTTACTCGTTTTAGATGGAGAAGCCATAGAGCCCATAGTATTTCGTAGCGACGCAATTTCTGTGTTAATACGACAATGTGAGGGAGCGAGGGATACAGTAAACAACGAATAGTGCATCTGAAAGGATATACCCGTATCCCAAAAGAAAATCCTGTCGTTTCCATAGAAACGTTACTCGATTTAGAAGGAGAAGTCATAGAACACATAGTATTTCATAGCGACGCCATTTCTGTGTTTATTCGTCATTATGAGGGAGCGAGAGATGCAGTTAAGAAGGAATAGTGCATCGGAAAGGAGATACTCGTACTCCAAAAGATAATCCTGTCGTTTCAATAGAAACGTTACTCGATTTAGATGGAGGAGCCATAGAGCCCATAGTACTTCGTAGCGACGCAATTTCTGTATTAATACGACAACGTGAGGGAGCGAGGGATGCAGTAAAGAAGGAATAGTGCATCTGAAAGGATATACCCGTATCCCAAAAGAAAATCCTGTCGTTTCCATAGAAACGTTACTCGATTTGGAAGGAGAAGTAATAGAACTCATAGTATTTCATAGCGACGCCATTTCTGTGTTTATTCGTCATTATGAGGGAGCGAGAGATGCTGTTAAGAAGGAATAGTGCATCGGAAAGGAGATACTCGTATTCCAAAAGAAAATCCTGTCGTTTCAATAGAAACGTTACTCGATTTAAATGGGGAAGCCATAGAGCCCATAGTATTTCGTAGCGACGCAATTTCTGTGTTAATACGACAATGTGAGGGAGCGAGAGATGCAGTAAAGAAGGAATAGTGCATCTGAAAGGTTATACCCGTATCCCAAAAGAAAATCCTGTCGTTTCCGTAGAAACGTTACTCGATTTAGAAGGAGAAGTCATAGAACCCATAGTGTTTCATAGCGACGCCATTTCTGTGTTTATTCGTCAGTATGAGGGAGCGAGAGATGCAGTTGAGAAGGAATAGTGCATCGGAATGGAGATACTGGTACTCCAAAAGAAAATCCTGTCGTTTCAATAGAGAAGTTACTCGATTTAGATGGAGAAGCCATAGAGTACATTGTAATTCGTGGCGACGCAATTTCTGTGTTAATACGACAATGTGAGGGAGCGAGGGATGCAGTAAAGAAGGAATAGTGCATCTGAAAGGATATACCCGTATCCCAAAAGAAAATCCTGTCGTTTCCATAGAAACGTTATTCGATTTAGAAGGAGAAGTAGTAGAACTCATAGTATTTCATAGCGACGCCATTTATGTGTTTATTCGTCATTATGAGGGAGCGAGAGATGCTGTTAAGAAGGAATAGTGCATCAGAAAGGAGCTACTCGTACTCCAAAAGAAAATCCTGTCATTTCAATATAAACGTTACTCGATTTAGATGGAGAAGCCATAGAGCCCATAGTACTTCGTAGCGATGCAATTTCTGTGTTAATACGACAATGTGAGGGAGCGAGGGATGCAGTAAAGAAGGAATAGTGCATCTGAAAGGTTATACCCGTATCCCAAAAGAAAATCCTGTCGTTTCCATAGAAACGTTACTCGATTTAGAAGGAGAAGTCATAGAACCCATAGTGTTTCATAGCGACGCCATTTCTGTGTTTATTCGTCATTATGAGGGAGCGAGAGAAGCAGTTAAGAAGGAATAGTGCATCGGAATGGAGATACTGGTACTCCAAAAGAAAATCCTGTCGTTTCAATAGAAACGTTACTCGATTTTGATGGAGATCCCATAGAGCCCATAGTATTTCGTAACGACGCAATTTCTGTGTTAATACGACAATGTGAGGGAGCGAGGGATGCAGTAAAGAAGGAATAGCGGATCTGAAAGAATATACCCGTATCCCAAAAGAAAATCCTGTCGTTTCCATAGAAACGTTACTCGATTTAGATGGAGGAGCCATAGAGCCCATAGTATTTCGTAGCGACGCAATTTCTGTGTTTATTCGTCATTATGAGGGAGCGAGAGATGCAGTTAAGAAGGAATAGTGCATCGGAAAGGAGATACTCGTACTCCAAAAGAAAATCCTGTCGTTTCAACAGAAACGTTGCTCGATTTAGATGGAGAGGCCATAGAGACCATAGTATTTTGTAGGGACGCAATTTCTTTGTTAATACGACAATGTGAGCGAGCGAGGGATGCAGTGATGAAGGAAAAGTGCATCTGAAAGGATATACCCGTCACCCAAAAGAAAATCCTGTCGTTTCAATAGAAACGTTACTCGATTTAGAAAGAGAAGTCATAGAACCCATAGTATTTCATAGCAACGCCATTTCTGTCTTTATTCACCATTATGAGGGAGCGAGAGTAGCAGTTAGGAAGGAATAGTGCATCGGAAAGGAGATACTCGTACTCCAAAAAAAATCCTGTCGTTTCAATAGAAACGTTCCTCGATTTAGATGGAGATGCCATAGAGCCCATAGTATTTCGTAGCGACGTAATTTCTGTGTTAATACGACAATGTGAGGGAGCGAGGGATGCAGTAAAGAAGGAATAGTGCATCTGAAAGGATATACTCGTATCCCAAAAGAAAATCCTGTCGTTTCCTTAGAAACGTTACTCGATTTGGAAGTAGAAGTCATAGAACTCATAGTATTTCATAGCGACGCCATTTCTGTGTTTATTCGTCATTATGAGGGAGCGAGAGATGCAGTTAAGAAGGAATAGTGCATCGTAAAGGAGCTACTCGTACTCCAAAAGAAAATCCTGTCGTTTCAACAGAAACGTTACTCGATTTAGATGGAGAAGCCATAGAGCCCATAGTATTTTGTAGCGACGCAATTTCTGTGTTAATACGACAATGTCAGGGAGCAGGGGTTGCAGTAAAGAAGGAATAGTGCATCTGAAAGACTATACCCGTATCCCAAAAGAAAATCCTGTCGTTTCCATAGAAACGTTACTCGATTTAGAAGGAGAAGTCATAGAACCCATAGTATTTCATAGCAACGCCATTTCTGTGTTTATTCGCCATTATGAGGGAGCGAGAGATGCAGTTAAGAAGGAATAGTGCATCGGAAAGGAGATACTGGTACTCCAAAAAAAATCCTGTCGTTTCAATAGAAACGTTACTCGTTTTAGATGGAGAAGCCATAGAGCCCATAGTATTTCGTAGCGACGCAATTTCTGTGTTAATAAGACAATGTAAGGGAGCGAGGGATATAGTAAACAACGAATAGTGCATCTGAAAGGATATACCCGTATCCCAAAAGAAAATCCTGTCGTTTCCATAGAAACGTTACTCGATTTAGAAGGAGAAGTCATAGAACCCATAGTATTTCATAGCGACGCCATTTCTGTGTTTATTCGTCATTATGAGGGAGCGAGAGATGCAGTTAAGAAGGAATAGTGCATCGGAAAGGAGATACTCGTACTCCAAAAGATAATCCTGTCGTTTCAATAGAAACGTTACTCGATTTAGCTGGAGGAGCCATAGAGCTCATAGTACTTCGTAGCGACGCAATTTCTGTATTAATACGACAATGTGAGGCAGCGAGGGATGCAGTAAAGAAGGAATAGTGTATCTGAAAGGATATACCCTTATCCCAAAAGAAAATCCTGTCGTTTCCATTGAAACATTACTCGATTTAGAAGGAGAAGTCATAGAACCCATAGTATTTCATAGCGACGCCATTTCTGTGTTTATTCGTCATTATGAGGGAGCGAGAGATGCAGTTAAGAAGGAATAGTGCATCGTAAAGGAGCTACTCGTAATCCAAAAGAAAATACTGTCGTTTCAACAGAAACGTTACTCGATTTAGATGGAGAAACCATAGAGCGCATAGTATTTAGTAGCGACGCAATTTCTGTGTTAATACGACAATGTCAGGGAGCGGGGGTTGCAGTAAAGAAGCAATAGTGCATCTGAAAGGATATACCCGTATCCCAAAAGAAAATCCTGTCGTTTCCATAGAAACGTTACTCGATTTAGAAGGAGAAGTCATAGAACCCATAGTATATCATAGCGACGCCATTTCTGTGTTTATTCGTCATTATGAGGGAGCGAGAGATACAGTTAAGAAGGAATAGTGCATCGGAAAGGAGATACTCGTACTCCAAAAGAAAATCCTGTCGTTTCAATAGAAACGTTACTCGATTTAGATGGAGGACCCATAGAGCCCATAGTACTTCGTAGCGACGCAATTTCTGTGTTAATACGACAATGTGAGGGAGCGACGGATGCAGTAAAGAAGGAATAGTGCATCTGAAAGGATATACCCGTATCCCAAAAGAAAATCCTGTCGTTTCCTTAGAAACGTTACTCGATTTGGAAGTAGAAGTCATAGAACTCATAGTATTTCATAGCGACGCCATTTCTGTGTTTATTCGTCATTATGAGGGAGCGAGAGATGCAGTTAAGAAGGAATAGTGCATCGTAAAGGAGCTACTCGTACTCCAAAAGAAAATCCTGTCGTTTCAACAGAAACGTTACTCGATTTAGATGGAGAAGCCATAGAGCCCATAGTATTTTGTAGCGACGCAATTTCTGTGTTAATACGACAATGTCAGGGAGCAGGGGTTGCAGTAAAGAAGGAATAGTGCATCTGAAAGACTATACCCGTATCCCAAAAGAAAATCCTGTCGTTTCCATAGAAACGTTACTCGATTTAGAAGGAGAAGTCATAGAACCCATAGTATTTCATAGCAACGCCATTTCTGTGTTTATTCGCCATTATGAGGGAGCGAGAGATGCAGTTAAGAAGGAATAGTGCATCGGAAAGGAGATACTGGTACTCCAAAAAAAATCCTGTCGTTTCAATAGAAACGTTACTCGTTTTAGATGGAGAAGCCATAGAGCCCATAGTATTTCGTAGCGACGCAATTTCTGTGTTAATAAGACAATGTAAGGGAGCGAGGGATATAGTAAACAACGAATAGTGCATCTGAAAGGATATACCCGTATCCCAAAAGAAAATCCTGTCGTTTCCATAGAAACGTTACTCGATTTAGAAGGAGAAGTCATAGAACCCATAGTATTTCATAGCGACGCCATTTCTGTGTTTATTCGTCATTATGAGGGAGCGAGAGATGCAGTTAAGAAGGAATAGTGCATCGGAAAGGAGATACTCGTACTCCAAAAGATAATCCTGTCGTTTCAATAGAAACGTTACTCGATTTAGCTGGAGGAGCCATAGAGCTCATAGTACTTCGTAGCGACGCAATTTCTGTATTAATACGACAATGTGAGGCAGCGAGGGATGCAGTAAAGAAGGAATAGTGTATCTGAAAGGATATACCCTTATCCCAAAAGAAAATCCTGTCGTTTCCATTGAAACATTACTCGATTTAGAAGGAGAAGTCATAGAACCCATAGTATTTCATAGCGACGCCATTTCTGTGTTTATTCGTCATTATGAGGGAGCGAGAGATGCAGTTAAGAAGGAATAGTGCATCGTAAAGGAGCTACTCGTAATCCAAAAGAAAATACTGTCGTTTCAACAGAAACGTTACTCGATTTAGATGGAGAAACCATAGAGCGCATAGTATTTAGTAGCGACGCAATTTCTGTGTTAATACGACAATGTCAGGGAGCGGGGGTTGCAGTAAAGAAGCAATAGTGCATCTGAAAGGATATACCCGTATCCCAAAAGAAAATCCTGTCGTTTCCATAGAAACGTTACTCGATTTAGAAGGAGAAGTCATAGAACCCATAGTATATCATAGCGACGCCATTTCTGTGTTTATTCGTCATTATGAGGGAGCGAGAGATACAGTTAAGAAGGAATAGTGCATCGGAAAGGAGATACTCGTACTCCAAAAGAAAATCCTGTCGTTTCAATAGAAACGTTACTCGATTTAGATGGAGGACCCATAGAGCCCATAGTACTTCGTAGCGACGCAATTTCTGTGTTAATACGACAATGTGAGGGAGCGACGGATGCAGTAAAGAAGGAATAGTGCATCTGAAAGGATATACCCGTATCCCAAAAGAAAATCCTGTCGTTTCCATAGAAACGTTTATCGATTTAGAAGGAGAAGTCATAGAACCCATAGTGTTTCATAGCGACGCCACTTCTGTGTTTATTCGTCATTATGATTGAGCGAGAGATGCAGTTAAGAAGGAATAGTGCATCGGAAAGGAGATACTGGTACTCCTAAAGAAAATCCTGTTGTTTCAATAGAGAAGTTACTCGATTTAGATGGAGAAGCCATAGAGTACATTGTAATTCGTGGCGACGCAATTTCTGTGTTAATACGACAATGTGAGGGAGCGAGGGATGCAGTAAAGAAGGAATAGTGCATCTGAAAGGATATACCCGTATCCCAAAAGAAAATCCTGTCGTTTCCATAGAAACGTTACTCGATTTAGAAGGAGAAGTAGTAGAACTCATAGTATTTCATAGCGACGCAATTTCTGTGTTTATTCGTCATTATGATGGAGCGAGAGATGCTGTTAAGAAGGAATAGTGCATCGGAAAGGAGATACTCGTACTCCAAAAGAAAATCCTGTCGTTTCAATATAAACGTTACTCGATTTAGATGGAGAAGCCATAGAGCCCATAGTATTTCGTAGCGACGCAATTTCTGTGTTAATACGACAATGTGAGGGAGCGAGGGATGCAGTAAAGAAGGAATAGTGCATCTGAAAGGTTATACCCGTATCCCAAAAGAAAATCCTGTCGTTTCCATAGAAACGTTACTCGATTTAGAAGGAGAAGTCATAGAACCCATAGTGTTTCATAGCGACGCCATTTCTGTGTTTATTCGTCATTATGAGGGAGCGAGAGATGCTGTTAAGAAGGAATAGTGCATGGGAATGGAGATACTGGTACTCCAAAAGAAAATCCTGTTTTTTCAATAGAAACGTTACTCGATTTTGATGGAGATCCCATAGAGCCCATAGTATTTCGTGACGACGCAATTTCTGTGTTAATACGACAATGTGAGGGAGCGAGGAATGCAGTAAAGAAGGAATAGCGGATCTGAAAGAATATACCCGTATCCCAAAAGAAAATCCTGTCGTTTCCATAGAAACGTTACTCGATTTAGAAGGAGAGGTCATAGAACCCATAGTGTTTCATAGCGACGCCATTTCTGTGTTTATTCGTCATTATGAGGGAGCGAGAGATGCAGTTAAGAAGGATTAGTGCAACGGAATGGAGATACTGGTACTCCAAAAGAATATCCTGTCGTTTCAATTGAAACGTTACTCGATTTTGATGGAGAAGCCATAGAGCCCATAGTATTTAGTAACGGCGCAATTTCTGTGTTAATACGACAATGTGAGGGAGCGAGGGGATGCAGTAAAGAAGGAACAGTGGATCTGAAAGATTATACCCGTATCCCAAAAGAAAATCCTGTCGTTACCATAGAAACGATACTTGATTTAGAAGGAGAAGTCATAGAACACATAGTATTTCATAGGGACGCCAATTCTGTGTTTATTCGTCATTACGAGGGAGCGAGAGATGCAGTTAAGAAGGAATAGTGCATCGGAAAGGAGATACTCGTACTCCAAAAGAAAACCCCGTCTTTTCAATAGAAACGTTACTCGATTTAGATGGAGAAGCCATAGAGCCCATAGTATTTCGTAGCGACGCAATTTCTGTGTTAATACGACAATGTGAGGGAGCGAGGGATGCAGTAAAGAAAGAATAGTGCATCAGAAACGATATACCCGTATCCCAAAAGAAAATCCTGTCGTTTCCATAGAAACGTTACTCGATTTAGATGGAGAAGTCATAGAACACATAGTATTTCGTAGCGACGCCATTTCTGTGTTTATTCGCCATTATGAGGGAGCGAGAGATGCAGTTAAGAAGGAATGGTGCATCGGAAAGGAGATACTCGTACTCCAAAAGAAAATCCTGTCGTTTCAATAGAAACGTTACTCGATTTAGAGAGAGAAGCCATAGAGCCCATAGAATTTCGTAGCGACGCAATTTCTGTGTTAATACGACAATGTGAGGGAGCGAGGAATGCAATAAAGGAGGAATAGTGCATCTGAAAGGATGTACCCGTATCCCAAAAGAAAATCCTTTCGTTTCCATATAAACGTTAGTCGATTTAGAAGGAGAAGTCATAGAACCCATAGTATATCATAGCGACGCCATTTCTGTGTTTATTCGTCATTATGAGGGAACGAGAGATGCAGTTAAGAAGGAATAGTGCATCGTAAAGGAGCTACTCGTAATCCAAAAGAAAATACTGTCGTTTCAACAGAAACGTTACTCGATTAAGATGGAGAAACCATAGAGCGCATAGTATTTAGTAGCGACGCAATTTCTGTGTTAATACGACAATGTCAGGGAGCGGGGGTTGCAGTAAAGAAGGAATAGTGCATCTGAAAGGATATACCCGTATCCCAAAAGAAAATCCTGTCGTTTCCATAGAAACGTTACTCGATTTAGAAGGAGAAGTCATAGAACCCATAGTATATCATAGCGACGCCATTTCTGTGTTTATTCGTCATTATGAGGGAGCGAGAGATACAGTTAAGAAGGAATAGTGCATCGGAAAGGAGATACTCGTACTCCAAAAGAAAATCCTGTCGTTTCAATAGAAACGTTACTCGATTTAGATGGAGGACCCATAGAGCCCATAGTACTTCGTAGCGACGCAATTTCTGTGTTAATACGACAATGTGAGGGAGCGACGGATGCAGTAAAGAAGGAATAGCGCATCTGAAAGGATATACCCGTATCCCAAAAGAAAATCCTGTCGTTTCCATAGAAACGTTACTCGATTTAGAAGGAGAAGTCATAGAACCCATAGTGTTTCATAGCGACGCCACTTCTGTGTTTATTCGTCATTATGAGGGAGCCAGAGATGCAGTTAAGAAGGAATAGTGCATCGGAAAGGAGATACTGGTACTCCTAAAGAAAATCCTGTTGTATTAATAGAGAAGTTACTCGATTTAGATGGAGAAGCCATATAGTACATTGTAATTCGTGGCGACGCAATTTCTGTGTTAGTACGACAATGTGAGGGAGCGAGGGATGCAGTAAAGAAGGAATAGTGCATCTGAAAGGATATACCCGTATCCCAAAAGAAAATCCTGTCGTTTCCATAGAAACGTTACTCGATTTAGAAGGAGAAGTAGTAGAACTCATAGTATTTCATAGCGACGCAATTTCTGTGTTTATTCGTCATTATGAGGGAGCGAGAGATGCTGTTAAGAAGGAATAGTGCATCGGAAAGGAGATACTCGTACTCCAAAAGAAAATCCTGTCGTTTCAATATAAACGTTACTCGATTTAGATGGAGAAGCCACAGAGCCCATATTATTTCGTAGCGACTCAATTTCTGTGTTAATACGACAATGTGAGGGAGCGAGGGATGCAGTAAAGAAGGAATAGTGCATCTGAAAGGTTATACCCGTATCCCAAAAGAAAATCCTGTCGTTTCCATAGAAACGTTACTCGATTTAGAAGGAGAAGTCATAGAACCCATAGTGTTTCATGGCGACGCCATTTCTGTGTTTATTCGTCATTATGAGGGAGCGAGAGATGCAGTTAAGAAGGAATAGTGCATGGGAATGGAGATACTGGCACTCCAAAAGAAAATCCTGTCGTTTCAATAGAAACGTTACTCGATTTTGATGGAGATCCCATAGAGCCCATAGTATTTCGTAACGACGCAATTTCTGTGTTAATGCGACAATGTGAGGGAGCGAGGAATGCAGTAAAGAAGGAATAGCGGATCTGAAAGAATATACCCGTATCCCAAAAGAAAATCCTGTCGTTTCCATAGAAACGTAACTCGATTCAGAAGGAGAAGTCATAGAACCCATAGTATTTCATAGCGACGCCAATTCTGTGTTTATTCGTCATTATGAGGGAGCGAGAGATGCAGTTAAGAAGGAATAGTGCATCGGAAAGGAGATACTCATACTCCAAAAGAAAACCCTGTCGTTTCAATAGAAACGTTACTCGATTTAGATGGAGAAGCCATAGAGCACATAGTATTTCGTAGCGACGCAATTTCTGTGTTAATACGACATTGTGAGGGAGCGAGGGATGCAGTAAAGAAAGAATAGTGCATCAGAAACGATATACCCGTATCCCAAAAGAAAATCCTGTCGTTTCCATAGAAACGTTACTCGATTTAGATGGAGAAGTCATTGAACACATAGTATTTCGTAGCGACGCCATTTCTGTGTTTATTCGTCATTATAAGGGAGCGAGAGATGCAGTTAAGAAGGAATGGTGCATCGGAAAGGAGATACTCGTACTCCAAAAGAAAATCCTGTCGTTTCAATGGAAATGTTATTCGATTTAGATGGAGGAGCCATAGAGCCCATAGTATTTCGTAGCGACGCAATTCCTGTGTTAATACGACAATGTGTGGGAGCGAGGGATGCAGTAAAGAAGGAATAGTGTATCTGAAAGGATATACCCGTATCCCAAAAGAAAATCCTGTCGTTTCCATAGAAACGTTACTCGATTTAGAAGGAGTAGTCATAGAACCCATAGTATTTCATAGCGACGCCATTTCTGTGTTTATTCGTCATTATGAGGGAGCGAGAGATGCAGTTAAGAAGGAATAGTGCATCGGAAAGGAGATACTCGTCTCCAAAAGAAAATCCTGTCGTTTCAACAGAAACGTTACTCGATTTAGATGGAGAAGCCATAGAGCCCATAGTATTTCGTAGCGACGCAATTTCTGTGTTAATACGACAATGTGAGGGAGCGAGGGATGCAGTAAAGAAGGAATAGTGCATCTGAAAGGTTATACCCGTATCCCAAAAGAAAATCCTGTCGTTTCCATAGAAACGTTACTCGATTTAGAAGGAGAGGTCATAGAACCCATAGTGTTTCATAGCGACGCCATTTCTGTGTTTATTCGTCATTATGAGGGAGCGAGAGATGCAGTTAAGAAGGAATAGTGCATCGGAATGGAGATACTGGTACTCCAAAAGAATATCCTGTCGTTTCAATTGAAACGTTACTCGATTTTGATGGAGAAGCCATAGAGCCCATAGTATTTAGTAACGACGCAATTTCTGTGTTAATACGACAATGTGAGGGAGCGAGGGGATGCAGTAAAGAAGGAACAGTGGATCTGAAAGAATATACCCGTATCCCAAAAGAAAATCCGGTCGTTACCATAGAAACGTTACTTGATTTAGAAGGAGAAGTCATAGAACACATAGTATTTCATAGGGACGCCAATTCTGTGTTTATTCGTCATTACGAGGGAGCGAGAGATGCAGTTAAGAAGGAATAGTGCATCGGAAAGGAGATACTCGTACTCCAAAAGAAAACCCCGTCGTTTCAATAGAAACGTTACTCGATTTAGATGGAGAAGCCATAGAGCCCATAGTATTTCGTAGCGACGCAATTTCTGTGTTAATACGACAATGTGAGGGAGCGAGGGATGCAGTAAAGAAAGAATAGTGCATCAGAAACGATATACCCGTATCCCAAAAGAAAATCCTGTGGTTTCCATAGAAACGTTACTCGATTTAGATGGAGATGTCATAGAACACATAGTATTTCGTAGCGACGCCATTTCTGTGTTTATTCGCCATTATGAGGGAGCGAGTGATGCAGTTAAGAAGGAATGGTGCATCGGAAAGGAGATACTCGTACTCCAAAAGAAAATCCTGTCGTTTCAATAGAAACGTTACTCGATTTAGATAGAGAAGCCATAGAGCCCATAGAATTTCGTAGCGACGCATTTTCTGTGTTAATACGACAATGTGAGGGAGCGAGGAATGCAATAAAGGAGGAATAGTGCATCTGAAAGGATGTACCCGTATCCCAAAAGAAAATCCTTTCGTTTCCATATAAACGTTAGTCGATTTAGAAGGAGAAGTCATAGAACCCATAGTGTTTCATAGCGACGCCATTTCTGTGTTTATTCGTCATTATGAGGGAGCGAAGGATGCAGTTAAGAAGGAATAGTGCATCGGAAAGGAGATACTCGTACTCCAAAAGAAAATACTGTCGTTTCAATGGAAACGTTACTCGATTTAGATGGAGGAGCCATAGAGCCCATAGTATTTCGTAGCGACGCAATTTCTGTGTTTATTCGTCATTATGAGGGAGCGAGAGATGCAGTTAAGAAGGAATAGTGCATCGGAAAGGAGATACTCGTACTCCAAAAGAAAATCCTGTCGTTTCAACAGAAACGTTACTCGATTTAGATGGAGAAGGCATAGAGCCCATAGTATTTTGTAGGCACGCAATTTCTTTGTTAATACGACAATGTGAGGGAGCGAGAGTTGCAGTTAAGAAGGAATAGTGCATCGGAAAGGAGATACTCGTACTCCAAAAAAAATCCTGTCGTTTCAATAGAAACGTTACTCGATTTAGATGGAGAAGCCATAGAGCCCATAGTATTTCGTAGCGACGTAATTTCTGTGTTAATACGACAATGTGAGGGAGCGAGGGATGCAGTTAAGAAGGAATAGTGCATCTGAAAGGTTATACCTGTATCCCAAAAGAAAATCCTGTCGTTTCCATAGAAACGTTACTCGATTTAGAAGGAGAAGTCATAGAACCCATAGTATTTCATAGCGACGCCATTTCTGTGTTTATTCGTCATTATGAGGGAGCGAGAGATGCAGTTAAGAAGGAATAGTGCATCGTAAAGGAGCTACTCGTACTCCAAAAGAAAATCCTGTCGTTTCAACAGAAACGTTACTCGATTTAGATGGAGAAGCCATAGAGACCATAGTATTTTGTAGCGACGCAATTTCTGTGTCAATACGACAATGTCAGGGAGCAGGGGTTGCAGTAAAGAAGGAATAGTGCATCTGAAAGGATATACCCGTATCCCAAAAGAAAATCCTGTCGTTTCCATAGAAACGTTACTCAATTTAGAATTAGAAGTCATAGAACCAATAGTATTTTATAGCAACGCCATTTCAGTGTTTATTCGCCATTATGAGGGAGCGAGAGATGCAGTTAAGAAGGAATAGTGCATCGGAAAGGAGATACTCGTACTCCAAAAAAAATCCTGTCGTTTCAATAGAAACGTTACTCGATTTAGATGGAGAAGCCATAGAGCCCATAGTATTTCGTAGCGACGCAATTTCTGTGTTAATACGGCAATGTGAGGGAGCGAGGGATACAGTAAACAACGAATAGTGCATCTGAAACGATATACCCGTATCCCAAAAGAAAATCCTGTCGTTTCCATAGAAACGTTACTCGATTTAGAAGGAGAAGTCATAGAACCCATAGTATTTCATAGCGACGCCATTTCTGTGTTTATTCGTCATTATGAGGGAGCGAGAGATGCAGTTAAGAAGGAATAGTGCATCGGAAAGGAGATACTCGTACTCCAAAAGATAATCCTGTCGTTTCAATAGAAACGTTACTCGATTTAGATGGAGGAGCCATAGAGCCCATAGTACTTCGTAGCGACGCAATTTCTGTATTAATACGACAATGTGAGGGAGCGAGGGATGCAGTAAAGAAGGAATAGTGTATCTCAAAGGATATACCCGTATCCCAAAAGAAAATCCTGTCGTTTCCATAGAAACGTTACTCGATTTAGAAGGAGAAGTCATAGAACCCATAGTATTTCATAGCGACGCCATTTCTGTGTTTATTCGTCATTATGAGGGAGCGAGAGATGCAGTTAAGAAGGAATAGTGCATCGGAAAGGAGATACTCGTCCTCCAAAAGAAAATCCTGTCGTTTCAATAGAAACGTTACTCGATTTAGATGGAGAAGCCATAGAGCACATTGTATTTCGTGGCGACGCAATTTCTGTGTTAATACGACAATGTGAGGGAGCGAGGGATGCAGTAAAGCAGGAACAGTGCATCTGAAAGGATATACCCGTATCCCAAAAGAAAATCCTGTCGTTTCCATAGAAACGTTACTCGATTTGGAAGGAGAAGTAATAGAACTCATAGTATTTCATAGCGACGCCATTTCTGTGTTTATTCGTCATTATGAGGGAGCGAGAGATGCTGTTAAGAAGGAATAGTGCATCGGAACGGAGATACTCGTATTCCAAAAGAAAATCCTGTCGTTTCAATAGAAACGTTACTCGATTTAGATGGGGAAGCCATAGAGCCCATAGTATTTCGTAGCGACGCAATTTCTGTGTTAATACGACAATGTGAGGGAGCGAGGGATGCAGTAAAGAAGGAATAGTGCATCTGAAAGGTTATACCCGTATCCCAAAAGAAAATCCTGTCGTTTCCGTAGAAACGTTACTCGATTTAGAAGGAGAAGTCATAGAACCCATAGTATTTCATAGCGACGCCAATTCTGTGTTTATTCGTCATTATGAGGGAGCGAGAGATGCAGTTAAGAAGGAATAGTGCATCGGAAAGGAGATACTCATACTCCAAAAGAAAACCCTGTCGTTTCAATAGAAACGTTACTCGATTTAGATGGAGAAGCCATAGAGCACATAGTATTTCGTAGCGACGCAATTTCTGTGTTAATACGACATTGTGAGGGAGCGAGGGATGCAGTAAAGAAAGAATAGTGCATCAGAAACGATATACCCGTATCCCAAAAGAAAATCCTGTCGTTTCCATAGAAACGTTACTCGATTTAGATGGAGAAGTCATTGAACACATAGTATTTCGTAGCGACGCCATTTCTGTGTTTATTCGTCATTATAAGGGAGCGAGAGATGCAGTTAAGAAGGAATGGTGCATCGGAAAGGAGATACTCGTACTCCAAAAGAAAATCCTGTCGTTTCAATGGAAATGTTATTCGATTTAGATGGAGGAGCCATAGAGCCCATAGTATTTCGTAGCGACGCAATTCCTGTGTTAATACGACAATGTGTGGGAGCGAGGGATGCAGTAAAGAAGGAATAGTGTATCTGAAAGGATATACCCGTATCCCAAAAGAAAATCCTGTCGTTTCCATAGAAACGTTACTCGATTTAGAAGGAGTAGTCATAGAACCCATAGTATTTCATAGCGACGCCATTTCTGTGTTTATTCGTCATTATGAGGGAGCGAGAGATGCAGTTAAGAAGGAATAGTGCATCGGAAAGGAGATACTCGTCTCCAAAAGAAAATCCTGTCGTTTCAACAGAAACGTTACTCGATTTAGATGGAGAAGCCATAGAGCCCATAGTATTTCGTAGCGACGCAATTTCTGTGTTAATACGACAATGTGAGGGAGCGAGGGATGCAGTAAAGAAGGAATAGTGCATCTGAAAGGTTATACCCGTATCCCAAAAGAAAATCCTGTCGTTTCCATAGAAACGTTACTCGATTTAGAAGGAGAGGTCATAGAACCCATAGTGTTTCATAGCGACGCCATTTCTGTGTTTATTCGTCATTATGAGGGAGCGAGAGATGCAGTTAAGAAGGAATAGTGCATCGGAATGGAGATACTGGTACTCCAAAAGAATATCCTGTCGTTTCAATTGAAACGTTACTCGATTTTGATGGAGAAGCCATAGAGCCCATAGTATTTAGTAACGACGCAATTTCTGTGTTAATACGACAATGTGAGGGAGCGAGGGGATGCAGTAAAGAAGGAACAGTGGATCTGAAAGAATATACCCGTATCCCAAAAGAAAATCCGGTCGTTACCATAGAAACGTTACTTGATTTAGAAGGAGAAGTCATAGAACACATAGTATTTCATAGGGACGCCAATTCTGTGTTTATTCGTCATTACGAGGGAGCGAGAGATGCAGTTAAGAAGGAATAGTGCATCGGAAAGGAGATACTCGTACTCCAAAAGAAAACCCCGTCGTTTCAATAGAAACGTTACTCGATTTAGATGGAGAAGCCATAGAGCCCATAGTATTTCGTAGCGACGCAATTTCTGTGTTAATACGACAATGTGAGGGAGCGAGGGATGCAGTAAAGAAAGAATAGTGCATCAGAAACGATATACCCGTATCCCAAAAGAAAATCCTGTGGTTTCCATAGAAACGTTACTCGATTTAGATGGAGATGTCATAGAACACATAGTATTTCGTAGCGACGCCATTTCTGTGTTTATTCGCCATTATGAGGGAGCGAGTGATGCAGTTAAGAAGGAATGGTGCATCGGAAAGGAGATACTCGTACTCCAAAAGAAAATCCTGTCGTTTCAATAGAAACGTTACTCGATTTAGATAGAGAAGCCATAGAGCCCATAGAATTTCGTAGCGACGCATTTTCTGTGTTAATACGACAATGTGAGGGAGCGAGGAATGCAATAAAGGAGGAATAGTGCATCTGAAAGGATGTACCCGTATCCCAAAAGAAAATCCTTTCGTTTCCATATAAACGTTAGTCGATTTAGAAGGAGAAGTCATAGAACCCATAGTGTTTCATAGCGACGCCATTTCTGTGTTTATTCGTCATTATGAGGGAGCGAAGGATGCAGTTAAGAAGGAATAGTGCATCGGAAAGGAGATACTCGTACTCCAAAAGAAAATACTGTCGTTTCAATGGAAACGTTACTCGATTTAGATGGAGGAGCCATAGAGCCCATAGTATTTCGTAGCGACGCAATTTCTGTGTTTATTCGTCATTATGAGGGAGCGAGAGATGCAGTTAAGAAGGAATAGTGCATCGGAAAGGAGATACTCGTACTCCAAAAGAAAATCCTGTCGTTTCAACAGAAACGTTACTCGATTTAGATGGAGAAGGCATAGAGCCCATAGTATTTTGTAGGCACGCAATTTCTTTGTTAATACGACAATGTGAGGGAGCGAGAGTTGCAGTTAAGAAGGAATAGTGCATCGGAAAGGAGATACTCGTACTCCAAAAAAAATCCTGTCGTTTCAATAGAAACGTTACTCGATTTAGATGGAGAAGCCATAGAGCCCATAGTATTTCGTAGCGACGTAATTTCTGTGTTAATACGACAATGTGAGGGAGCGAGGGATGCAGTTAAGAAGGAATAGTGCATCTGAAAGGTTATACCTGTATCCCAAAAGAAAATCCTGTCGTTTCCATAGAAACGTTACTCGATTTAGAAGGAGAAGTCATAGAACCCATAGTATTTCATAGCGACGCCATTTCTGTGTTTATTCGTCATTATGAGGGAGCGAGAGATGCAGTTAAGAAGGAATAGTGCATCGTAAAGGAGCTACTCGTACTCCAAAAGAAAATCCTGTCGTTTCAACAGAAACGTTACTCGATTTAGATGGAGAAGCCATAGAGACCATAGTATTTTGTAGCGACGCAATTTCTGTGTCAATACGACAATGTCAGGGAGCAGGGGTTGCAGTAAAGAAGGAATAGTGCATCTGAAAGGATATACCCGTATCCCAAAAGAAAATCCTGTCGTTTCCATAGAAACGTTACTCGATTTGGAAGGAGAAGTAATAGAACTCATAGTATTTCATAGCGACGCCATTTCTGTGTTTATTCGTCATTATGAGGGAGCGAGAGATGCTGTTAAGAAGGAATAGTGCATCGGAACGGAGATACTCGTATTCCAAAAGAAAATCCTGTCGTTTCAATAGAAACGTTACTCGATTTAGATGGGGAAGCCATAGAGCCCATAGTATTTCGTAGCGACGCAATTTCTGTGTTAATACGACAATGTGAGGGAGCGAGGGATGCAGTAAAGAAGGAATAGTGCATCTGAAAGGTTATACCCGTATCCCAAAAGAAAATCCTGTCGTTTCCGTAGAAACGTTACTCGATTTAGAAGGAGAAGTCATAGAACCCATAGTGTTTCATAGCGACGCCATTTCTGTGTTTATTCGTCAGTATGAGGGAGCGAGTGATGCAGTTGAGAAGGAACAGTGCATCGGAATGGAGATACTGGTACTCCAAAAGAAAATCCTGTCGTTTCAATAGAAACGTTACTCGTATTAGATGGAGAATCCATAGAGCCCATAATATTTCGTAGCGACGTAATTTCTGTGTTAATACGACAATGTGAGGGAGCGAGTCATGCAGTAAAGAAGGAATAGTGCATCTGAAAGGATATACCCTTATCCCAAAAGAAAATCCTGTCGTTTCCATAGAAACGTTACTCGATTTAGAAGGAGAAGTCATAGAACCCATAGTATATCATAGCGACGCCATTTCTGTGTTTATTCGTCATTATGAGGGAGCGAGAGATACAGTTAAGAAGGAATAGTGCATAGGAAAGGAGATACTCGTACTCCAAAAGAAAATCCTGTCGTTTCAATAGAAACGTTACTCGATTTAGATGGAGGAGCCATAGAGCCCATAGTACTTCGTAGCGACGCAATTTCTGTGTTAATACGACAATGTGAGGGAGCGAGGGATGCAGTAAAGAAGGAATAGTGCATCTGAAAGGGTATACCCGTATCCCAAAAGAAAATCCTGTCGTTTCCATAGAAACGTTACTCGGTTTAGAAGGAGAAGTCATAGAACCCATAGTGTTTCATAGCGACGCCATTTCTGTGTTTATTCGTCATTATGAGGGAGCGAGAGATGCAGTTAAGAAGGAATAGTGCATCGGAAAGGAGATACTGGTACTCCTAAAGAAAATCCAGTCGTTTCAATAGAGAAGTTACTCGATTTAGATGGAGAAGCCATAGAGCACATTGTAATTCGTGGCGACGCAATTTCTGTGTTGATACGACAATGTGAGGGAGCGAGGGATGCAGTAAAGAAGGAATAGGGCATCTGAAAGGATATACCCGTATCCCAAAAGAAAATCCTGTCGTTTCCGTAGAAACGTTACTCGATTTAGAAGGAGAAGTAGTAGAACTCATAGTATTTCATAGCGACGCCATTTCTGTGTTTATTCGTCATTATGAGGGAGCGAGAGATGCTGTTAAGAAGGAATAGTGCATCGGAAAGGAGATACTCGTACTCCAAAAGAAAATCCTGTCGTTTCAATATAAACGTTACTCGATTTTGATGGAGAAGCCATAGAGCCCATAGTATTTCGTAGCGACGCAATTTCTGTGTTAATACGACAATGTGAGGGAGCGAGGGATGCAGTAAAGAAGGAATAGTGCATATGAAAGGTTATACCCGTATCCCACAAGAAAATCCTGTCGTTTCCATAGAAACGTTACTCGATTTAGAAGGAGAAGTCATAGAACCCATAGTGTTTCATAGCGACGCCATTTCTGTGTTTATTCGTCATTATGAGGGAGCGAGAGATGCAGTTAAGAAGGAATAGTGCATCGGAATGGAGATACTGGTACTCCAAAAGAAAATCCTGTCGTTTCAATAGAAACGTTACTCGATTTTGATGGAGATCCCATAGAGCCCATAGTATTTCGTAACGACGCAATTTCTGTGTTAATACGACAATGTGAGGGAGCGAGGGATGCAGTAAAGAAGGAATAGCGGATCTGAAAGAATATACCCGTATCCCAAAAGAAAATCCTGTCGTTTCCATAGAAACGTTACTCGATTCAGAAGGAGAAGTCATAGAACCCATAGTATTTCATAGCGACGCCAATTCTGTGTTTATTCGTCATTATGAGGGAGCGAGAGATGCAGTTAAGAAGGAATAGTGCATCGGAAAGGAGATACTCGTACTCCAAAAGAAAACCCTGTCGCTTCAATAGCAACGTTACTCGATTTAGATGGAGAAGCCATAGAGCAAATAGTATTTCGTAGCGACGCAATTTCTGTGTTAATACGACAATGTGAGGGAGCGAGGGATGCAGTAAAGAAAGAATAGTGCATCAGAAACGATATACCAGTATCCCAAATGAAAATCCTGTCGTTTCCATAGAAACGTTACTCGATTTAGATGGAGAAGTTATTGAACACATAGTATTTCGTAGCGACGCCATTTCTGTGTTTATTTGTCATTATAAGGGAGCGAGAGATGCAGTTAAGAAGGAATGGTGCATCGGAAAGGAGATACTCGTCTCCAAAAGAAAATCCTCTCGTTTCAACAGAAACGTTACTCGATTTAGATGGAGAAGCCATAGAGCCCATAGTATTTCGTAGCGACGCAATTTCTGTGTTAATACGACAATGTGAGGGAGCGAGGGATGCAGTAAAGAAGGAATAGTGCATATGAAAGGTTATACCCGTATCCCAAAAGAAAATCCTGTCGTTTCCATAGAAACGTTACTCGATTTAGAAGGAGAAGTCATAGAACCCATAGTGTTTCATAGCGACGCCATTTCTGTGTTTATTCGTCATTATGAGGGAGCGAGAGATGCAGTTAAGAAGGAATAGTGCATCGGAATGGAGATACTGGTACTCCAAAAGAAAATCCTGTCGTTTCAATAGAAACGTTACTCGATTTTGATGGAGATCCCATAGAGCCCATAGTATTTCGTAACGACGCAATTTCTGTGTTAATACGACAATGTGAGGGAGCGAGGGATGCAGTAAAGAAGGAATAGCGGATCTGAAAGAATATACCCGTATCCCAAAAGAAAATCCTGTCGTTTCCATAGAAACGTTACTCGATTCAGAAGGAGAAGTCATAGAACCCATAGTATTTCATAGCGACGCCAATTCTGTGTTTATTCGTCATTATGAGGGAGCGAGAGATGCAGTTAAGAAGGAATAGTGCATCGGAAAGGAGATACTCGTACTCCAAAAGAAAACCCTGTCGCTTCAATAGAAACGTTACTCGATTTAGATGGAGAAGCCATAGAGGAAATAGTATTTCGTAGCGACGCAATTTCTGTGTTAATACGACAATGTGAGGGAGCGAGGGATGCAGTAAAGAAAGAATAGTGCTTCAGAAACGATATACCAGTATCCCAAAAGAAAATCCTGTCGTTTCCATAGAAACGTTACTCGATTTAGATGGAGAAGTTATTGAACACATAGTATTTCGTAGCGACGACATTTCTGTGTTTATTCGTCATTATAAGGGAGCGAGAGATGCAGTTAAGAAGG
Source organism: Schistocerca serialis cubense (assembly GCF_023864345.2). NCBI lineage: Eukaryota > Metazoa > Arthropoda > Insecta > Orthoptera > Acrididae > Schistocerca > Schistocerca serialis. The sequence continues at coordinate 53,368,003 of NC_064638.1, forward strand.
AATGGTGCATCGGAAAGGAGATACTCGTACTCCAAAAGAAAATCCTGTCGTTTCAATAGAAACGTTACTCGATTTAGATAGAGAAGCCATAGAGCCCATAGAATTTCGTAGCGACGCATTTTCTGTGTTAATACGACAATGTGAGGGAGCGAGGAATGCAATAAAGGAGGAATAGTGCATCTGAAAGGATGTACCCGTATCCCAAAAGAAAATCCTTTCGTTTCCATATAAACGTTAGTCGATTTAGAAGGAGAAGTCATAGAACCCATAGTATTTCATAGCGATGCCATTTCTGTGTTTCTTCGTCATTATGAGGGAGCGAAGGATGCAGTTAAGAAGGAATAGTGCATCGGAAAGGAGATACTCGTACTCCAAAAGAAAATACTGTCGTTTCAATGGAAACGTTACTCGATTTAGATGGAGGAGCCATAGAGCCCATAGTATTTCGTAGCGCCGCAATTTCTGTGTTTATTCGTCATTATGAGGGAGCGAGAGATGCAGTTAAGAAGGAATAGTGCATCGGAAAGGAGATACTCGTACTCCAAAAGAAAATCCTGTCGTTTCAACAGAAACGTTACTCGATTTAGATGGTGAAGGCATAGAGCCCATAGTATTTTGTAGGCACGCAATTTCTTTGTTAATACGACAATGTGAGGGAGCGAGAGTTGCAGTTAAGAAGGAATAGTGCATCGGAAAGGAGATACTCGTACTCCAAAAAAAATCCTGTCGTTTCAATAGAAACGTTACTCGATTTAGATGGAGGAGCCATAGAGCCCATAGTACTTCGTAGCGACGCAATTTCTGTGTTAATACGACAATGTGAGGGAGCGTGGGATGCAGTAAAGAAGGAATAGTGCATCTGAAAGGGTATACCCGTATCCCAAAAGAAAATCCTGTCGTTTCCATAGAAACGTTACTCGATTTAGAAGGAGAAGTCATAGAACCCATAGTGTTTCATAGCGACGCCATTTCTGTGTTTATTCGTCATTATGAGGGAGCGAGAGATGCAGTTAAGAAGGAATAGTGCATCGGAAAGGAGATACTGGTACTCCTAAAGAAAATCCTGTCGTTTCAATAGAGAAGTTACTCGATTTAGATGGAGAAGCCATAGAGCACATTGTAATTCGTGGCAACGCAATTTCTGTGTTGATACGACAATGTGAGGGAGCGAGGGATGCAGTAAAGAAGGAATAGGGCATCTGAAAGGATATACCCGTATCCCAAAAGAAAATCCTGTCGTTTCCGTAGAAACGTTACTCGATTTAGAAGGAGAAGTAGTAGAACTCATAGTATTTCATAGCGACGCCATTTCTGTGTTTATTCGTCATTATGAGGGAGCGAGAGATGCTGTTAAGAAGGAATAGTGCATCGGAAAGGAGATACTCGTACTCCAAAAGAAAATCCTGTCGTTTCAATATAAACGTTACTCGATTTTGATGGAGAAGCCATAGAGCCAATAGTATTTCGTAGCGACGCAATTTCTGTGTTAATACGACAATGTGAGGGAGCGAGGGATGCAGTAAAGAAGGAATAGTGCATATGAAAGGTTATACCCGTATCCCAAAAGAAAATCCTGTCGTTTCCATAGAAACGTTACTCGATTTAGAAGGAGAAGTCATAGAACCCATAGTGTTTCATAGCGACGCCATTTCTGTGTTTATTCGTCATTATGAGGGAGCGAGAGATGCAGTTAAGAAGGAATAGTGCATCGGAATGGAGATACTGGTACTCCAAAAGAAAATCCTGTCGTTTCAATAGAAACGTTACTCGATTTTGATGGAGATCCCATAGAGCCCATAGTATTTCGTAACGACGCAATTTCTGTGTTAATACGACAATGTGAGGGAGCGAGGGATGCAGTAAAGAAGGAATAGCGGATCTGAAAGAATATACCCGTATCCCAAAAGAAAATCCTGTCGTTTCCATAGAAACGTTACTCGATTTAGAAGGAGAAGTCATAGAACCCATAGTATTTCATAGCGACGCCAATTCTGTGTTTATTCGTCATTATGAGGGAGCGAGAGATGCAGTTAAGAAGGAATAGTGCATCGGAAAGGAGATACTCGTACTCCAAAAGAAAACCCTGTCGCTTCAATAGCAACGTTACTCGATTTAGATGGAGAAGCCATAGAGCAAATAGTATTTCGTAGCGACGCAATTTCTGTGTTAATACGACAATGTGAGGGAGCGAGGGATGCAGTAAAGAAAGAATAGTGCATCAGAAACGATATACCAGTATCCCAAAAGAAAATCCTGTCGTTTCCATAGAAACGTTACTCGATTTAGATGGAGAAGTTATTGAACACATAGTATTTCGTAGCGACGCCATTTCTGTGTTTATTTGTCATTATAAGGGAGCGAGAGATGCAGTTAAGAAGGAATGGTGCATCGGAAAGGAGATACTCGTACTCCAAAAGAAAATCCTGTCGTTTCAATAGAAATGTTATTCGATTTAGATGGAGGAGCCATAGAGCCCATAGTATTTCGTAGCGACGCAATTTCTGTGTTAATACGGCAATGTGTGGGAGCGAGGGATGCAGTAAAGAAGGAATAGTGTATCTGAAAGGATATACCCGTATCCCAAAAGAAAATCCTGTCGTTTCCATAGAAACGTTACTCGATTTAGAAGGAGTAGTCATAGAACCCATAGTATTTCATAGCGACGCCATTTCTGTGTTTATTCGTCATTATGAGGGAGCGAGAAATGCAGTTAAGAAGGAATAGTGCATCGGAAAGGAGATACTCGTCTCCAAAAGAAAATCCTCTCGTTTCTACAGAAACGTTACTCGATTTAGATGGAGAAGCCATAGAGCCCATAGTATTTCGTAGCGACGCAATTTCTGTGTTAATACGACAATGTGAGGGAGCGAGGGATGCAGTAAAGAAGGAATAGTGCATATGAAAGGTTATACCCGTATCCCAAAAGAAAATCCTGTCGTTTCCATAGAAACGTTACTCGATTTAGAAGGAGAAGTCATAGAACCCATAGTGTTTCATAGCGACGCCATTTCTGTGTTTATTCGTCATTATGAGGGAGCGAGAGATGCAGTTAAGAAGGAATAGTGCATCGGAATGGAGATACTGGTACTCCAAAAGAAAATCCTGTCGTTTCAATAGAAACGTTACTCGATTTTGATGGAGATCCCATAGAGCCCATAGTATTTCGTAACGACGCAATTTCTGTGTTAATACGACAATGTGAGGGAGCGAGGGATGCAGTAAAGAAGGAATAGCGGATCTGAAAGAATATACCCGTATCCCAAAAGAAAATCCTGTCGTTTCCATAGAAACGTTACACGATTCAGAAGGAGAAGTCATAGAACCCATAGTATTTCATAGCGACGCCAATTCTGTGTTTATTCGTCATTATGAGGGAGCGAGAGATGCAGTTAAGAAGGAATAGTGCATCGGAAAGGAGATACTCGTACTCCAAAAGAAAACCCTGTCGCTTCAATAGAAACGTTACTCGATTTAGATGGAGATGCCATAGAGGAAATAGTATTTCGTAGCGACGCAATTTCTGTGTTAATACGACAATGTGAGGGAGCGAGGGATGCAGTAAAGAAAGAATAGTGCATCAGAAACGATATACCAGTATCCCAAAAGAAAATCCTGTCGTTTCCATAGAAACGTTACTCGATTTAGATGGAGAAGTTATTGAACACATAGTATTTCGTAGCGACGCCATTTCTGTGTTTATTCGTCATTATAAGGGAGCGAGAGATGCAGTTAAGAAGGAATGGTGCATCGGAAAGGAGATACTCGTACTCCAAAAGAAAATCCTGTCGTTTCAATAGAAACGTTACTCGATTTAGATAGAGAAGCCATAGAGCCCATAGAATTTCGTAGCGACGCATTTTCTGTGTTAATACGACAATGTGAGGGAGCGAGGAATGCAATAAAGGAGGAATAGTGCATCTGAAAGGATGTACCCGTATCCCAAAAGAAAATCCTTTCGTTTCCATATAAACGTTAGTCGATTTAGAAGGAGAAGTCATAGAACCCATAGTATTTCATAGCGACGCCATTTCTGTGTTTATTCGTCATTATGAGGGAGCGAAGGATGCAGTTAAGAAGGAATAGTGCATCGGAAAGGAGATACTCGTACTCCAAAAGAAAATACTGTCGTTTCAATGGAAACGTTACTCGATTTAGATGGAGGAGCCATAGAGCCCATAGTATTTCGTAGCGCCGCAATTTCTGTGTTTATTCGTCATTATGAGGGAGCGAGAGATGCAGTTAAGAAGGAATAGTGCATCGGAAAGGAGATACTCGTACTCCAAAAAAAATCCTGTCGTTTCAACAGAAACGTTACTCGATTTAGATGGAGAAGGCATAGAGCCCATAGTATTTTGTAGGCACGCAATTTCTTTGTTAATACGACAATGTGAGGGAGCGAGAGTTGCAGTTAAGAAGGAATAGTGCATCGGAAAGGAGATACTCGTACTCCAAAAAAAATCCTGTCGTTTCAATAGAAACGTTACTCGATTTAGATGGAGAAGCCATAGAGCCCATAGTATTTCGTAGCGACGTAATTTCTGTGTTAATACGACAATGTGAGGGAGCGAGGGATGCAGTTAAGAAGGAATAGTGCATCTGAAAGGTTATACCTGGATCCCAAAAGAAAATCCTGTCGTTTCCATAGAAACGTTACTCGATTTAGAAGGAGAAGTCATAGAACCCATAGTATTTCATAGCGACGCCATTTCTGTGTTTATTCGTCATTATGAGGGAGCGAGAGATGCAGTTAAGAAGGAATAGTGCATCGTAAAGGAGCTACTCGTACTCCAAAAGAAAATCCTGTCGTTTCAACAGAAACGTTACTCGATTTAGATGGAGAAGCCATAGAGCCCATAGTATTTTGTAGCGACGCAATTTCTGTGTTAATACGACAATGTCAGGGAGCAGGGGTTGCAGTAAAGAAGGAATAGTGCATCTGAAAGGATATACCCGTATCCCAAAAGAAAATCCTGTCGTTTCCATAGAAACGTTACTCAATTTAGAAGGAGAAGTCATAGAACCCATAGTATTTTATAGCAACGCCATTTCAGTGTTTATTCGCCATTATGAGGGAGCGAGAGATGCAGTTAAGAAGGAATAGTGCATCGGAAAGGAGATACTCGTACTCCAAAAAAAATCCTGTCGTTTCAATAGAAACGTTACTCGATTTAGATGGAGAAGCCATAGAGCCCATAGTATTTCGTAGCGACGCAATTTCTGTGTTAATACGGCAATGTGAGGGAGCGAGGGATACAGTAAACAACGAATAGTGCATCTGAAACGATATACCCGTATCCCAAAAGAAAATCCTGTCGTTTCCATAGAAACGTTACTCGATTTAGAAGGAGAAGTCATAGAACCCATAGTATTTCATAGCGACGCCATTTCTGTGTTTATTCGTCATTATGAGGGAGCGAGAGATGCAGTTAAGAAGGAATAGTGCATCGGAAAGGAGATACTCGTACTCTAAAAGATAATCCTGTCGTTTCAATAGAAACGTTACTCGATTTAGATGGAGGAGCCATAGAGCCCATAGTACTTCGTAGCGACGCAATTTCTGTATTAATACGACAATGTGAGGGAGCGAGGGATGCAGTAAAGAAGGAATAGTGTATCCCAAAGGATATACCCGTATCCCAAAAGAAAATCCTGTCGTTTCCATAGAAACGTTACTCGATTTAGAAGGAGAAGTCATAGAACCCATAGTATTTCATAGCGACGCCATTTCAGTGTTTATTCGTCATTATGAGGGAGCGAGAGATGCAGTTAAGAAGGAATAGTGCATCGGAAAGGAGATACTCGTCCTCCAAAAGAAAATCCTGTCGTTTCAATAGAAACGTTACTCGATTTAGATGGAGAAGCCATAGAGCACATTGTATTTCGTGGCGACGAAATTTCTGTGTTAATACGACAATGTGAGGGAGCGAGGGATGCAGTAAAGAAGGAACAGTGCATCTGAAAGGATATACCCGTATCCCAAAAGAAAATCCTGTCGTTTCCATAGAAACGTTACTCGATTTGGAAGGAGAAGTAATAGAACTCATAGTATTTCATAGCGACGCCATTTCTGTGTTTATTCGTCATTATGAGGGAGCGAGAGATGCTGTTAAGAAGGAATAGTGCATCGGAACGGAGATACTCGTATTCCAAAAGAAAATCCTGTCGTTTCAATAGAAACGTTACTCGATTTAGATGGGGAAGCCATAGAGCCCATAGTATTTCGTAGCGACGCAATTTCTGTGTTAATACGACAATGTGAGGGAGCGAGGGATGCAGTAAAGAAGGAATAGTGCATCTGAAAGGTTATACCCGTATCCCAAAAGAAAATCCTGTCGTTTCCGTAGAAACGTTACTCGATTTAGAAAGAGAAGTCATAGAACCCATAGTGTTTCATAGCGACGCCATTTCTGTGTTTATTCGTCAGTATGAGGGAGCGAGAGATGCAGTTGAGAAGGAACAGTGCATCGGAATGGAGATACTGGTACTCCAAAAGAAAATCCTGTCGTTTCAATAGAAACGTTACTCGTATTAGATGGAGAAGCCATAGAGCCCATAATATTTCGTAGCGACGTAATTTCTGTGTTAATACGACAATGTGAGGGAGCGAGTCATGCAGTAAAGAAGGAATAGTGCATCTGAAAGGATATACCCTTATCCCAAAAGAAAATCCTGTCGTTTCCATAGAAACGTTACTCGATTTAGAAGGAGAAGTCATAGAACCCATAGTATATCATAGCGACGCCATTTCTGTGTTTATTCGTCATTATGAGGGAGCGAGAGATACAGTTAAGAAGGAATAGTGCATAGGAAAGGAGATACTCGTACTCCAAAAGAAAATCCTGTCGTTTCAATAGAAACGTTACTCGATTTAGATGGTGGAGCCATAGTGCCCATAGTACTTCGTAGCGACGCAATTTCTGTGTTAATACGACAATGTGAGGGCGCGAGGGATGCAGTAAAGAAGGAATAGTGCATCTGAAAGGGTATACCCGTATCCCAAAAGAAAATCCTGTCGTTTCCATAGAAACGTTACTAGATTTAGAAGGAGAAGTCATAGAACCCATAGTGTTTCATAGCGACGCCATTTCTGTGTTTATTCGTCATTATGAGGGAGCGAGAGATGCAGTTAAGAAGGAATAGTGCATCGGAAAGGAGATACTGGTACTCCTAAAGAAAATCCTGTCGTTTCAATAGAGAAGTTACTCGATTTAGATGGAGAAGCCATAGAGCACATTGTAATTCGTGGCGACGCAATTTCTGTGTTGATACGACAATGTGAGGGAGCGAGGGATGCAGTAAAGAAGGAATAGGGCATCTGAAAGGATATACCCGTATCCCAAAAGAAAATCCTGTCGTTTCCGTAGAAACGTTACTCGATTTAGAAGGAGAAGTAGTAGAACTCATAGTATTTGATAGCGACGCCATTTCTGTGTTTATTCGTCATTATGAGGGAGCGAGAGATGCAGTTAAGAAGGAATAGTGCATCGGAATGGAGATACTGGTACTCCAAAAGAAAATCCTGTTGTTTCAATAGAAACGTTACTCGATTTTGATGGAGATCCCATAGAGCCCATAGTATTTCGTAACGACGCAATTTCTGTGTTAATACGACAATGTGAGGGAGCGAGGGATGCAGTAAAGAAGGAATAGCGGATCTGAAAGAATATACCCGTATCCCAAAAGAAAATCCTGTCGTTTCCATAGAAACGTTACTCGATTCAGAAGGAGAAGTCATAGAACCCATAGTATTTCATAGCGACGCCAATTCTGTGTTTATTCGTCATTATGAGGGAGCGAGAGATGCAGTTAAGAAGGAATAGTGCATCGGAAAGGAGATACTCGTACTCCAAAAGAAAACCCTGTCGCTTCAATAGAAACGTTACTCGATTTAGATGGAGAAGCCATAGAGCAAATAGTATTTCGTAGCGACGCAATTTCTGTGTTATTACGACAATGTGAGGGAGCGAGGGATGCAGTAAAGAAAGAATAGTGCATCAGAAACGATATACCAGTATCCCAAAAGAAAATCCTGTCGTTTCCATAGAAACGTTACTCGATTTAGATGGAGAAGTTATTGAACACATAGTATTTCGTAGCGACGCCATTTCTGTGTTTATTCGTCATTATAAGGGAGCGAGAGATGCAGTTAAGAAGGAATGGTGCATCGGAAAGGAGATACTCGTACTCCAAAAGAAAATCCTGTCGTTTCAATAGAAATGTTATTCGATTTAGATGGAGGAGCCATAGAGCCCATAGTATTTCGTAGCGACGCAATTTCTGTGTTAATACGGCAATGTATGGGAGCGAGGGATGCAGTAAAGAAGGAATAGTGTATCTGAAAGGATATACCCGTATCCCAAAAGAAAATCCTGTCGTTTCCATAGAAACGTTACTCGATTTAGAAGGAGTAGTCATAGAACCCATAGTATTTCATAGCGACGCCATTTCTGTGTTTATTCGTCATTATGAGGGAGCGAGAAATGCAGTTAAGAAGGAATAGTGCATCGGAAAGGAGATACTCGTCTCCAAAAGAAAATCCTCTCGTTTCAACAGACACGTTACTCGATTTAGATGGAGAAGCCATAGAGCCCATAGTATTTCGTAGCGACGCAATTTCTGTGTTAATACGACAATGTGAGGGAGCGAGGGATGCAGTAAAGAAGGAATAGTGCATCTGAAAGGTTATACCCGTATCCCAAAAGAAAATCCTGTCGTTTCCATAGAAACGTTACTCGATTTAGAAGGAGAAGTCATAGAACCCATAGTGTTTCATAGCGACGCCATTTCTGTGTTTATTCGTCATTATGAGGGAGCGAGAGATGCAGTTAAGAAGGAATAGTGCATTGAACGGAGATACTGGTACTCCAAAAGAATATCCTGTCGTTTCAATTGAAACGTTACTCGATTATGATGGAGAAGCCGTAGAGCCCATAGTATTTCGTAACGACGCAATTTCTGTGTTATTACGACAATGTGAGTGAGCGAGGGATGCAGTAAAGAAGGAACAGTGGTTCTGAAAGAATATACCCGTATCCCAAAAGAAAATCCTGTCGTTACCATAGAAACGTTACTTGATTTAGAAGGAGAAGTCATAGAACCCATAGTATTTCATAGCGACGCCAATTCTGTGTTTATTCGTCATTACGAGGGAGCGAGAGATGCAGTTAAGAAGGAATAGTGCATCGGAAAGGAGATACTCGTACTCCAAAAGAAAATCCTGTCGTTTCAATAGAAACGTTACTCGATTTAGATGGAGAAGCCATAGAGACCATAGTATTTCGTAGCGACGCAATTTCTGTGTTAATACGACAATGTGAGGGAGCGAGGGATGCAGTAAAGAAAGAATAGTGCATCAGAAACGATATACCCGTATCCCAAAAGAAAATCCTGTCGTTTCCATAGAAACGTTACTCGATTTAGATGGAGAAGTCATAGAACACATAGTATTTCGTAGCGACGCCATTTCTGTGTTTATTCGCCATTATGAGGGAGCGAGAGATGCAGTTAAGAAGGAATGGTGCATCGGAAAGGAGATACTCGAACTCCAAAAGAAAATCCGGTCGTTTCAATAGAAACGTTATTCGATTTAGATGGAGGAGCCATAGAGCCCATAGTATTTCGTAGCGACGCAATTTCTGTGTTAATACGACAATGTGAGGGAGCGAGGGATGCAGTAAAGAAGGAATAGTGTATCTGAAAGGATATACCCGTATCCCAAAAGAAAATCCTGTCGTTTCCATAGAAACGTTACTCGATTTAGAAGGAGTAGTCATAGAACCCATAGTATTTCATAGCGACGCCATTTCTGTGTTCATTCGTCAGTATGAGGGAGCGAGAGATGCAGTTAAGAATGAATAGTGCATCGGAAAGGAGATACTCGTCTCCAAAAGAAAATCCTGTCGTTTCAACAGAAACGTTACTCGATTTAGATGGAGAAGCCATAGAGCCCATAGTATTTCGTAGCGACGCAATATCTGTGTTAATACGACAATGTGAGGGAGCGAGGGATGCAGTAAAGAAGGAATAGTGCATCTGAAAGGTTATACCCGTATCCCAAAAGAAAATCCTGTCGTTTCCATAAAAACGATACACGATTTAGAAGGAAAAGTCATAGGACCCATACTGTTTCATAGCGACGACATTTCTGTGTTTATTCGTCATTATGAGGGAGCGAGAGATGCAGTTAAGAAGGAATAGTGCATCGGAATGGAGATACTGGTACTCCAAAAGAAAATCCTGTCGTTTCAATAGAAACGTTATTCGATTTTGATGGAGAAGCCATAGAGCCCATAGTATTTCGTAACGATGCAATTTCTGTGTTAATACGACAATGAGAGGGAGCGAGGGATGCAGTAAAGTAAGAATAGTGCATCAGAAAGGATATACCCGTATCCCAAAAGAAAATCCTGTCGTTTCCATAGACACGTTACTCGATTTAGACGGAGAAGACATAGAACCCATAGTATTTGATAGGCGACGCAAATTCTCTGCTTATTCGACAATGTGAGGGAGCGATGGATGTAGTAAAGAACAAATAGTGCATCGGAAACTAGATGGTCTTATCCCGAAAGAAAATCCTCTCGTTTCCATAGAAACGTTTCTCGATTTAGAAGGAGATGTCATAGAACGCATAGTATTACGAGGCGACGCAATTTCTGTGTTAATTCATCAATGTGAGGGAGCAAGGGATGTAATACAGAAGGAATAGTGCATCGGAAAGGAGATACTCGTATCCGATATGAAAATCCTCTAGTTTCCATAGAAACGTAACTATATTTAGATGGAGAAGTAATAGAACCCATAGTATTTCATAGCAACGCAATTTCTGTGTTAATTCGTCAATGTGAAGGAGCGAGGGATGCAGTAAAGAGGTAATAGTGCATCGGAAGGGAGATACTCGTATCCCAAAGGAAAATCCTGTCGTTTCCATAGAAACGTTATTCGATTTTGAAAAAGTCATACTACGCATAGTATTTCAAGGCGACGCAATATCTGTGTTAATTCGTCAATGTGAGGGAGCGACGGATGCAATACAGAAGGAATAATGCATCAAAAAGGAGATAGTCGTATCCCAAAGGAAACCCTGGCGTTTCCAAAGAAGCGTTACCCGATACAGAAGGAGAAGTTATAGAACACATAGTATGTTATAGCGACGCAATTTCTGTGTGAATTCGTCAATGTGAGGGAGCAAGGGATGCAGTAAAGAAGGAATAGTGCATCGGAAAGGAGATACTCGTATCCCAAAAGAAAATCCGGTCGTTTCCATAGAAACGTTACTCGATTTTGAAGGGGATGTCATAGAACAAATAGTATTTCATAGCGACGCAATTTCTGTGTTAATTCGTCAATGTGAGGTAGCGAGGGATGCAGTAAAGATGGAATAGTGCATCGGAAGGAGATACTCGTATCCCGAAAGAAATTCCTGGCGTTTCCATAGAAACGATTCTCGATTTAAAAGGAGAAGACATAGAACACATAGTATATCATAGCGCCGACATTTCTGTGTTAATACGTCAATGTGAGGGAGCGAGGGATGCAGTAAAGAAGGAATAGTGCATCGGAAATCAGATCCTCGAATCAAAAAAGAAGTTCGTGTCATTTTAATAGAAACGTAACTCTATTTAGAAGGAAAATTCATAGAACCCATAGCATTCCATAGCGATGCAATTTCTGTGTTAATTTATCAGTGTGAGAGAGCCAGGGATGCAGTAAAGTAGTGATAGTGCATCGGAAAGGAGATACTCGTATCCCAAAAGAAAATCCTGTCGTTTCCATAGAAACGTTACTCGATTTTGAAGGAGATGTCATAGAACATATAGTATTTCATAGCGACGCAAATTCTGTGTTAATTCGTCAATATGACGGAGCGAGGGATGCAATAAAGAAGGAATAGTGCATCGGAAGGAGATACTCGTATCCCGAAAGAAATTCCTGACGTTTCCATAGAAACGTTACTCGATTTAGAAGTAGAAGTTATAGAACGCATAGTATTTCACAACGACGCAATTTCTGTGTTAATTCGTCAATATGAGGTAGCGAGGGATGCAGTAAATAACGAATAGTGCATCGGAAAGAAGATACTCGTATTCCCAAGGAAAATCCTGTCGTCTCCATAGAAACGTCACTCGATTTACAAGGAGATTTCGTAGAGCCCAAAGTATTTCTTAGCGATGCAATTTCTGTGTTAACTCGTCAATGTGAGGGTGCGAGGGTTGCAGTAAAGGAGGAATAGTGCATCGGAAAGGAGATACTCGTATCCCAAAACAAAATCCTGTCGTTTCCATAGAAACGTTACTCGATTTAGAAGGAGAAGTCATAGAACCCATAGTATTTCATAGCGACGCAAATTCTGTTTTAATTCGTCAATGTGAGGGAGCGAGGGATGCAGTATAGAAGGAATAGTGCATCGGAAAGGAGATACTACTATCCCAAATGAAAATCCTCTGGCTTCCATAGAAACGGTACTCGATTTAGAAGGAGATGTCATAGAACCCATAGAATTTCATAGCGACGCAAATTCTGTTTTAATTCGTCAATGTGAGGGAGCGAGGGATGCAGTTAAGATAGAGCAGTGCATCGGAAAGGAGATAATCGTAACAAAAACGAAAATCCTGTCGCTTCCATAGAAACGTTACTCGATTTAGAAGGAGATGTCATAGAACCCATAGTATTTCATAGCGACGCAAATTCTGTTTTAATTCGTCAATGTGAGGGAGCGAGGGATGCAGTAAAAGAAGGAATAGTGTATCGGGAAGGAGATACTCGTATCCCAAAAGAAAATCCTGTCGTTTTCATAGAAACAAAACTCGATTTAGAAGTAGAAATCATAGAACCCATAGTATTTCATAGCGTCGCAATTTCTGTGATAATTCGTCAATGTGAGGGAGCGATGGAAACAGTAAAGGAGGAATAGTGCATCGGAAAGGACATACTCGTATACCAAAAGAAAATCCTGTCGTTTCCATAGAAACGTTACACGATTTACAAGGAGAAGTCATAGAACACATAGTAATTTATAGCCACGAAATTTCTGTCTTAATTCGTCAATGTAAGGGAGCGAGGAATGCAGTAAAGAAGGAATAGTGCATCGGAAAGGAGATACTCAAATCCCAAAAGATAATCCGGTCGTTTCCTCAGAGACGTTACTCGATTTTGGAGGAGATGTCATAGAACAAATAGTATTTCATAGTGACGCAATTTCTGTGTTAATTCGTCAATGTGAGGGAGCGAGGGATGCAGTAAAGAAGGAATAGTTCATCGGAAGGAGATACTCGTATCCCAAAAGAAGTTCCTGACGTTTCCATAGAAACGTAACTCGATTTAAAAGGAGAAGACATAGAACACATAGTATTTAATAGCGACGCCATTTCTGTGTTAATTCGTCAATCTGAGGGAGCAAGGGAAGCAGTAAAGAAGCAATAGTGCATCGGAAAGGAGACACTCGTATCCCAAAAGAAAATCCTGTCGTTTCCATAGAAATGTTACTCGATTTAGATGGAGAAGCCCTAGAAATCATAGTATTTCATAGCGACGCCATTTCTGTGCTTATTCGTCATTGTGAGGGAGCGAGGGATGCAGTAAAGAAGGAATAGTGCATCGGAAAAGAGATACTCGTATCCCAAAAGAAAATACTGTCGTTTCCATAGAAACGTAACTAGATTTAGAAGGAGAAGTAATAGAACCCATAGTATTTCATAGCAACGCAATTCCTGTGTTAATTCGTCAATGTGAGGGAGCGAGGGATGCAGTAAAGATGTAATAGTGCATCGGAAGGGAGATACTCGTATCCCAAAAGAAAATCCTGTCGTTTCCATAGAAACGTTATTCGATTTTGAAGAAGTCATAGTACGCATAGTATTTCAAGGCGACGCAATAACTGTGTTAGTTCCTCAATGTGAGGGAGCGACGGATGCAATACAGAAGGAATAATGAATCAAAAAGGAGATAGTCGTATCTCAAAAGAAACCCAGTCGTTTCCAAAGAAGCGTTACCCGATACAGAAGGAGAAGTTATAGAACACATAGTTTGTTATAGCGACGCAATTTCTGTGTGAATTCGTCAATGTGAGGGAGCGAGGGATGCAGTAAAGAAGGAATAGTGCATCGGAAAGGAGATACTCGTATCCCAAAAGAAAATCCTGTCGTTCCCATAGAAACGTTACTCGATTTTGAAGGAGATGTCATAGAGCAAATAGTATTTCATAGCGAAGCAATTTCTGTGTTAATTCGTCAATGTGAGGGAGCGAGGGATGCAGTAAAGAAGGAATAGTGCATCGGAAGGAGATACTCGTATCCCGAAAGATATTCCTGACGTTTCCATAGAAACGATACTCGATTTGAAAGGAGAAGACATAGAACATAGTATATTATAGCGCCGACATTTATGTGTTAATTCGTCATTGTGAGGGAGGGAGGGATGCAGTAATGAAGGAATAGTGCATCGGAAAAGAGATACACGTATCCCAAAAGAAAATCCTTTCGTTTCAATAGAAACGTTACTCGATTTAGAAGGAGAAGTAATAGAACCCATTGTATTTAATAGCGACGCAATTTTATTGATAATTCGTCAATGTGAGGGAGCGATGGATGCAGTAAAGATGGAATAGAGCATCGGAAAGCTGATAGTCGAATCCCAAAAGAAAATCCTGTCGTTTCCATTGAAGCGTTACTCGATTTAGAAGGAGAAGTGATAGAACCCTATAGTATTTCATAGCGACGAAATTTCTTTGCTTATTCGTCATTTTTGAGAGAGCGAGGGATGCAGCAAAGAAGGTATAGTGAATCGGAAAACAGATACTCGTATACCAAAAGAAAATCTTATCGTTTCCATAGAAACGTTACTCGATTTAGAAGGAGAAGTTATAGAGCCCATAGTATTTCATAGCGACGCAATTTCTGTGTTAATTCGTCAATGTGAGGGAGCGAGGGATGCAGTAAAGAAGGAATAGTGCATCGGAAAGCAGATCCTCGTATCAAAAAAGAAATTCGTGTCATTTCCATAGAAACGTAACTCTATTTAGAAGGAGAATTCATAGATCCCATAGCATTTCATAGCGATGCAATTTCTGTGTTAATTTATCAGTGTGAGGGAGCCAGGGATGCAGTAAAGTAGTGATAGTGCATCGGAAAGGAGATACTCGTATCCGAAAAGAAATTTCTTTCGTTCCCATAGAAACGTTACTCGATTTAGAAGGAGAAGTCATAGAACTCGTAGTATTCCATAGCAACGCAATTTCTGTGTTAATTCGTCAAGGTGAGGGAGCGAGGGCTGCAGTAAAGAAGTAATAGTGAATCGAAAAGGAGATATTCGTATCCCAAAAGAAAATCCTGTAGTCTCCACTGAAACGTTACTCGATTTGGAAGAAGAAGTCATAGAACACATAGTATTTCATAGCGACGCAATTTCTGTGCTAATTCGTCAATGTGAGGGAGCGAGGGAAGCAATAAAGAAGGAATAGTGCATCGGAAAGGAGATACTCGTATCCCAAAAGAAATCCTGTCCTTTCCTTAGAAACGTTACTCGATTTAGAAGTAGAAGTTATAGAACGCATAGTATTTCACAACCACGCAATTTCTGTGTTAATTCGTCAATGTGAGGGAGCGAGGGATGCAGTAAATAACGAATAGTGCATCGGAAAGAAGATACTCGTATTCCTAAGGAAAATCCTGTCGTTTCCATAGAAACGTCACTCCATTTAGAAGGAGATGTCATAGAACACATAGTATTTCATAGCGACGCAATGTCTGTGTTAATTCGTCAATGTGAGGGAGTGTGGGATGCCGTTAAGAAGTAATAGTGCAACGGAAAGGACATACTCGTATCCCAAAAGAAAATCCTGTCGTTTCCATAGCAACATTACTCGATTTAGAAGGAGAAGTTATAGAACCCGAAGTGTTTCACAACGACACAATTTCTGTGTCAATTCGTCAATGTGAAGGAGCGAGGGATGCAGTAAAGAAGGAATAGTGCTTCGGAAAGGAGATACTCGTATCCCAAAAGAAAATCCTGTCGTTTCCATACAAATGTTACTCGAATTAGTAGGAGATGTCATAGAGCCCTTAGTATTTCATAGCGACGCAATATCTGTGTTAATTCGTCAATGCGAGGTAGCTAGGGATGCAGTATAGAGGTAATAGTGCATCGGGAAGGAGATATTTGCATCCCAAAAGGAGATTTTATCGTAACCATAGAAACGTTACTCGATTTAGACGGAGGTGTCGTAGAACACATAGTATTTCATAGCGACGCAATTTCTATGTTAATTCGTCAATGTGAGGGAGAGGGGGATGTTACAAAGAAGGTATAGTGCATCGGATAGGAGGCACTCGTATCCCAAAAATAATCCGGTCGTTTCCATAGAAACGTTACTCGCTTTAGAAGGAGATGTCATAGAACCCGTAGTATTTAATAGCGACGCAATCTCTGTGGTAATTCGTCAATGTGAGGGAGCGAAGGATGCAGTACAGAAGGAATAGTGCATCGGAAAGGAGATACTCGTATCCCAAAAGAAAGTCCTGTCGTTTCCATAGAAACGTTACTCGATTTAGAAGGAGAAGTCATAGAACGCATAGTATTTCATGACGACGCAATTTCTGTGTTAATTCGTCAATGTGATGGAGCGAGGGATGCAGAAAAGAAGGAATAGTGCATCGAAAAGAAGATACTCGTATCCCAAAAGAAAATCCTCTCGTTTCCATAGAAACGTTACTCGATTTAGAAGTAGATGTCATAGAACCCATAGTATTTCATAGCGGCGCAATTTCTGTGTTAATTCGTCAAAGTGAGGGAGCGGGAGATGCAGTAAAGATGGAGTACTGCATCGGAAAGGAGATACTCCTATCCCAAAAATTCCTCTGGCTTCCATAGAAACGGTACTCGATTTATAAGGAGATGTCATAGAACCCATAGTATTTCATAGCGACGCAATTTCTGTGTAAATTCGTCTATGGGATTCAGCAAGGGATGCAATATACAAGGAGTAGTGCATCAGAAAGGAGATACTCGTATCAGAAAAGAAAATCCTGTCGTTTCTATTGAAACGTTACTCGATTTAGAAGGAGAACACATAGAACTCATAGCATATCATACCGGTGATATTTCTGTTATAATTTGTCAATGTGAGGGAGCGTGGGATGCAGTAAAGATGGAGTAGTGCATCGGAAAGGAGATACTCGTATCCCTAAAGAAAATCCTTTCGCTACCATAGTAACGTCACTCGATTTAGAAGGAGAAGTCATGAAACACATATTATTTCATAGCGACGCAATATATGAGTTAATTCGTCAATATGATTGAGCGAAGTATGCAGTAAAGAAGGAATAGTGCATCGGAAAGGAGATACTCATTTCCCAAAAGAAAATCTTGTCGTTTGCATAGAAACGTTACTCGATTTAGAAGAAAACATAGAAAACATAGTATTTCATAGCGACGCAATTTCTGTGATAATTCGTCAATGTGAGGGAGCGAGGGATGCTGTAAAGAAGGAATAGTGCATCTAAAAGTAGATACTCGTATCCCAAAAGAAAATCATGTCCTTTCCATCTACACGTTACTCGGTTTAGGAGAAGTCATAGAGGCCGTAGTAGTTCATAGCGACGCAATTTCTGTGTTAATTTGTCAATAGGAGGCAGCGCGGGATGCAGTAAAGAAAGAATAGTGCATCGGAAAGGAGATACTCGTTTCCCAAAAGAAAATCATGTCCTTTCCATAGAAACGTTACTCGGTTTAGAAGGAGGAGTCATAGAACACATAGGATTTCATTGCGTTGGAATTTCTGTCTTAATTCGTCAATGTGAGGGAGTGAGGGATGCAGTAAAGAGGGAATAGTGCATCGGAAAAGAGATTCTCGTATCCCAAAACAAAAACCTGCCGTTTCCATAGAATCGTTACTCGATTTAGAGGAAAAGTCATAGAACCCATAGTATTTCATAGCTACGCAATTTCTGTGTTAATTCGTCAATGAGAGGGAGCGGGGGATGCGGTAAAGAAGGAACAGTGCATCGGAAAGGAGATACTCGTATCCCAAAAGAATATCCAGTCCTTTCCATAGAAACGTTACTCGATTTAGATGGAGAAGTCATTAAACTCATAGTATTTCATAGCGCCGCAATGTCTGTATTAATTCGTAATTGTGAGGGAGCGAGGGATGCAGTTAAGATAGAGCAGTGCATCGGAAAGGAGATAATCGTAACAAAATCGAAAATCCTGTCGTTTCCATAGAAACGTTACTCGATTTAGAAGGAGAAGTCATAGAACCCATAGAATTTCATAGCGACGCAATTTCTGTGTTAATTCGTCAATGTGTGGGAGCGAGGTATGCAGTAAAGAAGGAATAGTGTATCGGAAAGGAGATACTCGTATCCCAAAAGAAAATCCTGTCGTTTTCATAGAAACAATACTCGATTTAGAAGGAGAAGTCATTTAACACACAGTATTTCACAGCGACGCAATTTCTGTGTTTATTTGTCAATGTGAGGGAGCGAGGGATGCAGTAAAGACGGAATAGTGCATCTAAAAGGAGGTACTCGTATCCCAAAACGAAATACTGTCGTTTCCATAGAAACGTTCCTCGATTTAGAAGGAGAAGTCATAGAACCCATTGTATTTCATAGCGACGTAATTTCTGGAATAATCCGTCTATGTGAATGAGCGAGGGCTGTAGTAAAGAGGGAATAGTGCATCGGAATGGAGATACTAGTATCCCAAAAGAAATACCTTTCGTTTCCATAGAATCGTTACTTAATTTAGAAGGAGATGTCATAGAACTGTAGTATTGCATAGCGACGCAATTTCTGTGTTACTTCTTCAATGTGAAGGGGCGAGGGATGCAGTGAAGATGAAATACTGCATCGGAAATATGATAGTTGTATCCCAAAGAAAATCGAGTCCTTTCCATAGACACGTTACTCGATTTTGGAGAAGTCATAGAAGCCATAGTATTTCATAGCGACGCAATTTCTGTGTTAATTCGTCGATAAGAGGCAGCGAGGGATGCAATAAAGATGGAATAGTGCATCGGGAAAGGAGATACTCGTATC
Source organism: Schistocerca serialis cubense (assembly GCF_023864345.2). NCBI lineage: Eukaryota > Metazoa > Arthropoda > Insecta > Orthoptera > Acrididae > Schistocerca > Schistocerca serialis. Next base: position 53,387,040 of record NC_064638.1, read on the forward strand.
CCAAAGGAAAATCCAGTCGCTTCCATAGAAACCTAACTCGATTTAGAAGAAGAAGTCATAGATCCCACAGTATTTCATAGCGACGCAATTTCTGTGTTAATTCCTCAATGTGAAGGGGCGAGTGATGCAGTAGAGAGGGAATAGTGGATCGGAAAGGAGATAGTCGTAAACCAAAGATAATCCAGCCCTTTCCATAGACACGTTTCTCGATTTAGAAGGTGAAGACATAGAACCCATTGTATAACATAGCGACGCACGTTCTGTGTTAATTCCTCAATGGGAGGGAGCGGGGGATGCAATATACAAGGAGTAGTGCATCAGAAAGTAGATACTCGTCTCCCAAAAGAATATCCTGTCGTTTCCATTGAAATGTTACTCGATTTAGAAGGAGAAGTCATAGAACCCATAGTATTTCATAGGGACGCTATTTCTGTGTTAATTCGTCAATGTTAGGTAGCGTGGGATGCAGTAAAGAAGGAGTAGTGCATCGGAAATTAGATATTCGTATCCCAAAAGAAAATCCTGCCGTTTCCATAGAAACGTTACTCCATTTAGAAAGAATAGTCGTAGAACCCATAGTATTTCATAGCGACGCAATTTCTGTGTTAATTCGTCAAAATGAGGGAGCGTGGGATGCAGTAAAGAAGGAATAGAGCATCGGGAAAGGAGATACTCGTATCCCAAAAGAAATTCCTGTCGTCTCCATAGAAACGTTACTCGATTTAGAAGGAGAAGTCATAAAACACATAGTATTTCATAACGACGCAATATCTGTGTTCAATCGTCAATGTGAGGGAGCGAGGGATGCAGTAAAGAAGGAATAGTTCATCGGAAAGGAGATAATCGTATCCAAAAAGAAAATTTTGTCGATTTCATAGAAACGTTCCTCGATATAGAAGGAGATGTCATAGAATCCATAGTATTTCATAGGGACGCTATTTCTGTGTTAATTCGTCAATGTTAGGTAGCGTGGGATGCAGTAAAGAAGGAGTAGTGCATCGGAAATTAGATATTCGTATCACAAAAGAAAATCCTGCCGTTTCCATGGAAACGTTACTCCATTTAGAACGAATAGTCATAGAACCCATAGTATTTCATAGCGGCGCAATTTCTGTGTTAATTCGTCAAAATGAGAGATCGAGGGATGCAGTAAAGAAGGAATAGAGCATCGAGAAAGGAGATACTCGTATCCCAAAAGAAATTCCTGTCGACTCCATAGAAACGTTACTCGATTTAGAAGGAAAACTCATAGAATCCATAGTATTTCATATCGACGCAATTTCTGTGTTAATTCGTCAATATGAGGGAGCGAAGTATGCAGCAAAGAAGGAATAGTGCATCGGAAAGGAGATACTCGTATCCCAAAAGGAAATCATGTCCTTTCCATAGAAACGTTACTCGATTTAGATGGGGAAGTCATGGAACACATAGTATTTCATAGCGACGCAATTTCTGTGTTAATTCGTCAATGTGACGGAGCAAGGGATGCAGTAAAGAGGGAATAGTGCATCGGAAAGGAGATAGTCGTATCCCAAAAAAAAAACCTCTCGTTTCCATAGAAGCGTTTCTCGTTTTAGAAAAAGTCATAGAACCCATAGTATTTCATAGCGACGCAATATCTGTGTTAATTCGTCATTGTGAAGGAGCGAGGGAAGCAGTAAAGAGGGAATAGTGCATCTGAAAGGATATACCCGTATCCCAAAAGAAAATCCTGTCGTTTCCATAGAAACGTTACTCGATTTAGAAGGAGGAGTCATAGAACCCGTAGTATTTCATAGCTACGCCATTTCTGTGTTTGTTCGCCATTATGAGGGAGCGAGAGATGCAGTTAAGAAGGAATAGTGCATCGGAAAGGAGATACTCGTACTCCAAAAGAGAATCCTGTCGTTTCAATAGAAACGTTACTCGATATAGATGGAGAAGCCATAGAGATCATAGTATTTCGTAGCGACGCAATATCTGTGTTAATACGACAATGTGAGGGAGCGAGGGATGCAGTAAAGAAGGAATAGTGCCTCTGAAAGGATATACCCGTATCCCAATAGAAAATCCTGTCGTTTCCATAGAAACGTTATTCGATTTAGAAGGAGAAGCCATAGAACCCATAGTATTTCATAGCGACCCCATTTCTGTGCTTATTCGTCATTGTGAGGGAGCGAGGGATGCAGTAAAGAAGGAATAGTGCATCGGAAAAGATATACTCGTATCCCAAATGAAAATCCTGTCGTTTCCATCGAAACGTAACTAGATTTAGAAGGTGAAGTAATAGAACCCATAGTATATCATAGCGACGCAATTTCTGTGTTAATTCGTCAATGTGAGGGAGCGAGGGATGCAGTAATGAGGTAATAGTGCATCGGAAAGGAGATACTTGTATCCCAAAAGAAAATCGTGTCGTTTCCATAGAAACGTTACTCGATTTTGAAGAAGTCTTAGTACGCATAGTATTTCAAGGCGACGCAATATCTGTATTAATTCGTCAATGTGAGGGAGGGACGGATACAATACAGAAGGAATCATGCACCAAAAAGGAGATAGTCGTATCCCCATAGAAACCCTGTCGATTCCATAGAAGCGTTAACCGATATAGGATGAGAAGTTATAGAACCCATAGTATGTTATAGCAACGCAATTTCTGTGTGAATTCGTCAATGTGAGGGAGCGAGGGATGCAGTACAGAAGGAATAGTGCATCGGAAAGCAGATACTCGTACCCCAACAGAAAATCCTGTCGTATCCATACACACGTTACTCGATTTAGACGGAGAAGACAAAGAACCCATAGAATTAGATAGGCGACCCAAATTCTCTGCTTATTCGACAATGTGAGGGAGCGATGGATGTAGTAAAGAACAAATAGTGCATCGGAAACTAGATGGTCTTATCCCGAAAGAAAATCCTCTCGTTTCCATAGAAACGTTTCTCGATTTAGAAGGAGATGTCATAGAACGCATAGTATTACAAGGCGACGCAATTTCTGTGTAAATTCAACAATGTGAGGGAGCAAGGGATGTAACACAGAAGGAATAGTGCATCGGAAAGGAGATACTCGTATCCGAAATGAAAATCCTGTCGTTTCCATAGAAACGTTACTCAATTTAGAAGGAGAAGTCATAGAACGCATAGTATTTCATAGCGACGCAATTTCTGTGCTTATTCGGCAATGTGAGGGAACGACGGATGCAGTAAAGGAGGAATAGTGCATCGGATAGGTGAAACTCGTATACCAAAAGAAAATCCTGTCGTTTCCATAGAACCGTTACTCGATTTAGAAGGAGAAGTCATAGAACACATAGTATTTTATAGCCTCGAAATTTCTGTCTTAATTCGTCAATGTAAGGGAGCGAGGAATGCAGAAAAGAAGGAATAGTGCATCGGAAAGGAGATACTCGTATCCCAAAAGTAAATCATGTGTTTTCAATAGAAACGTTACTCGATTTAGAAGGAGATGTCATAGAACCCATAGTATTTCATAGCGACAATATCTGTCTTATTTCGTCAATGTGAGGGGGCGAGGGATGCAGTAAACAAGGAAAAGTGCTTCGGAAAGGAGATACTCGTATCCCAAAAGAAAATCCTGTCGTTTCCATAGAAACGTTACTCGATTAGAAGGAGAAGTCATTGAATCCATAGTATTTCATAGCGACGCAATATCATTGTTAATTCGTAAATGTGATTGAGCGAGGGATGCAGTAAAGAAGGAATATCGCATCGGAAAGGAGAAACTCGTATCCCAAAAGAAAATCCTGTCGTTTCCATAGAAACGTTACCCGATTTAGAAGGAGAAGTCATAGAACCATAGTATTTCATAGCGACGCAATTTCTGTGTTAATTCGTCAATGTGAGGGAGCGAGGGAAGCAGTAAAGGAGGAATAGTGCATCGGAGTCCCTGAGCGGAGAAAATCTCCGATCCGGCCGGGAATCGAACCCCGGCCCAGAGGACGGCAATCCGTCACGCTGACCACTCAGCTACTTGGGCGGACTTGGAGGAGATGTCATAGAACAAATAGTATTTCATTGCGACGCAATTTCTGTGTTAATTCGTCAATCTGAGGGAGCGAGGGAAGCAGTAAAGAAGCAATAGTGCATCGGAAAGGAGATACTCGTATCCCAAAAGAAATTCCTGACGTTTCCATAGAAACGTAACTCGATTTAAAAGGAAAGGACATACTCGTATACAAAAAGAAAATCCTGTCGTTTTCATAGAAACGTTACACGATTTAAAAGGAGAAGTCATAGAACACATAGTATTTTATAGCCACAAAATTTCTTTCTTAATTCGTCAATGTAAGGGAGCGAGGAATGCAGTAAAGAAGGAATATCGCATCGGAAAGGAGATACTCGTATCCCAAAAGAAAATCCGGTCGTTTCCTTAGAGACCTTACTCGATTTTGGAGGAGATGATGATGATGAGCGTTTGGCGTCATTGGCCGGGAGGCCCCTCGCGGGGCAGGTCCGGCCGCCATATCGCAGGGCTTATTACATTCGGCGCCACATTGGGCGACCTGCACGCCGGATGGAGATGAAATGATGATGAACACAACACAACACCCAGTCCCTGAGCGGAGAAAATCTCCGACCCAGCCGGGAATCGAACCCGGGCCCAGAGGACGGCAATCCGTCACGCTGACCACTCAGCTACTGGGGCGGACTTGGAGGAGATGTCATAGAACAAATAGTATTTCATTGCGACGCAATTTCTGTGTTAATTCGTCAATCTGAGGGAGCGAGGGAAGCAGTAAAGAAGCAATAGTGCATCGGAAAGGAGATACTCGTATCCCAAAAGAAATTCCTGACGTTTCCATAGAAACGTAACTCGATTTAAAAGGAGAAGACATAGAACACATAGTATTTCATAGCGACGCCATTTCTGTGCTTTTTCGTCATTGTGAGGGAGCGAGGGATGCAGTAAAGATGGAATAGTGCATCGGAAAAGAGATACGCGTATCCCAAAAGAAAATCCTGTCGTTTCCATAGAAACGTAACTAGATTTAGAAGAAGTAATAGAACCCATAGTATTTCATAGCAACGCAATTTCTGTGTTAATTCGTCAATGTGAGGGGGCGAGTGATGCAGTAAAGAGGTAATAGTGCATCGGAAGGGAGATACTCGTATCCCAAAAGAAAATCCTGTCGTTTCCATAGAAACGTTATTCGATTTTGAAGAAGTCATAGTACGCATAGTATTTCAAGGCGACGCAATATCTAATTCGTCAATGTGAGGGAGCGACGGATGCAATACAGAAGGAATAATGCATCAAAAAGGAGATAGTCGTATCCCAAAAGAAACCCTGTCGTTTCCAAAGAAGCGTTACCCGATACAGAAGGAGAAGTTATAGAACACATAGTATGTTATAGCGACGCAATTTCTGTGTGAATTCGTCAATGTGAAGGAGCGAGGGATGCAGTAAAGAAGGAATAGTGCATCGGAAAGGAGATAGGAGATACTCGTATCCCAAAAGAAAATCCTGTCGTTTTCATAGAAACGTTACTCGATTTTGAAGGAGATGTCATAGAACAAATAGTATTTCATAGCGACGCAATTTCTGTGTTAATTCGTCAATGTGAGGGAGCGAGGGATGCAGTAAAGAAGGAATAGTGCATCGGAAGGAGATACTCGTATCCCGAAAGATATTCCTGACGCTTCCATAGAAAAGATACTCGATTTAAAAGGAGAAGACATAGATCACATAGTATATCATAGCGCCGACATTTCTGTGTTAAATCGTCAATGTGAGGGAGCGAGGGATGCAGTAAAGAAGGCATAGTGCATCGGAAAGCAGATCCTCGTATCAAAAAGGAAATTCGTGTCATTTACATAGAAACGTAACTCTATTTAGAAGGAGAATTCATAGAACCCATAGAATTCCATAGCGATGCAATTTCTGTGTTAATTTATCAGTGTGAGGGAGCCAGGGATTCAGTAAAGTAGTGATAGTGCATCGGAAAGGAGATACTCGTATCCGAAAAGAAAATTCTTTCGTTCCCATAGAAACGTTACTCGATTAAGAAGGAGAAGTCATAGAACTCGTAGTATTCCATAGCGACGCAATTTCTGTGTTAATTCGTCAAGGTGAGGGAGCGAGGGCTGCAGTAAAGAAGGAATAGTGCATCGGAAAGGAGATACTCGTATCCCAAAAAAAATCCTGGCGTTTCCATAGAAACGTTACTCGATTTTGAAGGAGATGTCATAGAACAAATAGTATTTCATAACGACGCAATTTATGTGTTAATTCCGCTATGTGAGGGAGCGAGGGATGCAGTAAAGAAGGAATAGTGCATCGGAAGGAAATACTCGTATCCCGAAAGAAATTCCTGACGTTTCCATAGAAACGTTACTCGATTTAGAAGTCGAAGTTATAGAACGCATAGTATTTCACAACGACACAATTTCTGTGTCAATTCGTCAATGTGAGGGAGCGAGGGATGCAGTACAGAAGGAATTGTGCATCGGAAAAGAGATACTCGTATCCCAAAGGAAAATCCTGTCGTTTCCATAGAAACGTTACTCGATTTAGAAGGAGAAGTCATAGAATGCATAGAATTTCATGACGACACAATTTCTGTGTTAATTCGACAATGTGATGGAGCGAGGGATGCAGAAAAGAAGGAATAGTTCATCACAAAGAAGATACTCGTATCCCAAAAGAAAATCCTCTCGTTTCCATAGAAACGTTACTCGATTTAGAAGGAGATGTCATAGAGCCCATAGTATTTCATAGCGACGCAAATTCTGTTTTAATTCGTCAATGTGAGGGAGCGAGGGATGCAGTATAGAAGGAATAGTGCATCGGAAAGGAGATACTCCTATCCCAAATGAAAATTCACTGGCTTCCATAGAAACGGTACTCGATTTAGAAGGAGATGTCATAGAACCCATAGTATTTCATAGCGACGCAATGTCTGTGTTAATTCGTCAATGTGAGGAAGCGTGGGATGCCGTTAAGAAGTAATAGTGCAACGGAAAGGACATACTGGTATCCCAAAAGAAAATCCTGTCGTTTCCATAGCAACATTACTCGATTTAGAAGGTGAAGTTATAGAACACGAAGTATTTCACACCGACGCAATTTCTGTGTTAATTCGTCAATGAGAGGGAGCGAGGGATGCAGTAAAGAAGGAATAGTGTATCGGGAAGTAGATACTCGTATCCCTAAAGAAAATCCTGTCGTTTTCATAGAAACAAAACTAGATTTAGAAGGAGAAGTCATATAACACATAGTATTTCACAGCGAAGCAATTTCTGTGTTAATTTGTCAATGTGAGGGAGCGAGGGATGCAGTAAAGACGGAATAGTGCATCTAAAAGGAGATACTCGTATCCCAAAACGAAATACTGTCGTTTCCATAGAAACGTTCCTCGATTTAGAAGGAGACGCCATAGAACCCATAGTATTTCATAGCGACGCAAGTTCTGTGCTTATTCGTCATTGCGAGGGAGCGAGGGATGCAGTAAAGAAGGAACAGTGCATCGGAAAGGAGATACTCGTATCCCAAAAGAAGATCCTGTCGTTTCCATAGAAACGTTACTCGATTTTGAAGGAGTAGTCATAGAACCCATAGTATTTCATAGCGACGCACTTTCTGTGTTAATACGTCAATGTGAGGGAGCGAGGGAAGCAGTAAAGGAGGAATTGTGCATCGGAAAGGACATACTCGTATACCAAAAGAAAATCCTGTCATTTTCATAGAAACGTTACTCGATTTAGAAGGAGAAGTCATAGAACACATAGTATTTCATAGCGACAATTTCTGTCTTAATTCGTCAATGTGAGGGGGCGAGGGATGCAGTAAACAAGGAAACGTGCATCGGAAAGGAGATACTCGTAACCCAAAAGAAAATCCTGTCGTTTCCATAGAAACGTTACTCGATTAGAAGGAGAAGTCATTGAATCCATAGTATTTCATAGCGACACAATATCAATGTTAATTCGTGAATGTGATTGAGCGAGGGATGCAGTAAGGAAGGAATATCGCATCGGAAAGGGGAAACTCGTATCCCTAAAGAAAAACCTGTCGTTTCCTTAGAGACGTTACTCGATTTTGGAGGAGATGTCATAGAACAAATAGTAATTCATAGCCACGCAATTTCTGTGTTAATTCGTCAATGTGAGGGAGCGAGGGATGCAGTAAAGACTGAATAGTTCATCGGAAGGAGATACTCGTATCCCAAAAGAAATTCCTGACGTTTCCACAGAAACGTAACTCGATTTAAAAGGAAAAGACTTAGAACACATAGTATTTCATAGCGCCGCCATTTCTGTGTTAATTCGTCAATCTGTGGGATCGAGGGATGCAGTAAAGGAGGAATAGTGCATCCGAACGGTGAAACTCGTATCCCAAAAGAAAATCCTGTCGTTTCCATAGAAACGTTACTCGATTAGAATGAGAAGTCATATAATCCATAGTATTTTATAGCGACGGAATATCATTGTTAATTCGTCAATGTGATTGAGCGAGGGATGCAGTAAAGCAGGAATAGGGCATCGGGAAGAAGAAACTCGTATCCCGAAAGAAAATCCTGTCGTTCCCATAGAAACGTTACTCGATTTAGTTGGAGAAGCCATAGAACCCATAGTATTTCATAGCGACGCAAGTTCTGTGCTTATTCGTCATTGTGAGGGAGCGAGGGATGCAGTAAAGAAGGAACAGTGCATCGGAAAGGAGATACTCGTATTCCAAAAGAAGATCCTGTCGTTTCCATAGAAACGTTACTCGATTAGAAGGAAAAGTCATAGAACCAATAGTATTTCATAGCGACGATATATCATGGTTAATTCGTAAATGTGAGGGAGCGAGGGATGCAGTAAAGAGGGAATAGCGCACCGGAAAGGAGAAACTCGTATCCCAAAGGAAAATCCTGTCGTTTCCATAGAAACGTTACTCGATTTAGAAGGAGATCATAGAACCATAGTATTTCATAGCGGCGCAATTTCTGTGTTAATTCGTCAATGTGAGGGAGCGAGGGATGCAGTAAAGAAGGAATAGTTCATCGGAAGGAGAAACTCGTATCCCAAAAGAAATTCCTGACGTTTCCATAGAAACGTAACTCGATTTAAATGGAGAAGACATAGAACACATAGTATTTCATAGCGATGCCATTTCTGTGTTAATTCGTCAATCTGAGGGAGCGAGGGAAGCAGTAAAGAAGCAATAGTGCATCGGAAAGGAGACACTCGTATCCCAAAAGAAAACCCTGTCATTTCCATAGAAACGTTACTCGATTTAGATGGAGAAGCCCTAGAAATCATAGTATTTCATAGCGACGCAATTTCTGTGTTAATTCGTCAATGTGAGGGAGCGAGGGAAGCAATAAAGAAGGAATAGTGCATCGGAAAAGAGATACTCGTATCCCAAAAGGAAATACTGTCGTTTACATAGAAACGTAACTAGATTTAGAAGGAGAAGTAATTGAACACATAGTATTTCATAGCAACGCAATTTCTGTGTTAATTCGTCAATGTGAGGGAGCGAGGGATGCAGTAAAGATGTAATAGTGCATCGGAAGGGGGATACTCGTATCCCAAAAGAAAATCCTGTCGTTTCCATAGAAACGTTATTCGATTTTGAAGAAGTCATAGTACGCATAGTATTTCAAGGCAACGCAATAACTGTGTTAATTCGTCAATGTGAGGGAGCGACGGATGCAATACAGAAGGAATAATGCATCAAAAAGGAGATAGTCGTATCCCAAAAGAAACCCTGTCGTTTCCAAAGAAGCGTTACCCAATACAGAAGGAGAAGTTATAGAACACATAGTATATTATAGCGACGCAATTTCTGTGTGAATTCGTCATTGTGAGGGAGCGAGGGATGCAGTAAAGAAGGAATAGTGCATCGGAAAGGAGATACTCGTATCCCATAAGAAAACCCTGTCGTTTCCATAGAAACGTTACTCGATTTTGAAGGAGATGTCATAGAACAAATAGTATTTCATAGTGTCGCAATTTCTGTGTTAATTCCTCAATGTGAGCGAGCGAGGGATGGAGTAAAGAAGGAATAGTGCATCGGAAGGAGATACTCGTATCCCGAAAGAAATTCCTGACGTTTCCATAGAAACGATACTCGATTTAAAAGGAGAAGACATAGAACACATAGTATATCATAGCGCCGACATTTCTGTGTTAGTTCGTCATTGTGAGGGAGGGAGGGATGCAGTAATGAAGGAATAGTGCATCGGAAAAGAGATACACGTATCCCAAAAGAAAGTCCTTTCGATTCCATAGAAACGTTACTCGATATAGAAGGAGAAGTAATAGAACCCATTGTATTTCATAGCGACGCAATTTTATTGTTAATTCGTCAGTGTGAGGGAGCGATGGATACAGTAAAGATGGAATAGAGCATCAAAAAAGCTGATAGTCGAATCCCAAAAGAAAATCCTGTCGCTTCCATTGAAACGTTACTCGATTTAGAAGGAGAAGTCATAGAACCCTATAGTATTTCATAGCGACGAAATTTCTTGGCTTATTCGTCATTGTGAGAGAGCGAGGGATGCAGTAAAGAAGGTATAGTGAATCGGAAAACAGATACTCGTATACCAAAAGAAAATCTTATCGTTTCCATAGAAACGTTACTCGATTTAGAAGGAGAAGTTATGGAACCCATAGTATTTCATAGCGACGCAATTTCTGTGTTAATTCGTCAATGTGAGGGAGCGAGGGATGCAGTAAAGAAGGAATAGTGCATCGGAAAGCAGATCCTCGTATCAAAAAAGAAATTCGTGTCATTTCCATAGAAACGTAACTCTATTTAGAAGGAGAATTCATAGAACCCATAGCATTCCATTGCGATGCAATTTCCGTGTTAATTTATCAGTGTGAGGGAGCCAGGGATGCAGTAAAGTAGTGATAGTGCATCGGAAAGGAGATACTCGTATCCGAAAAGAAAATTCTTTCGTTCCCATTGAAACGTTACTCGATTTGGAAGAAGAAGTCATAGAACACATAGTATTACATAGCGACGCAATTTCTGTGTTAATTCGTCAATGTGAGGGAGCGAGGGAAGCAATAAAGAAGGAATAGTGCATCGGAAAGGAGATACTCGTATCCCAAAAGAAATCCTGTGGTTTCCTTAGAAACGTTACTCGATTTAGAAGTAGAAGTTATAGAACGCATAGTATTTCACAACGACGCAATTTCTGTGTTAATTCGTCAATGTGAGGGAGCGAGGGATGCAGTAAATAACGAATAGTGCATCGGAAAGAAGATACTCGTATTCCCAAGGAAAATCCTGTCGTTTCCATAGAAACGTCACTCGACTTAGAAGGAGAAGTCGTAGAGCCCAAAGTATTTCTTAGCGATGCAATATCTGTGTTAACTCGTCAATGTGAGGGTGCGAGGGTTGCAGTAAAGGAGGGATAGTGCATCGGAAAGGAGATACTCGTATCCCAAAAGAAAATCCTGTCGTTTCCATAGAATCGTTACTCGATTTAGAAGGAGAAGTCATAGAACACATAGTATTTCATAGCGACGCAATGTCTGTGTTGATTCGTCAATGTGAGGGAGTGTCGGATGCCGTTAAGAAGTAATAGTGCAACGGAAAGGACATACTCGTATCCCTAAAGAAAATCCTGTCGTTTCCATAGCAACATTACTCGATTTAGAAGGAGAAGTTATAGAACCCGAAGTGTTTCACAACGACACAATTTCTGTGTCAGTTCGTCAATGTGAACGAGCGAGGGATGCAGTAAAGAAGGAATAGTGCTTCGGAAAGGAGATACTCGTATCCCAAAAGAAAATCCTGTCGTTTCCATAGAAACGTTACTCGGTTTAGAAGGAGAAGTCATAGAACGCATAGTATTTCATGACGACGCAATTTCTGTGTTAATTCGTCAATGTGATGGAGCGAGGGATGCAGAAAAGAAGGAATAGTGCATCGAAAAGAAGATACTCGTATCCCAAAAGAAAATCCTCTCGTTTCCATAGAAACGTTACTCGATTTAGAAGGAGATGTCATAGAACCCACAGTATTTCATTGCGACGCAAATTCTGTTTTAATTCGTCAATGTGAGGGAGCGATGGATGCAGTATAGAAGGAATAGTGCATCGGAAAGGAGTTACTCGTAACCCAAAAGAAACTCCTGTCGATTCCATAGAAACGTTACTCGATTTAGAAGGAGAAGTCATAGAACCCATAGTATTTCATAGCGACGCAATTTCTGTGTTAATTCGTCTATGGGAGGCAGCAAGGGATGCATTATACAAGGAGTAGTGCATCAGAAAGGAGATACTCGTATCAGAAAAGAAAATCCTGTCGTTTGTATTGAAACGTTACTCGATTTAGAAGGAGAACACATGGAACTCATAGCATATCATAGCGGTGAAATTTCTGTTATTATTTGTCAATGTGAGGGAGCGTGGGATGCAGTAAAGATGGAGTAGTGCATCGGAAAGGAGATACTCGTATCCCTAAAGAAAATCCTGTCGCTACCATAGTAACAACACTCGATTTAGAAGGAGAAGTCATGAAACACATATTATTTCATAGCGACGCAATATATGAGTTAATTCGTCAATATGATTGAGCGGAGTATGCAGTAAAGAAGGAATCGTGCATCGGAAAGGAGATACTCATATCCCAAAAGAAAATCTTGTCGTTTGCATAGAAACGTTACTCGATTTAGAAGAAAACATAGTATTTCATAGCGACGCAATTTCTGTGATAATTCGTCAATGTGAGGGAGCGAGGGATGCTGTAAAGAAGGAATAGTGCATCTAAAAGGAGATACTCGTATCCCAAAAGAAAATCATGTCCTTTCCATCGACACGTTACTCGATTTAGGAGAAGTCATAGAGGCCGTAGTAGTTCATAGCGACGCAATTTCTGTGTTAATTCGTCAGTGTGATAGGGCGAGGTATGCAGTAAAGAAGGAATAGTGCATCGGAAAGGAGATACTCGTATCCCAAAATAAAATTCTGTCCTTTTCATAGAAACGTTACAGATTTAGAAGGAAAAGTCATAGATCCCATAATATTTCATAGCAACGCAATTTCTGTATTAATTCGTCAATAAGAGGGAGCGAGGGATGCAGTAAAGAGGGAATAGTGCATCGGAAAGGAGTTTCTCGTATCCCAAACGAAAATCCTGTCGTTTCCATAGAAACGTTACTCGATTTAGAAGAAGAAGTCATAGAACCCATAGTATTTCATAGCGACGATATTTCTGTGTTAATTCCTCAATGTGAAGGGGCGAGGGATGCAGTAGAGAAGGAATAGTGCATCGGAAAGGAGATAGTCGTAACCCAAAGAAAATATTGCCCTTTCCATAGAAATGTCACTCGATTTACAAGGAGAAGTCGTAGATCACATAGTATTTCATAGCGACGCAATTTCTGTGTTAAATCATTAATGTGAGGGAGCGAGGGATGCAGTAAAGAAGGAATAGTGCATCGGAAACGAAATACTCGTATCCCAAACAAAAATCCTGTCGTTTCCATAGAATCGTTACTCAATTTAGAAGCAGAAGTCATAGAGCTGATAGTATTGCATAGCGACGCAATTCCTGTGTTAATTCTTCAATGTCAAGGAGCGAGGGATGCAGTGAAGATGAAATTCTGCATCCCAAATGAGATAGTTGTATCCCTAAGAAAATCCAGTCCTTTCCATAGACACGTTACTCGATTTAGGAGAAGTCATAGAAGCCATAGTATTTCATAGCGACGCAATTTCTATGTTAATTCGTCAATGTGAGGGAGCGAGGGATGCAGTAAAGATGCAGTAGTGCATCGAAAAAGAGCTACTCGTATCGCTAAAGAAAATCATGTCCTTTCGATAGAAACGTTACTCCATTTAGAAGGAGAATTCTTAGAACTCATAGTATTTTATAGCGATCAATTTCTGTGTAAATTAGTCAATGTGAGGGAGTGAGGGATGCAGTAAAGACGGAATAGTGCATCGGAAAGGTGATAGTCGTACCCCAGAAGAAAATCCAGTCCTTTCCACAGAAACGTTACTCGATTTAGAAGGAGTAGACATAGATCTCATAGTATTTCATAGCGACGCAATTTCTGTGTTAATTCGTCAATGTGAAGGAGCAAGGGATGCAGTAAAGAAGGAATAGTGCATCGGAGTGGAGATAGTCGTATCCCAAAAGGAAATCCTGTAGCTTCTATAGAAACGTTACTAGATTTAGAAGGAGATGTCATAGAACATATAGAATAACATAGCGACGCCATATCTGTGTTAATTCGTCAATGTGAGGAAGCGAAGGATGCAGTAAAGAAGCAATAGTGTATAGGAAAGGAGATTCTCGTATCCCAAAGGAATATCATTTCGTTTCCATTGAAATGTTACTCTATTTAGAAGCAGAAGTCATAGAACCCATCGTATTTCATAGCGACGCAATTTCTGTGTTAATTCGTCAATGTGAGGGATCGAGGGATGCAGTAAAGAAGGAATAGTGCATCGGAAAGATGATACTCGTATCCCAAAAGAAAATCATTTCGTCTCCATAGACACGTTAGTCGATTTCGAAGGAGAAGTCATAGATCCCATAGTATTTCATAGCGACGCAATTTCTGTGTTAATTCGTCAATGTGAGGGAGCGAGGGATGCAGTGAAGAAGGAATAGTGCATCGGAAAGGAGATACTCGCAGCCCTAAAGAAAATTTTGTCGTTACCATAGAAACATTACTCGGTTTAGAAGGAGATGTCATAGAAGACATAGTATTCCACAGCCACGCAATATCTGTGTTAATTCGTCAGTGTGATAGAGCAAGGTATGCAGTAAAGAAGGAAAAGTGCATCGGAAAGGAGATACTCGTATCCCAAAATAAAATCCAGCCGTTTACATAGTAACGTTACTCGATTTAGAAGAAGAAGTCATTGAACCCACAGAAGTTCGTAGCGACGCAATTTCTGTGTTAATTCGTCAATGTGATGGAGCGAAGAATGCAGTGAAGAAGGAATAGTGCATCTTAAAGGAGATACTCGTATCCCTAAACAAAATCATGGCCTTTCCATAGAAACGCTACTCGATTTAGTAGGAGGAGTCATAGAACCCATAGTATTTCATAGTGACGCAATTTCTGTGTTAATTCGTCAATGTGAGGGAGCAAGGAATCCAGTAAAGAGGGAATTGTGCATCGGAAAGGAGATAGCCGTATCCCAAAACAAAAACGTTACTCGATTTAGAAGAAGAAGTCATAGAACCCATAGTATTTCATAGCGACGCAATTTCTGTGTTAATTCGCCAATGTGAAGGAGCGAGGGATGCAGTAAAGAAGGAGTAGTGCATCGGAAAGGAGATAGTCGTAACCCAAAGAAAATCCAGTCCTTTCCATAGAAACGTTACTGGAATTAGAAGGAGAAGTCATAGAACCCATAGTAATTCATAGCGACGCAATATCTGTGTTAATTCGTCAATGTGAAGGAGCGAGGGATGCAGCAAAGACGGAATAGTGCATCGGAAAGGAGATACTCGTATTCCAAACAAAAATCCTGTCGTTTCCATAGAATCGTTACTCATTTTAGAAGGAGAAGTCATAGAGCTGATAGTATTGCATAGCAACGCAATTCCTATGTTAATTCTTCAATGTCAAGGAGCGAGGGATGCAGTGAAGATGAAATAGTGCATCCCAAATGAGATTGCTGTATCCCTAAGAAAATCCAGTCCTTTCCATACACACGTTACTCGATTTAGGAGAAGTCATAGAAGCCATAGTATTTCATAGCGATGCAAATTCTGTGTTAATTCGTCAATGTGAGGGAGTGAGGGATGCAGTAAAGATGCAGTAGTGCATCGAAATAGAGATACTTGTGTCCCTAAAGAGAATCATGTCCTTTCGATAGAAACGTTACTCCATTTAGAAGGAGAAGACTTAGAACTCATAGTATTTCATAGCGATCAATTTCTGTGTAAATTAGTCAATGTGAGGGAGCGAGGGATCCAGTAAAGACGGAATAGTGCATCGGAAAGGTGATAGTCGTACCCCAAAAGAAAATCCAGTCGTTTCCACAGAAACGTTACTCGATTTAGAAGGAGTAGACATAGAACTCATAGTATTTCATAGCGACGCAATTTCTGTGTTAATTCGTCAATTTGAAGAAGCAAGGGATGCAGTAAAGAAGGAATAGTGCATCGGAATGGAGATAGTCGTATCCCAAAAGAAAATCCTGTAGCTTCCATAGAAACGTTACTAGATTTAGAAGGAGATGTCATAGAACCCATAGAATAACATTGCGACGCCATATCTGTGTTACTTCGTCAATGTGAGGGAGCGAAGGATGCAGTAGAGAAGCAATAGTGTATAGGAAAGGAGATTCTCGTATCCCAAAGGAATATCCTTTTGTTTCCATAGAAACGTTACTCTATTTAGAAGCAGATGTCATAGAAGCCATCGTATTTCATAGCGACGCAATTTCTGTGTTAATTCGTCAATGTGAGGGATCGAGGGATGCAGTAATGAAGGTATAGTGCATCGGAAAGATGATACTCGTATCCCAAAAGAAAATCCTGTCGTCTCCATAGACACGTTAGTCGATTTCGAAGGAGAAGTCATAGATCCCATAGTATTTCATAGCGACGCAATTTCTGTGTTAATTCGTCAATGTGATGGAGCGAGGGATGCAGTAAAAAAGGAATAGTGCATCGGAAAGGAGATACTCGTATCCCTAAACAAATTCATGTCCTTTCCATAGAAACGCTACTCGATCTAGAAGGAGAAGTCATAGAACCCATAGTATTTCATAGCGACGCCATTTCTGTGTTAATTCGTCAATGTGAGGGAGCAAGGGATGCAGTAAAGATGGAATATGTTGTGGCGTAGCAAGACAGCCACGCCACGGAATTAGCCGAAAGGCACGCGTTTAGCAGGCCAGTTATAGGTCTGTAACAGGATACGTAATGAATGTTATAATGAAAAGTACGCAGCTTCTGTAATACTTAACTTTATTACATTCTTGGTACATCGCTATTGACGATATAAGTGAGATTCCATATATACATGCTACTTTACTAATGGCGCCTTGCTAGGTCGTAGCCATGGACGTAGCTGAAGGCTATTCTAACTATCTGCTCGGCAAATGAGCAATGCTTAGTCCGTGTAGTCACTAGCAAAGTCGTCCGTACAACTGGGGCGAGGGCTAGTCCGTATCTCGAGACCTGCCTTGTGTGGGCGCTCGGTCTGTGATCACACAGTGGCGACAAGCGGGTCCGACATGTACTAATGGACCGCGGCCGATTTAAAGCTACCACCTAGCAAGTGTGGTGTCTGGCGGTGACACCACATTCCTCCCCCGCAAATCGGCGAACGGTCGTGTTATAAGGCTTCCGCCCGCCGTGGGGAGGACCCCATATTGACGTATGCGATGAGGTGGGGATCCTAACAACAGGCGAGGCTGTGCCACCCGCACCCGGCCATTCGGTCCGAGGGGAGCTAGGAAACGCCTGAAAACCTAGTCGAGGGTGCACGTCAACATGCGGTGTATGCGCCCGTAGAGAGACAGGAGGGGCCGAAGGGTCGACCTCCATTGCGTCGGGGTACCCGATGCGCGAAGACGCCATGAGGTCCGGAGCGGGCAAGAGTTCCATGGCGGAGGACAGCTGGTCACGGGAAGCGATCTGCGGCGCGTGACCCAGGGAGGCGCCCGGCGGCAGCAGCGAAGCGTCCACTGCGGGCGGCGCCGGTGGGAGAACAGGTGGCGGCGGCGGCGTCGGCTGCGGCGGCGCGTCGCCATGGGTCAAAGTGGAAGGCATCCTCGGTAACACGTGGGGATGAGGCGAGCCAGTAGATGGGTCCCCAGGGCGCTGACCGGACGGCACCGTCGCTGAAAGACGGGGAGCGGCAGAACCCGTGCGACGACAGAGGCGCAGCTGATTGAGAGGCCGACGCACCTCACCAGAGGCCCCCAAAACCAGATACATAGCGCGGCCGATGCAGCGAAGAATGCGCCCCGTGAGCCAACGCCGTGAACCTCGATAGTTGCGATAGAATACAACGTTGCCTGGAGCAAAAGCAGGTGTCTGCCGCTGCACAGGAACCTGATGCGGCGGATGCAGCAAAGACATCAAGGTTCGATGAGGACGACCGTGGAGCAACTCAGCCGGCGAGCGACCATCTCGGGGCTGAGAGCGATACGATGACAAAAAGAGCAACAACGCGTCCTCCCTAGAATGCGACTCTTTCAACTTCAACATCTGTGACTTCAAAGTCCGGACCAATCGTTCAGCGGCACCGTTTGACTGAGGCGAAAACGGCGCGGATGTCAGATGTTGAATACCATTAGCCAGGCAGAATGACTGAAACTCTGCGGACATGATCTGTGGGCCATTGTCGGAAACAATAGTCTGCGGAAGACCTTCAATGCATAAGATAGCAGACAATGCTTGGATGGTGGCAGATGACGTCGTGGAAGACATCCGAACAACAAAAGGAAAATTATTGAAGGCATTTACCAGAACCAACCATCGAGCATTCCAGAATGGACCAGCAAAATCGATGTGCAAGCGTTGCCAAGGGGACGTGGCTTTTGGCCATGCAAAGACTTTCCGCGGCGGTGCGGATTATTGTTCGGCACACGCCATGCAAGAAGAACACATATTCGTAATCGCAGCATCGATTCCGAACCAAGTACAGTGCTGACGAGCAAGTTGTTTCGTTCGCACTATACCCCAATGTCCTGGGTGAAGAAGCCGTAAAACAGAGGACTGTAACGAACGTGGGACCACGACTCTGGACTGATCATTATCAGAACGCAACAACAAAACACCATGTCGAACAAAAAGTCTCTCCTTGTGAACAAAAAATCGGCGAACCAACGGATCCTCGATCCGAGACTTTGACAAAGGCCATTGCGTAGCAACAAAACGCAAAACGGCAGCAAGGACCGGGTCAGCAGCTGTGGCTGTAGCTACACGACGAAAATCAATCGGAAACGATTCGACCACTTCATCGGTTTCCGAATCAATGATCATGCAAGCAAGTTCGGAAGAATCGAATGATCTATCCTCAGCAACAGGCAAATGGGACAACGCATCGGCGTTTCCGTGCTTAGCAGTGGACCGATACAAGATATCGTAGCGGTACTGTGAGAGGAAAATAGACCAGCGTATGAATTTCTGCGCTGTACGTGGAGGTACAGGCTTGTTTGGATGAAAAAGCGACGTCAAAGGTTTGTGGTCTGTGATGATGGTAAAGTGACGACCATACAAGAAATCATGAAACTTTGCAACACCAAAGACGAGAGCCAAAGCTTCTTTCTCTATCTGCGAGTAATTTCTTTGCGCAGACGAGAGCAATTTGGACGCAAGGGCAATAGGGCGATCATGCGACCTATCTCAGTGCGCAAGCACAGCACCGATCCCGAAATCCGATGCATCTACCATCAACAAAAGGGGTTTCTGGGGATCGAATGGCGTAAGGCAAGTATTTGAAAGCAACGCCAATTTCAACTGGCAAAAGGCGCGTTCGCAGTCCGTCGTCCAGACGAACGGAACACCTTTACGGCGTAAGCGATGAAGCGGAGCTGAAATGGAAGAGGCATTGCGCAGAAAGCGATGATAATAGTTAATTTTACCCAACACAATCTGTAGCTGCTGCAAAGTCTGCGGCGAAGGCAAGTCGTGTATGGCACGGAGGTGTTCTGGACTGGGATGGATGCCTTGGGCATTGATTACATGTCCTAGATATGGCAAGTCACGAGCAAAAAGCACACATTTGTCCTTCCGCAAGCGAAGACCATTTTGTCGCAATACCTGAAATAATGTTCTTAGATTTACTAAATGTTCGTCAGCTGTCCTTCCAGAGATCACAATATCGTCCAGGTAGTTCGCAGCAGTAGGGACCGATGCACAAACAGTTTGCAGATATTGCTGAAACAATGCAGGGGCGGAGGCACACCCGAATGGCAGTCTTTTGAATCGGTACAAACCAAGATCCGTGTTAACCACCAAGACGCGCTGGGAATCCTCGTCCACTGGTATTTGCAAGTACGCATCTGCTAGGTCCAACTTCGAAAAATATTTACCCGGGCACAGTTTATCAAAAAGATCTTCCGGGCGGGGTAAAGTATAGGTTGCAATCACTAATTGTGGATTCACTGTTCCCTTGAAGTCCACACAAAGTCTCAATTTTCCGGAAGTTTTCGGCAAAATTACTAAGTGTGAGGCCCAGAGAGAAGCTTGCACACGTTCAGTGACAACTTGTGATTCTAAATCGTGTAATGTTCTTGCGACCTCATCACGCAATGCGTGAGGAACATTGCGCGCTCTGAAAAATTTCGGTTGCGCGTTGACTTTCAGTTCCAAATGTGCTTCATAGTTCTTAGCGCAACCAAGGCCCGGTGCAAAAATGTCTGCAAATTCTTCACACAGACGAGAAACACTGTCTGAAGGCACAGTCTGATTCACTGATAGGATCTGATTTACAGTAGACAAGTTAAACAATTGAAATAAATCGAAACCAAATAAGTTCACTGCGAAAGAAGAACGAAGAACGTAAAATGACACAAGTTTTGTTTGTCCCTTGTATGTAGCAAGAAGGCTGCACTGTCCTAACACAGGGATATACTGACCTGAATAACTATGTAACTTAACATTTGCAGCACGCAACGGAGGTTTGTCCAGTTGTTTGTATGTGTCGTGATTGATCAATGAAACAGCAGCTCCAGTATCGAGCTGGAATCGTATGACCTTGCCATTAAAGTCCAAATCTACAAAAAGTTAATTGTCCTGCTGACGACAAGAGCCACTGTCTCGTGCAATTTGAACTGATACAGGTACAGCATCACTTGCTAATTGACGTGATTTCCGGCGACATCGACGCACACGTCTTGTGGGACAAACACAGTCACTGTTAGAGAAAGTGGCACTGGACGAAGCGGAATTAACTACATGAATGTCCACGGGCGAAGGTCCACGAGCCTGAGTGTCCTTGGTTCGATTTCGGCGCGAAGCAAAGGGCCGGGAACGATTGTGATTGTCTGATTTGAGCTTTTTCTGGCAAACACTTTGAACATGTCCTTTTTTATTACAGTAAAAACAAATAGCTTGGCGTGACGGGCAAGTGTCACACAAATGTCTAGTTGCACACCGTGGGCATGATTTCACTGCATTTCTATGCTTGCGCGGCACACCTGATTTAGAGCGTGGCGGCAGCTGCGTGGACGTGCGCGAGGGCAATTTATCGGTCCGCGCAGCGCGCCCGGTGGGCTGGTTGATGGTACACACGGCTGGCGAAGTTGCAAATGATTCCTGAGCAAAGTCAAGTGTGTCTTGTCTATCTAATATGTCTATCACTTGCTGAAGGGAGGGATTAACTAGTTTCAAAATCTGTTCCCGTATACGAACATCAGAAACGTTATGTGCAATTGCATCACGTACCATTGTCTCTGAATAAGGGAGTCCACATTCACACTCAAAAGCACAATCCCTTCTAAGGCCTTGCAATGTTGCAACCCACTCCCTATTAGTCTGACGGGCCGTACGTTTTGTACGAAAGAAAGTATACCTTCTTGCAACGACATTGACTGTTTCCTTGAAATAGGCATCCAATGCAGACAAAATTTATTCGTAGGACAGAGTCGCTACGTCGCGTCGGGGAAACAATTTCACTATCACACCGTAGGTGGACACACCTACACACGAAAGCAAAAACGGCTGCCGCTCATTACCTTGAATTCTGTAGGCGGCGAGATGGAATCCAAATTGGCGTGACCACTCTGTCCATGATTCCTGGGCTCAATCAAAAGGCCGCAACTGGGGTGCAACTGCGTGTTGTGGCTGCGGTAGCGATGAAGCGGAGGCGGCCGCATCGTTTTGCAGTGCACGTTGACCCTGAACGAGCTGTGCAAGGGCATCCAATAACGCCTGCGTCTGCTGATTCTGCAAGCGATAAAATTCGGACAGTACATCAGGCGAAGCCATGACAAGTAAATGTAAGCAGTTAGAAAGAACAAGACCCATTTCCGTTGACTCGTCGCCAACTGTTGTGGCGTAGCAAGACAGCCATGCCACGGAAGTAGCCGAAAGGCACGCGTTTAGCAGGCCAGTTATAGGTCTGTAACTGGATACGTAATGAATGCATTAAAGTAAAGTACGTAGCTTCTGTAATACTTAACTTTATTACATTCTTGGTACATCGCTATTGACGATATAAGAGAGATTCCATAGATACATGCCACTTTACTAATGGCGCCTTGCTAGGTCGTAGCCATGGACGTAGCTGAAGGCTATTCTAACTATCTGCTCGGCAAATGAGCAATGCTTCGTCCGTGTAGTCGCTAGCATTTTCGTCCTTACAACTGGGGCGAGTGCTAGTCCGTATCTCGAGACCTGCCTTGTGGTGGCGCTCGGTCAGCGATCACACAGTAGCGACAAGCGGGTCCGACATGTACTAATGGACCACGGCCGATTTAAAGCTACCACCAAGCAAGTGTGGTGTCTGGCGGTGCCACCACAGAATAATGATTGGAAAGAAGATTCAGTAAAGAAGGAATAGTGCATCGGAAAGGAGACAGTCGTATCCCAAAAGAAAATCCTGTCCTTTCCATAGGCACGTTACTCGATATAGAACGAGAAGTCAAAGAACCCATAGTATTTCATAGCGACACAAATTCTGTGTTAATTCGTCAATGTGAGGGAGCGAGGTATGCAGTAAAGAAGGAATAGTGCATCGGAAAGGAGATACTCGTATCCCAAAAGAAAAACATGTCCTTTCCATAGAAACGTTACTCGATTTAGAAGAAGAAGTCATAGAACCCATAGTATTTCATAGCTACAAAATTTCTGTGTTAATTCGTGAGTGTGAGGGACCGAGGGATGCAGTAAAGAGGGAATAGTTCATCGGTAAGGAGATAGTCGTATACAAAAAGAAAATACTGTCGTTTCCATGGAAACGTTACTCGATTTAGAAGAAGAAGTTATAGAACCCATAGTATTTCATAGAGAAGCAATTTCCGTGATAATTCAACAATGTGAGGGAGTGAGGGACGCAGTAAAGAAGGAATAGTGCATCGGAAAGGGATTACTCGTATCCCAAATAAAAATCTTGTCGCTTCCATAGAGACGTTACTCGATTTAGAAGGAGATGTCATAGAATCCATAGTTTTTCGTAGCGAAGCAATTTCTACGTTGATTCCTCAATGTGAGGGAGCGGGGGATGCAATAAAGAAGGAATAGTGCTTCAGAATGGAGATACTCGTATCCCAAAAGAAAATCCTGTCGTTTCCATAGAAACGTTACTCGATTTAGAAGAAGGAGTCATAGAACCCATAGTATTTCATAGCGACCCAATTTCTGTGTTAAATCGTCAATGAGAAGGTGCAGTAAAGCAGGAATAGTGCATCGGAATGGAGATAGTCGTATCCCAAAAGAAAATTCTGTCCTTTCCATAGACAAGTTACTCGACTTAGAAGGAGAAGTCATAGAACCCATAGTATTTCATAGCGACGCAATCTCTGTGTTAATTCCTCAATGTGAGGGAGCGAGGGATGTAGTAAAGAAGGAATAGTGCATCAGGAAAGGTGATACTCGTGTCCCAAAAGAAAATCCTGTCGTTTCCATAGAAACGTTACTCGATTCAGAAGAAGAAGTCATGGAACCCATAGTATTTCATAGCGACGCAATTTCTGTGTTAATTCGTCAATGTGACGGAGCGAGGGATGCAGTAAAGAAGGAATAGTGCAACGGAAAAGAGATAGTCGTATCCCAAAAGGAAAGCCTGTCCATTCCACAGAAACGTTACTCGATTTAGAAGGAGAAGTCATAGAACCGATAGTATTTGATAACGACGCAATTTCTGTGTTAATTCGTTAATGGGAGGGAGTGGGGGATGCAATATACAAGGAATAGTGCATCGGAAAGGAGATAGTCGTATCCAAAAAGAAAATCCTGTCCTTTACATAGAAACGTTACTCGATTTACAAGGAGAAGTCATAGAACCCATAGTATTTCATAGCGACGCAATTTCTGGGTTAATTCGTCAATGTCAGAGAGCGAGGGATGCAGTAAAGAAGGCATAGTGCATCGTGAAAGGAGATACTCGTATCCCAAAAGAAAATAATGTCGTTTACATAGAAACGTTACGTGATTTAGACGGAAAAGTCATAGAACCCATAGTATTTCATAGCGACGCAATTTCTGTGTTAATTCCTCAATGTGAGGGAGCAAGGGATGTAGTAAAGAAGGAATAG
This sequence comes from Schistocerca serialis cubense, assembly GCF_023864345.2. Taxonomy (NCBI): domain Eukaryota; kingdom Metazoa; phylum Arthropoda; class Insecta; order Orthoptera; family Acrididae; genus Schistocerca; species Schistocerca serialis. Next base: position 53,411,168 of record NC_064638.1, read on the forward strand.
TGCATTGAGAAAGGAGATACTCGTGTCCCAAAAGAAAATCCTGCCGTTTCCATTGAAATGTTACTCGATTTAGAAGGAGAAGTCATAGAACTCATAGTATTTCATAGCGACGCAATTTCTGGGTTAATTAGTGAATGAGAGGGAGCGAGGGATGCAGTAAAGAAGGCATAGTGCATCGGAAAGGAGATACTCGTATGCCAAACGTAAATCCTGTCCTTTCCATAGAAACGATACTCGATTTAGAAGGAGATGTCATTGAACCCATAGTATTTCATAGCGACGCAATTTCTGTGTTCATTCGTCAAGGGGAGGAAGCGGGGGATGCAATATACAAGGAACAGTGCAACAGAAAGGAGATACTCGTATCCCAAAAGAAATTCATGTCGTCTCCATAGAAACGTTACTCGATTTAGAAGAAGAACACATAGAACCCATAGTATACCATAGCGACGCAATTTCTGTGTTAATTCGTTAATGTGAGGGAGAGAGGGATGCAGTAGAGAAGGAATAGTGCATCGGAAAAGAAATAGTCGTATCCCAAAAGAAAATCCGGTCCTTTACATAGAAACGTTACTCGATTTAGAAGGAGAAATAGAACCCATAGTATTTCATAGCGACGCAATTTCTGTGTTAATTCGTCAATGGGATGGAGCGGGCTATGAAATATACAAGGAATAGTGAATCGGAAAGGAGATACTCGTAATCCAAAAGAAAATCCTGTCGATTCCATGGAAACGTTACTCGATTTAAAAGAAGAAATCATAGAACCCATAGTATTACATAGCGACGCTATTTCTGAGTTAATTCGTTAATGTGATTGAGCGAGGGATGCATTAAAGAAGCAATAGTGCATCGGAAAAGAGATAGTCGTATCCCAAAGGAAATCCTGTCCTTTACATAGAAACGTAACTTGATTTAGAAGGAGAAGTCAGAGAACCCATAGTATTTGATAACGACGCAATGTCTGTGTTAATTCGTCAATGGGAGGGAGCGGGGGATGTAATATACAAGGAATAGTGCGTCGGAAAGGAGATACTCGTATCCCAAAAAAAAATCCTGTCGTATCCATAGAAACGTTACTCGGTTTAGAAGAAGAAGACATCGAACCCATAGTATTTCATAGCGACGCAATTTCTGTGTTAATTCGTTAATGTGAGGGAGCGAGGGATGCAGTAAAGAAGGAACAGTGCATCGGAAAAGAGTTAGTCGTATCCCAAATGAAAATCCTCTCTTTTACATAAAAAAGCTACTCGATTTAGAAGGAGAAGTCATAGAACCCATAGTATTTCATAGCGGCGCAATTTCTGTGTTAATTCGTTAATGTGAGGGAGCGAGGGATGCAGTAAAGAAGGAATAGTGCATCGGAAAGGAGATAGTCGTATCCCAAAAGGAAATCCTGTCCTTTCCATAGACACGTTACTCGATTTAGGAGGAGAGGTCATAGAACCCATAGAATCTCATAGCGACGCAATTTCTGGGTTAATTCGTCAATGTGAGAGAGCGAGGGATGCAGTTAAGAAGGCATAGTGCATCGTGAAAGGAGATACTCGTATCCCAAAAGAAAATCCTGTCGTTTACATAGAAACGTTACGTGATTTAGACGCAAAAGCCATAGAACACATAGTATTTCATAGCGACGCAATGTCAGTGTTAATTCGTCAATGTGAGGGAGCGGGAATGCAGTAAAGAAGGAATAGTGCATCGGAAAGGAGATAGTCGTATCCCAAAAGAAAATCCTGTCCTTTCCATAGACACGTTACTCGATTTACAAGGAGAGGTCATAGAACACATAGTATCTCATAGCGACGCAAATTTTGGGTTATTTCGGCAATGTGAGAGAGCGAGGGATGCAGTAAAGAAGGCATAGTGCATCGTGAAAGGAGATACTCGTATCCCAAAAGAAAATCCTGTCGTTTACATAGAAACGTTACGTGATTTAGACGGAAAAGCCATAGAACACATAGTATTTCATAGCGATGCAAAGTCAGTGTTAATTCGTCAATGTGAGGGAGCGAGGATGCAGTAAAGAAGGAATAGTGCATCGGAAAGGAGATAGTCGTATCCCAAAAGAAAATCCTGTCCTTTCCATAGACACATCACTCGATTTAGAAGGAGAAGTCATAGAACGCATAGTATTTCATAGCGACGCAATTTCTGTGTTAATTCCTCAATGTAAGGGAGCGAGGGATGTAGTAATGAAGGAATAGTGCATTGGGAAAGGAGATACTCGTGTCCCAAAAGAAAATCCTGCCGTTTCCATTGAAATGTTACTCGATTTAGAAGGAGAAATCATAGAACTCATAGTATTTCATAGCGACGCTATTTCTGTGCCAAATCGTGAATGTGAGGGAGCGAGGGATGCAGTAAAGAAGGAATAGTGCATCGGAAAGGAGATACTCGTATCCCAAAAGTAAATCCTGTCCTTTCCATAGGAACGTAACTCGATTTAGAAGGAGATGTCATAGAAACCATAGTATTACATAGCGATGCCATTTCTGTGTTAATTCGTCAATGTGAGGGAGCGAAGGATGCAGTAAAGAAGGAATAGAGCATCGGAAAGGAGATACACGTATCCCATAAGAAAATCCTTTCGTTTCCATAGAAACGTTACTTGATTTAGAAGGAGAAGTCATAAAGCCCATAGTATTCCATAGCGACGCAATTTTGTGTTTATTCGTCAATGTGTGGGAGCGAAGGATGCAGTAAAGAAGGAATAGTGGTTCGGAAAGGAGATACTCGTATCAAAAAGGAAAATCCTGTCGTTTCCATAGAAACGTTACTCGATTTAGAAGGAGAAGTCATAGAACCCATAGTATTTCATAGCGACGCAATTTCTGTGTTAATTCGTCAATGGGAGGGAGCGGGGGATGCAATATACAAGAAACAGTGCAACGGAAAGGAGTTACTCGTATCCCAATAGAAAATTTTGTCGTTTCCAAATAAACGTTACCCGATTTAGAAGAGGAAGTCATAGAACCCATAGTATTTCATAGCGACGCAATTTCTGTGTTAATTCGTTGATGTGAGGGAGTGATGGATGCAGTAAAGAAGGAATAGTGCATCGGAAAAGAGATAGTCGTATCCCAAAAGAAAATTCTGTCCTTTACATAGAAACGTTACTCGATTTAGAAGGAGAAGTCATAGAACCCATACAATTTCATAGCGACGCCATTTCTGTGTTAATTCGTCAATGGGAGGGTGCAGGGAATGCAACATACAAAAAATAGTGCATCAGAAAGGAGATACTCGTATCCCAAAAGAAAATCCCGTCGTTTCCATAGAAACGTTACTCGATCTAGAAGAAGATGTCATAGAACCCATAGTATTTCATAGCGATGCAATTTCTGTGTTAATTCGTGAATGTGAGGGAGCTAGGGTGCAGTAAAGAAGGAATAGTGCATCGGAAAGGAGATAGTCGTATCCCAAAAGAAAATCCTGTCCTTTCCATGGACACGTTACTCGATTTAGAAGGAGAAGTCATAGAACACATAGTATTTCATAGCGACCCAATTTTTGGTTTAATTCGTCAATGTGAGATACCGAGGGATGCAGTAAAGAAGGCATAGTGCATCGTGAAAGGAGATACTCGTATCCCAAAAGAAAATCCTGTCGTTTACATAGAAACGTTACGTGATTTAGACGGAAAATTCATAGAACCCATAGTATATCATAGCGACGCAATGTCAGTGTTAATTCGTCAATGTGAGGGAGCGAGGATGCAGTAAAGAAGGAATTGTGCGTCGGAAAGGAGATAGCCGTATCCCAAAAGAAAATCCTGTCCTTTCCACAGACACATCACTCGATTTAGAAGAAGAAGTCATAGAACCCATAGTATTTCACAGCGACGCAATTTCTGTGTTAATTTCTCAATGTGATGGAGCGAGGGATGTAGTAAAGAAGGAATAGTGCATTGAGAAAGGAGATACTCGTGTCCCAAAAGAAAATCCTGCCGTTTCCATTGAAATGTTCTTCGATTTAGAAGGAGAAGTCATAGAACTTATAGTATTTCATAGCGACGCAATTTCTGTGTTAATTCGTCAATGTGAGGGGGGGAAGGATGCAGTAAAGAAGGAATAGAGCATCGGAAAGGAGATACACGTATCCCAAAAGAAAATCCTTTCGTTTCCATAGAAACGTTACTCGATATAGAAGGAGAAGTCATAAAACCCATAGTATTCCATAGCGACGCTATTTTGTGTTTCTTCGTCAATATGTGGGAGCGAAGGATGCAGTAAAGAAGGAATAGTGGATCGGAAAGGAGATACTCGTATCAAAAAGGAAAATCCTGTCCTTTACATAGAAACGTTACTCGATTTAGAAGGAGAAATCAGAGAACCCATAGTATTTGATAACGACGCAATTTCTGTGTTAATTCGTCAATGGAAGGGAGCGGGGTATGCAATATACAAGGAATAGTGCGTCGGAAAGGAGATACTCGTATCCCAAAAGAAAATCCTGTCGTATCCATAGAAACGTTACTCGATTTAGAAGAGGAAGTCATAGAACCCATAGTATTTCATAGCGACGCAATTTCTGTGATAATTCGTTGATGTGAGATAGCGATGGATGCAGTAAAGAAGGAATATTGCATCGGAAAGGAGATAGTCGTATCCCAAAAGAAATTCCTGTCCTTTCCATAGACACGTTACTCGATTTAGAAGGAGAAGTCATAGAACCCATAGTATTTCATAGCGACGCAATTTCTGGGTTAATTCGTTAATGTGAGAGAGCGAGGGATGCAGTAAAGAAGGCATAGTGCATCGTGAAAGGAGATACTCGTAACCCAAAAGAAAATCCTGTCGTTTACATTGAAACGTTACGTGATATAGACGGAAAAGTCATAGATCACATAGTATTTCATAGCGACGCAATGTCAGTGTTAATTCGTCGATGTGAGGGAGCGAGGATGCAGTAAAGTAGGAATAGTGCATCGGAAAGGAGATAGTCGTATCCCAAAAGAAAGTCTTGTGCTTTCCATAGACACATCACTCGATTTAGAAGGAGAAGTCATAGAACCCATAGTATTTCATAGCGACGCAATTTCTGTTAATTCCTCAATGTGAGGGAGCGAGGGATGTAGTAAAGAAGGAATAGTTCATTGAGAAAGGAGATACTCGTGTCCCAAATGAAAATGCTGCCGTTTAAATTGAAATGTTACTCGATTTAGAAGTAAAAGTCATAGAACTCATAGTATTTCATAGCGACGCTATGAATGTGTTAAATCGTTAATATGAGGGAGCGAGGGATGCAGTAAAGAAGGAATAGTGCATCGGAAAGGAGATACACGTATCCCATAAGAAAATTCTTTCGTTTCCATAGAAACGTTACTCGATTTAGAAGGAGAAGTCATAAAACCCATAGTATTCCATAGCGACGCAATTTTGTGTTTATTCGTCAATGTGTGGGAGCGAAGGATGCAGTAAAGAAGGAATAGTGGATCGGAAAGGAGATACTCGTATCAAAAAGGAAAATCCTGTCGTTTCTATAGAAACGTTACTCGATTTAGAAGTAGAAATCATAGAACCCATAGTATTTCATTGCGAGGCAATTTCTCTGTTAATTCGTCAATGGGAGGGAGCGGGGGATGCAATATACAAGGAACAGTGCAACGGAAAGGAGATACTCGTATCCCAAAAGAAAATTCTGTCGTTTCCAAATAAACGTTACTCGATTTAGAAGAGGAAGTCATAGAACCCATAGTATTTCATAGCGACGCAATTTCTGTGATAATTCGTTGATGTGAGATAGCGATGGATGCAGTAAAGAAGGAATAGTGCATCGGAAAAGAGATAGTCGTATCCCAAAAGAAAATTCTGTCCTTAACATAGAAACGTTACTCGATTTAGAAGGAGAAGTCATAGAACCCATAGTATTTCATAGCGACGCAATTTTTGTGTTAATTCGTCAATGGGAGGGTGCAGGGGATGCAATATACAAGAAATAGTGCATCAGAAAGGAGATACTCGTATCCCAAAAGAAAATCCCGTCGTTTCCATAGAAACGTTACTCGATCTAGAAGAAGATGTCATAGAACCCATAGTATTTCATAGCGACGCAATTTCTGTGTTAATGCGTTAATGTGAGGGAGCTAGGGTGCAGTAGAGAAGGAATAGTGCATCGGAAAGGAGATAATCGTATCCCAAAAGAAAATCCTGTCTTTTCCATGGACACGTTACTCGATTTAGAAAGAGAAGTCATAGAACCCATAGTATTTCATAGCGACCCAATTTCTGGGTTAATTCGTCAATGTGAGAGAGCGAGGGATGCAGTAAAGAAGGCATAGTGCATCGTGAAAGGAGATACTCGTATGCCAAAAGAAAATCCTGTCGTTTACATAGAAACGTTACGTGATTTAGACGGAAAAGTCATAAAAAACATAGTATATCATAGCGACGTAATGTCAGTGTTAATTCGTCAATGTGAGGGAGCGAGGATGCAGTAAAGAAGGAATTGTGCATCGGAAAGGAGATACTCGTGTCCCAAAAGAAAAACCAGCCGTTTCCATGGAAAGGTTATTCGATTTAGAAGGAGAAGTCATAGAACACATAGTATTTCATAGCGACGCAATTTCTGTGTTATTTCGTCAATGTGAGGGGGGGAAGGATGCAGTAAAGAAGGAATAGAGCATCGGAAAGGAGATACACGTATCCCAAAAGAAAGTCCTATCATTTCCATAGAAACGTTACTCGATTTAGAAGGAGAAGTCAAAAAACACATAATATTCCATAGCGACGCTATTTTGTATTTATTCGTCAATGTGTGGGAGCGAAGAATGCAGTAAAGAAGGAATAGTGGATCGGAAAGGAGATACTCGTATCAAAAAGGAAAATCCTGTACTTTACATAGAAACGTTACTCGATTTAGAAGGAGGAATGAGAGAACCCATAGTATTTGATAACGACGCAATTTCTGTGTTAATTCGTCAATGAGAGTTAGCGGGGGATGTAATATACAAGGAACAGTGCAACGGAAAGGAGATACTCGTATTCCAAAAGAAAATCCTGTCGTTTCCATAGAATACGTTACTCGATTTAGAAGAAGAACACATAGAACCCAAAGTATTTCATAGCGACGCAATTTCTGTGTTAATTCGTTATTGAGAGGGAGAGTGGGATGCAGTAGATTAGAAATAGTGCATCGGAAAAGAGATAGTCGTATCCCAAAAGAAAATCCTGTCCTTTACATAGAAACGTTACTCGATTTAGAAGGAGATGTCATAGAACCCATAGTATTTCATAGCGACGCAATTTCTGTGTTAATTCGTTAATGGGAGGGAGCGGGGGATGCAATATACAAGGAATAGTGAATCGGAAAGGAGATACCAGTATTCCAAAAGTAAATCCTGTCGAATCCATAGAAGCGTTAGTCGATTTAGAAAAAGAAATCATAGAACCCATAGTATTTCATAGCGACGCAATTTCTGTGTTAATTCGTCAATGTGAGGGAGCGAGGTATGCAGTAAAGAAGGAATTGTGCATCGGAAAGGAGATACTCGTATCCCAAAAGAAAAGTTTGTCGTTTCCAAATAAACGTTACCCGATTTAGAAGAGGAAGTCATAGAACCCATAGTATTTCATAGCGACGCAATTTCGGTGTTAATTCGTTGTTGTGAGGGAGCGAGGGATGCAGTGAAGAAGGAATAGTGCATCGGAAAAGAGATAGTCGTATCCCAAAAGAAAATTCTGTCCTTTACATAGAAACGTTACTCGATTTAGAAGGAGAAATCATAGAACCCATGGTATTTCATAGCGACGCATTTTCTGTGTTAATTCGCCAATAGGAGGTGGCGAGGGATGCAGGAAACAAGGAATAATGCATCGGAACGGAGATAGTCGCGTCCCAAAACAAAATCCTGTAGTTTCCATAGAAACGTTACTCGATTTAGAAGGAGAAGTCATAGAACCCATAGTAATCCATAGCGACGTAATTTCTGTGTTAAATCGTCAATGTGAGGGAGTGAGGGATGCAGTAAAGAAGCAATAGTGCATCGGAAATGAGATAGTCGTATCCCAAAAGAAAATCCTGTCGTTTCCATAGAAACGTTAGTCGACTTAGAAGAAAAACCCTTGGAAACCATAATATTTCATAGCGACGCAATTTCTTTGTTAATTCGTCAATGTGAGGGAGCGAAGGATGCAGTAAAGAAGGATTAGTGCATCGGAAAGGAGACACAAGTATCCAAATAGAAAATCCTGTCGTTTCCCTAGAAACGTTACTCGATTTAGAAGAAGAAGTCATAGAGCCCACTGAATTTCATAGCGACGCAATTTCTGTGTTAATTCGTCAATAAGAGGGAGCGAGGGATGCAGTAAAGAAGGAATAGTGCATTGGAAAGGAGATAGTCGTGTCCCAAAAGAAAATCCTGTCCTTTCCTTTGACACGTTACTCGATTTAGGAGGAGAAGTCATAAAACCCATAAAATTTCATAGCGACGCAATCTTGTGTTTATTCGTCAATGTGAGGGAGGGAAGGATACAGTAAAGAAGGAATAGTGCATCGGAAAGGAGATACTCGTATCCAAAAGGAAAATCCTATCGTTTCCGTAGAAACGTTACTCGATTTAGAAGAAAAAGTCATAGAACCCATAGTATTTCATAGCGACGCAATTTCTGTGTTAATTCGTCAATGTGAGGGAGCGAGGGATGCAATAAAAAAGGAATAGTGCACGGAAAGAGATAGTCGTATCCCAAAAGATAATCCTGTCGTTTCAATAGAAACGTAACTCGATTTAGAAGGAGAAGTCATAGAACCCATAGTATTCCATAGCGACGCAATTTCTTTGTTAACTCGTGAATGGCATGGAGCGGAAGATGCAATATACAAGGAATAGTGCATCGGAAGGGAGATACTCGTATCCCAAAAGAAAATCCAGTCGTTTCCATAGAAACATTACTCGATTTAGAAGAAGAAGTCATAGAACGCATAGTATTCCATAGCGACGCAACTTCTTTGTTAATTCGTCAATGTGAGGGTGCGAGGGATGCAGTCAGGAAGGAATAGTGCATCCGATAGGAGATAGTCGTATACCAGAAGAAAATCCTTTCGTTTCCATAGACACGTTACTCGATTTAGAAGCAGAAGTCATAGAATTGATAGTATTTCATAACGACGCAATCTCTGTGTTGATTCGTCAATGTGAGGGAGCGAGGGATGCAGTAAAGATGGAGTAGTGCATCGGAAAGGAGATACCTGCATCCCAAAAGAAAATCCTTTCGTTTCCAAAAAAACGTTACTCGATTTAGAAAGAGAAGTCATAAAACCCATAAAGTTTCATAGCGACGCAATCTTGTGTTTATTCGTCAATGTGAGGGAGGGAAGAATGCAGTAAAGAAGGAAAAGTGCATTTGAAAGGAGTTACTCATATCCCAAAAGAAAATCCTGTCCTTTCCATAGAAAAGATACTCTATTTAGAAGGAGAGATCATAGAAACCGTAGTATTTCATTGCGATCAATTTCTGTGTTAATTCGTCAATATGAGGGAGCGAGCGATGCAGTAAAGAAGGAATAGTGCATCGGAAAGGAGATAGTCGTATCGCAAATGAAAATCTTGTCGCTCCATTGAAATGTTACTCGATTTAGAAGGAGAAGTCATAGAACCCATAGTATTTCATAGCGACGCAATTTCTGTATTAATTCGTCAATGTGAGGGAGCGAGGAATGCAGTAAAGATGGAATAGTGCACCGGATGGGATTTACTTGTATCCCAAAAGAAAATCCTGTCGTTTCCGTTGAAAAAGTACTCGATTTAGAAGGAGAAGTCATAGAACCTATAGTATTTCATAGCGATCAATTTCTGAGTTAATTCGTCAATGTGAGGGAGCGAGGGATGCAGTAAAGACGGAATAGTGCATCGGAAAGGAGATACTCGTATCCCAAAAGAAAATCCTGTCGTTTCCATAGAAACGTTACTCTATTTAGAAGGAGATGTCATAGAACACATGGTATTTCATAGGGACGCAATATCTGTGTTAATTCGTCAATGTTAGGTGCGAGGGACGCAGTATAGAAGGAATAGTGCATCGGAAAGGAGATATTCGTATCCGAAAAGAAAATCCTGTCGATTCCATCGAAACGTTACTCGTTTTAGAAGGAGAAGTCATAGAACCCATAGTATTCCATAGCGACGCAATTTCTGTGTTATTTCGTCAATGTGAGGGAGCGAGGGATGCAGTAAAGCAGTAATAATGCATCGGAAAGGAGATAGTCGTATTCGAAAAGAAAATCCTGTCGCTTCCATTGAAACGATAATCGATTTAGAAGGAGAAATCATAGAACTCATAGTATTTCATAGCGACGCAATTTCTGTATTAATTCGTCAATGTGAGGGAGCGAGGGATGCAATAAAGAAGGAATAGTGCATCGGAAAAGAGATACTCGTATCCCAAAAGAAGATTCTGTCGTTTCCATAGGAACGTTACGCGATTTCGAAGCAGAAGTCATAGCACACATAGTATTTCACTGCGATCAATTACTGAGTTAATTCGTCTACGTGAGGGACCGAGGGATGCAGTAAAGACGGAATAGTGCATCGGAAAGGAGATAGTGGTATCCCAAAAGGAAATCCTGTCATTTCCATAGAAACGTTACTCGATTTAGAATGAGATGTCATAGAACTCATAGTATTTCATAGCGACACAATTTCCGTGTTAATTCGTCAATGTGAAGGAGCGAGGGATGTAGTAAAGAAGGAATAATGCATCGGAAAGGAGATTGTCGTATCCCAAAAAAATGTCCTGTCCTTTCCATTGACACATTACTCGATTGAGAAGGAGAAGTCATAGAACCCATAGGATATCATAGCGACGCAATTTCTGTGTTAATTCGTCAATGTAAGGAAGCGTGGGATGTAGTGAAGAAGGGATAGTGCATCGGGAAAGGAGATACTCGTATTGCAAAAGAAAATCCTGTCGTTTCCATATCAACGTTACTCGATTTAGAAGGAGAAATCATAGAAATCATAGTATATCATAACGACGCAATTTCTGTATTAATTCGTCAATGTGAGGGAGCGAGGAATGCAGTAAAGAAGGAAAAGTGCATTTAAAAGGAGTTACTCGTATTCCAAAAGAAAATCCTGCCCTTTCCATAGAAACGATACTCGATTTAGAAGGAGAAGTCATAGAAAACATAGTATATCATTGCGATCAATTTCTGTGTTAATTCGTCAATAACAGGGAGGGAGGAATGCAGTAAAGTAGGAATACTGCATCGGAAAGGAGATAGTCAAATCCCAAAATAAAATCCTGTAGTTTCCACAGAGAGGTTACTCGATTTAGAAGGAGAAGTCATAGAACTCATAGTATTTCATAGCGACGCTATTTCTGTGTTAATTAGTCTTTGTGAATGAGCCAGGGATGCAGTAAAGATGGAATAGTGCATCAGAAAGGAGATAGGCGTATCCCAAAAGAAAACCCTGTCCTTTCCATAGACACGTTACTCGATTTAGAAGGAGAAGTCACAGAACACATAGTATATCATAGCGACGGAATTTCAGTGTAATTTCGTCAATAGGAGGGAGCGAGGGATGCAGTAAAGAGGGACTAGTGCATCGGAAAGGAGATACTCGTATCGCACAAGAAAAACCTGTCGTTTCCAATGAAACGTTCCTCGATTTAGAAGGAGATGTCATAGAACCCATAGTATTTTATAGCGATCAATTTCTGTGTTATTTCGTCAATGTGAGGGAGCGAGGGAAGCTGTAAAGACGGTATAGCGCATCGGCTAGGAGATAGTCGTATCCATAAAAGAAAATGCTGTCGTTTCCATAGAAACGTCACTCGATTTGGAAGGAGATGTCATAGAACCCATAGTATTTCATAGCGACGCAATTTATGTGTTAATTCGTCAATGTGAAGGAGCGAGGGATGCAGTAAAGAAGGGATAATGCATCGTAAAGGAGATAGTCAAATCCCAAAATAAAATCCTGTAGTTTCCACAGAGAGGTTACTCGATTTAGAAGGAGAGGTCATAGAACTCATAGTATTTCATAGCGACGCTATTTCTGTGTTAATTCGTCTTTGTGAATGAGCCAGAGATGCAGTAAAGATGGAATAGTGCATCGGAAAGGAGATTGGCGTATCCCAAAAGAAAACCCTGTCCTTTCCATAGACACGTTACTCGATTTAGAAGGAGAAGTCATAGAACACATAGTATATCATAGCGACGCAATGTCAGTGTTAATTTGTCAATAGGAGGGAGCGAGGGATGCAGTAAAGAGGGGCTAGTGCATCGGAAAGGAGATACTCGTATCGCACAAGAAAAACCTGTCGTTTCCAATGAAACGTTCCTCGATTTAGAAGGAGATGTCATAGAACACATAGAATTACATAGCGACGCCACTTCTGTGTTAATTCGTCAATGTGAGGGAGCGAGTGATGCAGTAAAAAAGGAATAGTGCATCAGAAAGGAGTACTCTTGTCCCTAAAGAAAATCCTGTCGTTTCCATAGAAACTTTACTCAATTTAGGTGGAGGAGTCATAGAACCCATAGTATTTTATAGCGACGCAATCTCTGTGTTAATTCGTCAATGTGACAGAGCGAGGGGTGCAATAAAGAAGGAATAGTGCATCGGAAAGGAGATACTCGTATTCCAAAAGAAAATCCTGTAGTTTCCATAGAAACGTTCCTCGATTTAGAAGGAGAAGTCATAAAACACAAAGTATTTTCTAGCGACGCAATATCTGTGTTAATTCGTCGATGTGAGGGAGGGAGGGATGCAGTAAAGAAGCAAAAGTGCATCGGAAAGGAGATCGTCGTATCCCAAAAGAAAATCCTGTCGTTTCCATAGAAACGTAACTCGACTTAGAGGAAGAAGTCTTGGTAAACATAGTATTTCATAGTGACGCAATATCTGTGTTCATTCGTCCATGTGAGGGAGCAAGGGATGCAGTAAAGAAGGAATAGTGCATCGTATAGGAGATACTCGTATCCCAAAAGAAAATACTGTCCTATCCATAGACACGTTACTCGATTTAGAAAGAGAAGTCATAGAACCCATAATGTATCATAGGCATGCAATTTCTGTGTTAATTCGTCAATGTGAGGGAGCGAGGGATGCAGTAAAGAAGCAATCGTGCATCGGAAAGGAGATACTCGTATCCCAAAAGAAAATCCTGTCGTTTCCATGGAAACGTTACTCGATTTAGAAGGAGATGTCATAGAACACAAAGTATTTCATAGGGGCGCAATTTCTGTGTTAATACGTCATTGTTAGGTAGCGAGGGATGCAGTAAGGAAGGAATAGTGCATCGGAAAGGTGTTACTCGTATCCCAAAATAAAATATTTTCCTTTCCATAGAAACGTTACGCGATTTAGAAGGAGAAGTCATAGAACGCATAGTATTTCATAGCGAACATTCTCTGTGTTCATTCGTCAATGTGAGGGAGCGAGGGATGCAGTAAAGGCGGAATAGCGCATCGGAAAGGAGATAGTCGTATCCCAAAAGAAAATGCTGTCGTTTACATAGAAAAGTTATTCGATTTTGAAGGAGTAGTCATAGAACCCATAGTATTTCATAGCGACGCAATTACTGTGTTAATTTGTCAGAGTGAGGGAGCGAGGGATGTAGCAAAGAAGGAATAGTGCAACGGTAAGGAGATAGTCGTATCCCAAAAGAAAGTCCTGTAGTTCCCATAGAAATGTTACTCGATTTAGAAAGAGAAGTCATAGAACCCATAGTATTTCATAACCACGCAATTTCTGTGTTAATTCGTCAATAAGAGGGAGCGAGGGATGCAGTAAAGAATGAATAGTGAATCAGGAATGGAGATACTCGGATCCCAAAAGAAAATCCTGTTGTTTCCATACAAACGTTACCTGATTTAGAAGTAGAAGACTTAGAACCCACAGTATTTCATACCGACGATATTTCTGTGTTAATTCGTCAATGTTAGGTAGCGAGGGAAGCAGTAAAGAAGAAATAGTGCATTGGAAAGGAGATATTCGTATCCAAAAGAAAATCCTGTAGTTTCCATTGAAACGTTACTCGATTTAGAAGGAGAAGTCATAGAACCCATAGAATTTCATAGCGACGCAACTTCTGTGTCAATTCGTCAATGCGAGGGAGCGAGTGAAGCAGTAAAAAAGGTATAGTGCATCGGAAAGGAGATACTCGAATCCCAAAAGAAAATCCTGTCGTTTCCATAGAAACGTTACTCGATTTAGAAGGAGGAGTCATAGAACCCATAGTATTTCATAGTGACGCAATTTTTGTGTTAATTCGACAATGTGAGGGAGCGAATGATGCAGTAAAGAAGGAACAGTGCATCGGAAAGGAGATAGTCGTATCCAAAAAGGAAATATTGTCGTTTCCATAGAAACTTTACTCGATTTGGAAGGAGAAGTCATAAAACACATAGTTTTTCATAGCGACGCAATTTCTGTGTTAATTCGTCAATGTGAGGAAGCGAGGGATGCAGTAACGAAGGAATAGTGCATCGGAAAGGAGATACTCGTATCGCAAAAGAAAAACCTGTCGTTTCCAATGAAACGTTCCTCGATTTAGAAGGAGATGTCATAGAACCCATAGAATTACGTGGCGACGCAACTTCTGTGTTAATTCGTCAATGTGAGGGAGCGAGTGATGCAGTAAAAAAGGAATAGTGCATCAGATAGGAGTACTCTTGTCCCAAAAGAAAATCCTGTCGTTTCCATAGAAACTTTACTCAATATAGGAGGAGGAGTCATAGAACCCATAGTATTTTATAGCGACGCAATCTCTGTGTTAGTTCGTCAATGTGACAGAGCGAGGGATGCAGTAAAGAAGGAAAAGTGCATCGGAGAGGAGATACTTGTATCCCAAAAGAAAATCCTGTCGTTTCCATATAAACGTTACTCGATTTAGAAGCAGATGCCACAGATCCCATAGTATCTCATAGCGATCAATTTCTGTGTTAATTCGTCAATGTGAGGGAGCGAGGGATGTTGTAAAGACGGAATAGCGCATCGGAAATAGTCGTATCCCAAAAGGAAATGCTATCGTTTCCGTAGAAACGTTACTCGATTTAGAAGGAGAAGTCATAGAACCCATAGTATTTCATAGCGAACAATTTCAGTGTTAATTCGTCAATGTGAGGGAGCGAGGGATGCAGTAAAGGCGGAATAGTGCATCGGAAAGGAGATAGTCGTATCCCAAAAGAAAATGCTGTCGTTTACATAGAAACGTTATTCGATTTTGAAGGAGTAGTCATAGAACCCATAGTATTTCATAGCGACGCAATTACTGTGTTAATTTGTCAAAGTGAGGTAGCGAGGGATGTAGTAAAGAAGGAATAGTGCAACCGTAAGGAGATAGTCGTATCCCAATAGAAAGTCCTGTAGTTTCCATTGAAACGTTACTCGTTTTCGAAGGAGAGGTCATAGAACTCATAGTATTTCATAGCGACGCTATTTCTGTGTTAATTCGTCAATGTGAGGGAGCGAGGGATGCAGTAAAGTTGGAATAGTGCATCGGAAAGGAGATAGTCGTATCCCAAAGGAAAATCCTGTCCTTTCCATAGACACGTTACTCGATTTAGTAGCAGAAGTCACAGAACCCATAGTATTTCATAGCGACGCAATTACTGTGTTAATTTGTAAAAGTGAGCAAGCGAGTGATGCAGTAAAAAAGGAATAGTGCATCGGAAAGGAGATACTCGTATCCCAAAAAAAATCCTGTCGTTTCCATAGAGACGTTACTCGATTTAGAAGGAGAAGTCACAGATCCCATAGTATTTCATAGCGACGCTATTACTGTGTTAATTTGTCAAAGTGAGGGAGCGAGGGATGCAGTATAGAAGGAATACTGCAACGGTAAAGAGATAGTCGTATCCCAAAAGAATACCATCTCGCTTCCATGGAAACGTTACTCGATTTAGAAGCAGATGTCATGGAACCCATAGTACGTCATAGCAACGCAATCTCTGTGTTAATTCTTCAATCTGACGGAGCGAGGGATGCAGTAAAGAAGGAATAGTGCATCGGGAAGGGAGATACTCGTATCCCAAAAGAAAATCCTGTCGTTCCCATACAATTGATACTTGATTTAGAGGTAGAAGTCATAGAACCCATAGTATTTCATAGCGACGCAATATCTGTGTTAATTCGTCAATGTGAGGGAGCGAGGGACGCAGTAAAGAAGGAACCGTGCATCGGAAAGGAGATACTCGTATCCCAAAAAAAAATTCTGTCCTTTCCAATGAAACGTTACTCGTTTTAGAAGGTGATGTCATAGAATACATAGTATTTTATGGGGACGCAATTTCTGTGTTAATACGTCAACGTTTGGTAGCGAGGGATGCAGTAAAGAAGGAATAGATCATCGGAACGGAGATATTCGTATCCAAAAGAAAATTCTTTCGTTTCCATAGTAACGTTACTCGATTTAGAAGGAGAAGTCATACAACCCATAGTATTCCATAGCAACACAATTTCTTTGTTAATTCGTCAATGTGAGGGAGCGAGGGATGCAGCAAAGAAGGAATAATGCATCGGAAGGGAGATAGTCGTTTCCCAAAAGAAAATGCCGTTGTTTACATAGAAACGTTACTCGATTTTGAAGGAGTAGTCATAGAACCCATAGTATTTCATAACGACGCAATATCTGTATTAATTCGTCAATATGACCGAGAGAGGGATGCAGTAAAGAGGGAATAATGCATCGGAAAGGAGATACTCGTACCCCAAAAGAAAGTCCTGTAGTTTCCATAGAAACGTTACTCGATTTAGAAGGAGAGGTCATAGAGCCCATAGTATTTCATAGCGACGCTATTTCTGTGTTAATTCGTCAATGTGAGGGAGCGATAGATGCAGTAATGTTGGAATAGTGCATCGGAAAGGAGATGGGCGTATCCCAGAACATAATCCTGTCCTTTTCATAGACACGTTACTCGATTTAGAAGAAGAAGTCATAGAACCCATAGTATTTCATAGCGACGCAATTTCTGTGTTAATTCGCCAATAAGAGGGAGCGAGGGATGCAGTAAAGACGGAATAGTGCATCGGGAAACGAGATACTCGTATCCCAAAAGAAAATCCAGTCGTTTCCATAGATACGTTACTCGATTTAGAAGTAGAAGTCATAGAACACTTAGTATTTCATACCGACGAAATTTCTGTGTTAAATCGTCAATGTTAGGTAGCGAGGGTTGCAGTAAAGAGGAAATAGTGCTTCGGAAAGGAGATATTCGTATCCAAAAGAAAATCCTTTCCTTTCCATAGTAACGTTACTCGATTTAGTAGGGGAAGTCATAGAACATTTAGTATTTCATAGCGATCAATTTCTGTGTTAATTCATCAATGTGAGAGAGCGAGGGATGTAGTAATGAGAGAATAGTGCATCGGCAAATGAGATACTCGTATCCCAATAGAAAATCCAGTCGTTTCAATTGAAACGTAACTCGATTTAGAAGGAGAAGCAATTGAACCCATAGTATTTCATAGCGACGCAATTTCTGTGTTAATTCGTCAATAAGAGGGAGCGAGGGATGCTGTAAAGAAGGAATAGTGCATCGTTAGAGGAGTTACTCGTATCCCAAAAGAAAATCCTGTCGTTACCATAGGAACGTTACTCGATTTAGAAGGAGAAACCATAGAACACATAGTATCTCATAGCGACGCAATTTCTGTATTATATCATCAATGTGAGGGAGCGAGGGATGCTGTGAAGAAGGAATAGTGCATCGGAAAGGAGATTCTCGTATCCCAAAAGAAAATCCTGTCCTTTCCATAGAAACGTTACTCGATTTCGATGCAGTAGTCATAGAACCCATAGCTTTTCATAGCGACGCAATATCTGTGTTCATTCGTCAAGGTGAGGGAGCGAGGGATGCAGTAAAGAAGGAATACTGCATCGGAAAGGAAATACTCGTATCCCAAAATAAAATCCTGTCGTTTCCATAGAAACGGTACTCGATTTTGAAGGAGAAGTCATAGAACCCATAGTGTTTCATAGCGACGCAATTTCTGTGTTAATTCTCAATGTTAGGTAGCGAGGGATGCAGTAAAGAAGGAATAATGCATCGGAAGGAAGATAGTCGTATCAAAAAGAAAATCCTGTTGTTTCCATAGAAACGTTACCCGATTTAGAAGGAGAAGTCATAGAACCCATAGTATTTCATAGCAACGCAATCTCTGTGTTAATTCGTCAATGTGACAGAGCGAGGGATCCAGTAAAGAAGGAATAGTGCATCGCAAAGGAGATACTCGTATCCCAAAAGAAAATCCTGTCGTTTCCATAGAAACGATCCTGGATTTAGAAGGAGAAGTCATAAAACACATAGTATTTTTCAGCGACGCAATATCTGTGTTAATTCGTCAGTGTGAGGGAGCGAGGGACGCTGTAAAGAAGGAAAAGTGCATCGGGAAATGGGATACACGTATCCCAAAAGAAAATCCTGTCGTTTCCAAACAATCGTTACTCGATTTAGAAGGAGAAGTCATAGAACACTTAGTATTTGATAGCGACGCAATTTCAGTGTTAATTCCTCAATGTGGGGGAGCGAGGGATGCAGTTGAGAAGGAATAGTGCATCGGAAGGGAGATTTTCGTAACCCAAAAGAAAGTCCTGTCCTTTTCATACAAATGTTACTCGATTTAGAAGGAGATGTCATAGAACACAAAGTATTTCATAGGGACGCAATTTCTGTGTTAATACGTCATTGTTAGGTAGCGAGGGATGCAGTAAGGAAGGAATAGTGCATCGGAAAGGAGATATTCGTATCCCAATAGAAAATCTTATCGTTTCCATAGAAACGATACTCGATTAAGGAGGAGAAGTCATAGAACCGATAGTATTCCTTAGCGACGCAACTGCTGTGTTAATTCGACAATGTGAGGGAGCGAGGGTTGCAGTTGAGAAGGAATAGTGCATTGGAAAGGAGATACTCGTATCCCAAAAGAAAATTTTTTCCTTTCCATAGAAACGTTACTCGATTTAGAAGGAGAAGTCATAGAACCCATAGCATTTCATAGCGATGCAATTTCTGTGTTAATTCGTCAGTGTGATGGAGACAGGTATGCAGTAAAGAAGGGATAGTGCTTCGGGAAGGGAGATACTCGTATCCCAAAACAAAATCCTGTCGTTCCCATACAAACGATACTCGATTTAGAGGTAGAAGTCATAGAACCCGTTGTATTTCATAGCGACGCAATATCTGTGCTAATTCGTCTATATGAAGGAGAGAGGGATGCAGTAAAGAGGGAATAATGCTTCGGAAAAATAGATACTCGTATCCCAAAGGAGAGTCCTGTAGGCTCCATAGAAACGTTACTCGATTTAGAAGGAGAGGTCATACAACTCATAGTATATCATAGCGACGCTATTTCTGTGTTACTTCGTCAATGTGAGGGAGCGAGGGATGCAGTAAAGTTGGAATAGTGCATCGGAAAGGAGATAGTCGTATCCCAAAAGAATATCCTGTCCTTCCATTATACACGTTACTAGATTTAGAAGGAGAAATCATAGAACACGTAGTATTTCATGCCGACGAAATTTCTGTGTTAATTCGTCAATGTTAGGTAGCAAGGGATGCAGTAAAGAAGAAATAGTGCACCGAAAAAGAGATATTCTGATCCAAAAGAAAATCCTTTCGTTTCCATAGAAACGTTATTCGATTTAGAAGGAGAAGTCATACAATCCATAGTATTCCATAGCGATGCAATTTCTGTGTTAATTCGTCAATGTGAGGGAGCGAGGGATGCAGTAAAGCAGGAATTATGCATCGTAAGGGAGATAGTTGTATCTCAAAAGAAAATCCTGTAGATTCCATAGAAACGTTACTCGATTTAGAAGGAGATGTCATAGAACCCATAGAATTTCATAGCGACGCAACTTCTGTGTCAATTCGTCAATGTGAGGGAGCGAGTGATGCAGTAAAAAAGGAATAGTGCATCGGAAAGAAGATACTCGTATCCCAAAAGAAAATCGGGTCGTGTCCATAGAAACGTTACTCCATTTAGAAGGAGAAGTCACAGATCCCTTAGTATTTCATAGCGACGCAATTACTGTGTTAATTTGTCAAAGTGAGGGAGTCAGGGATGCAGTAAAGATGTAATACTGCAACGGTAAGGAGATATTCGTATCCCAAAAGAAAATCTTGTCGTTTCCATAGAAACGTTACTCGATTACTAAGGAGAAGTCATAGAACCGATAATATTCCATAGCGACGTAATTTCTGTGTTAATTCGACAATGTGAGGCAGCGGGGGATGCAGTAGTGAAGGAGTAGTGCATTGGAGAGGAGATACTCGTATCCCAAAAGAAAATCCGGTTCTTTCCATAGAAACGTTACTCGATAAAGAAGGAGATGTCATAGAATCCATAGTATTTCATAGCGACGCAATTTCTGTGTTAATTCGTCAATAAGAGGGAGCGAGGGATGCAGTAAAGAGGGAATTGTGCATCGGGAAAGGAGATACTTGTATCCCAAAAGAAAGTCCTTTCCTTTCCATAGAAACGTTACTCGATTGAGAAAAAGAAGTCATAGAACCCATTGAATTTCATAGCGACGCAACCTCTGTGTTAAGTCGTCAATGTGAGGGAGCGGGTGATGCAGTAAAAAAGGAATAGTGCATCGGGAAGGAGATATTCGTATCCAAAAGAAAGTCCTTTTGTTTCCAAAGAAACGTTACTCGATTTAGAAGGAGAAGTCATACAACCCATAGTATTCCATAGCGACGCAATTTCTGTGTTAATTGTCAATGTGAGGGAGCGACGGATGCAGTAAAGAAGGAATAATGCTTCGGAAGGGAGATAGTCGTGTCCCAATAGAAAATCCTGTAGTTTCCTTAGAAACGTTACTCGATTAAGAAGGAAATGTCATAGAACTCATAGTATTTCATAGCGCCGCAATTTCTGTGTTAATTCGTCAGAGTGAGGGAGCCAGGGATGCAATTAAGAAGGAATGGTGCATCGGAAAGGCGATACTCGTATCCCAAAAGAAAATCCTGTCGATTCCATATAAACGCTACTCGTTTAAGTAGGAGATGTCATAGAACCCATTGTATTTCATACCAACGCAATTTCTGTGTTAATTCGTCAATGTGGTGGATCGAGGGATGCAGTAAACAAGGAATAGTACATCGGGAAAGGAGATACACGTATCCCAAAGGAAAATCCTGTCCTTTCCATAGAAACGTTACTCGAATTAGAAGGAGAAGTCATACAACCCATAGTTGTTCATAGGGACGCAATTTCTGTGTTAATACATCAATGTTAGGTAGCGAGGGATGCAGTAAAGAAGGAATAGTGCATCGGAAAGGAGATATTCGTATCCCAAAAGAAAATCCTGTCCTTTCCATAGAAACGTTACTCGATTAAGAGGGAGAAGTCATAGAACCGATAATATTCCTTACCGACGCAATTTCTGTTTTAATTTGTCAGTGTGAGGTAGCAAGGGATGCAGTAAAGAAGGAATAGTGCAACGGTAAGGAGATAGTCGTATCCAAAATGAAAATCTTGTCGTTTCCATAGAAACGTTACTCGATTTAGAAGGAGAAGTCAGAGTACACATAGTTTTTCATAGCGACGCAATTTCTGTGTTAATTCGGAAATGTTAGGAAGCGAGGGATGCAGTAAAGAAGGAATAGAGCATCGGAATGGAGATACTCGTATACCAAAAGAAAATCCTGTCGTTTCCATAGAGACGTTACTCGATTTAGAAGGAGAAGTCACAGATCCCATAATATTTCATAGCGACTCAATTACTGTGTTAATTTGTCAAAGTGAGGGATCGAGGGATTCAGTAAAGATGGAATAGTGCAACGGTAAGGAGATAGTCGTATCCCAAAAGAATATCCTGTCGCCTTCATGGAAACGTTACTCGATTTAGAAGCAGATGTCATTGAACACATAGTATTTCATAGCGCCGCAATTTCTGTGTTAATTCGTCAGCGTGGGGGAGCCAGGGATGCAGTAAAGAAGGAATAGTGCATCGGAAAGCAGATACTCGTATCCCAAAAGAAAATGCTGTCGTTTCCATAGAAACGTTACTCGATTAAGAAGGAGAAGTCATAGAACTGATAGTACTCCATAGCGATACAATTTCTGTGTTAATTCGTCAATGTGAGGGAGCGAGGGATGCAGTAAAGACGAAATAGTGCATCGGAAAGGAGATACTCGTATCCCAAAGAAAAATTCTGTCGTTTTAATACAAACGTTACTTGATTTAGAAGTAAAAGTCATGGAACCCATAGTATTTCATAGCGACGCAATTTCTCTGTTAATTTGTCAGTGTGAGTGAGCGTGGGATGCAGTAGAGAATTAATAGTGCATCGGAAAGGAGATACTCGTATCCCAAAAGAAAAGCCTGTCGCCTTCATAGAAACCTTACTCGATTTTAATAGGGGAAGTCATAGAACCGATAGTATTTCATTGCGACGCACTATCTGTGATAATTCGTCAAAGTGATGGAGCGAGGGATGCAGTAAAGAAGGAATAGTTCGTCGGAAAGGATATACTCGTAACCGAAAGGAAAATCCTGTCGTTTCCATAGAAACGTTACTCGAATTAGAAGGAGAAGTCATACAACCCATAGTATTTCATAGCGACGCAATTACTGTGTTGATTCGTCAATGTAAGGGAGCGAGGGATGCAGTAAAGAAGGAATAGTGCATCGGAAAGGAGATAGTCGAATCCCAAAAGAAAACCCTGTTGTTTCCATTGAAACGTTACTCGATTTAGAAGGAGATGTCATAGAGACACATAGTATTTCATAGCGACGCAATTTCTGTGTAAATTCGTCAATGTGTGGGACCGAGGTTGCAGTAAAGAAGGAATGATGCATAGGAAAGGAGATAGACGTTTCCCAAAAGAAATTCCTGTCGTTTACATATCAACTTTACTCGAGTTGGAAAGAAATGTCTTAGAACCCATAGAATTTCATAGCAACGCAATTTCTTTGTTAATTCGTCATTGTGAGGGAGCGAGGGTTGCATTAAAAAAAGAAAAATGCATCGGAAAGGAGATGGTCGTATCCCAAAAGAAAATCCTGTCGTTTCCGTATAAACGTTACTCAATTAAAAAAGGGGGAGTCATAGATCTGACAGTATATCATAGCGACGCACTTTCTGTGTTAATTCGTCAATGTGAGGGAGGCAGGAATGCAGTAAAGAAGGAATAGTGCATCGGAAAGAAGATACTCGTTTCTCAAAAGAAAATCATATCGTTTCCATAGAAACGTTACACGATTTAGAAGGAGAAGCCAAAGAAACCATAGTATTTTATAGCGACGCAATTTCTGTGTTAATTCGTCAATGTGAGGTAGCGGGGGATGCAATAAAGAAGGAATACTGCATCGGAAAGGAGATACTCGTAACCGAAAGGAAAATCCTGTCGTTTCCTTAGAAACGTTACTCGATTTAGAAGGAGAAGTCATACAACCCATAGTATTTCATAGCGAAGCAATTACTGTGTTAATTCGTCAATGTAAGGGAGTGAGGGATTCAGTAAAGAAGGACTAGAGCATCGGAAAGAGATACTCGTATCCCAAAAGAAAATTCTCTCGTTTCCTTAGAAACGTTACTCGATTTAGAAGGAGAGGTCATAGAACCATTGGATATCATAGCGACGCAATTTCTGTGTTAATTCGACAATGTGAGGGAGCGAGGGATGCAGTAAAGGAGGAATAGATCATCGGAAAGGAGATACTCGTATCTCAAAAGTACATCCTGTCGTTTCCATAGAAACGTTACTCGATTAAGTAGGAGATGTCATAGAATCCATAGTACTTCATAGCGACGCAATTCTGTGTTAATTCGTCAATGTGACGGAGCGAGAGATGCAGTAAAGGAGAAATATTGCATCGGAAAGGAGATAACCGTGTCACAAAACAAAATCCTGTCGTTTCCATTGAAACGTTACTCGATTTAGAAGGATATGTCATAGAACACATGGTATTTCATAGCGACGCAATTTCTGTGTTAATTCGTCAACGTGAGGGAGCGAGGGATGCAGTAAAGGAGGAATAGATCATCGGAAAGGAGATACTCGTATCTCAAGAGAAAATCCTTTCGTTTCCATAGAAACGTTACTCGATTTAGAAGGAGATGTGGTAGAACCCATAGTATTTCATAGCGACGCAATTTCTGTGTTAATTCGTCAATGTGAGGGAGCGAGGGATGCAGTAAAGAAGGAATAGTGCATCGGAAAGGAGATACTCGTATCTCAAAAGAAAAACCTTTCGTTTTCATAGAAACGTTACTCGATTTAGAAGGAGATGTGATAGAATCCATAGTATCTCATAGCGACGCTCTTTCTGTGTTAATTCGTTAATGTGAGGGAGCGAGGGATGCAGTGAAGAAAGAATAGTGCATCGGAAAGGAGATAGTCGGATCCCAAGAGAAAATCCTGTCCCTTATTTACACACGTTACTCGATTTAGAAAGAGAAGTCTTAGAACCCATAGTATTTCTTAGCGACGCAATTTCACTGTTAGTTCGTCAATGTGAGGGAGCGAGGGATAAAGTAAGAAGGAATACTGCATCGGGAAAGGAGATACTCGTATCCCAAAAGAAAATCCTGTCGTTTCCATAGAAACGTTACACGATTTAGAAGGAGATGTAATTGGACCCATAGTATTTCATAGCGACGCAATCTCATTGTTAAATCGTCAATGTGAGGGAGCGAGGGATGCAGAAGAGAAGGAATAGTGCATTGGAAAAAAGATACTCGTATCCCAAGAGAAAATCCTGTCCTTTCTATATAAACGATTCTCGATTTAGATGGAAAAGTCATAGAACCCATAGTGTTTCATAGCGATCAATTACAGTGTTAATTCGTCAATTTGAGGGAGCGACGGATGCAGTAAAGACCTAATAGTGCATCGGAAAGAAGATAGTCGTTTCCCAAAAGAAAATCCTATTGTTTCCCTAGAAACGTTACGCGATTTAGAAGGAGATGTCATAGAACCCATAGTATTTCATAGCAACGCAATATCTTTGTTAATTCGTGAATGTGAGGGAGTGAGGGATGCAGTAAAGAAGGAATAGTGCATCGGAAAGGAGATAGTCGTATCCCGAAAGAAAATCCTGTCGTTGCCATTGAAACGTTACTCGATTTAGAAAGAGATGTCATAGAACCCATAGTATTTCATAGCGACGGAATTTCTGTGTTAATTCGTCAATGTGTGGGAGCGAGGGTTGCAGGAAAGAAGGAATGATGCATCGGATAGGAGACAGACGTTTCTTAAAAGAAATTATTGTCGTTTACATAAAAACGTTACTCGAGTTGGAAAGAAATGTCATAGAACGCATAGTATTTCATAGCAACGCAATTTCTGTGTTAATTCGTCATTGTGAGGGAGCGAGGGATGCAGTAAAAAAGGAATAATGCATCGGAAAGAAGAAACTCGTTTCTCAAACGAAAATCATATCGTTTCCATAGAAACGTTACACGATTTAGAAGGAGAAGCCATAGAATCCATAGTATTTTATAGCGACGCAATTACTGTGTTAATTCGTCAATGTAAGTGAGCGAGGGATGCAGTAAAGAAGAACTAGTGCATCGGAAAGGAGATACTCGTATCCCAAAAGAGAATCCTCTCGTTTCCATAGAAACGTTACTCGATTTAGAAGGAGAGGTCATAGAACCCATAGTGTTTCATAGCGACGCAATTTCTGTGTTAATTCATAAATGTGAGGGAGCGAGGGACGTAGTAAAGAAGGAATAGTGCATCGGAAAGGAGATGGCCGTATCCCAAATGAAAATCCTGTCGTTTCCATAGAAACGTTACTCGATTTAGAAGGAGAAGTCATAGAACCAATAGTATTTAATAGCGACGCAATTTCTGTGTTAATTCGTCAATGTGAGGGAGCGAGGGATGCAGTAAAGAAGGAATAGTGCATCGGAAAGGAGATACTCGTATCTCAAAAGAAAATCCTTTCGTTTCCATAGAAACGTTACTCGATTTGGAAGGAGATGTGGTAGAACCCATAGTATTTCATAGCGACGCTATTTCTGTGTAAATTCGTCAATGTGAGGGAGCGAGGGATGCAGTAAAGAAGTAATAGTGCATCGGAAAGGAGATTGTCGAATCCCATAAGATAATCCTGTCCTTTCCATAGACACGTTACTCGATTTAGAAGGAGACTCCATAGAACCCATAGTATATCATAGCGACGCAATTTCTGTTAATTTGTCAATGTGAGGGGCGAGGGATGCAGTAAAGAAGGAATAGTGCATCGGAAAGGAGATAATCGTATCTCAAAAGATAAATCCTTTCGTTTCCATAGAAACGTTAATCGATTTAGAAGGAGATGTGATAGAATCCATAGTATATCATAGCGACGCAATTTCTGTGTTAATTCGACAAAGTGAGGGAGCGAGAGATGCATTAAAGAAGGAATAGTGCATCGGGAAAGGAGATACTCGTATCTCAAAGAAAATCCTTTCGTTTCTATAGAAACGTTACTCGATTTAGAAGGAAATGTGATAGAATCCACAGTATTTCATACCGACGCAATATCTGTGTTATTTCGTCAATGTGAGGGAGCGAAGAAAGCAGTAGAGAAGGAATAGTGCATTGGAAAAAAGATACTCGTATCCCAAAAGAAAATCCTGTCGTTTCCATAGAAACGTTACACGATTTAGAAGGAGAAGTAATAAAACCCATAGTGTTTCATAGCGATCAATTTCAGTGTTAATTCGTCAATGTGAGGGAGCGGGGGATGCTGTAAAGACCTAATAAGGCGCGGAAAGGAAATAGTCTTATCCCAAAAGAAAATCCTCTCGTTTCCGTAGTAACGTTACGCGATTTAGAAGGAGAAATCATAGAACCCATAGTATTTCATAGCGACGCAATTTCTGTGTTAATTCGACAATGTGAAGGAGCGAGGGATGCAGTAAAGAAGGAATAGTGCATCGGAAAGGACATAGTCGTATCCCTAAAGAAAATCCTGTCGTTTCCATTGAAACGTTCCTCGATTTAGTAGGAGATGTCATGGAACACATAGTATTTCATAGTGACGATATTTCTGTGTTAATTCGTCAGTGTGAGGGAGCGAGGGATGCAGTAATGAAGGAAACGTGCATCGGAAAGTAGGTAGTCGTATCTCAAAAGTAAATCCTGTCGTTTCCATAGAAACGTTACTCGATTTAGAAGGAGATGTCATAGAACCCATAGTATATCATAGCGACGCAATTGCTGTGTTAATTTGCCAATGTGAGGGAGCGAGGGATGCAGTACAGAGGAAATAGTGCATCGGGAAGAAGATACTCGCTTCCCAAAAGAAAATCCTGTAGTGTCCACATAAACGTTACTCGATTTAGAAGGCAAAGTCATAGAACCCATAGTATTTCATAGCGACGCAATTTCTGTGTTAATCCGTCAATGTGAGGGAGCGAGGTATGCAGTAAAGAAGGAATAGCGCATTGGGAAGGAAATACTCGTATCACAAAAGAAAATCCTTTCGTTTCCATAGAAACGTTACTACATTTAGAAGGAGATGTGATAGAACCCATAGTATTTAATAGCGACGCAGTTTTTGTGTTAATTCGTCAATGTGAGGGAGTGAGGGATGCAGTAAAGAAGGAATAGTACATTGGACAGGAGATACTCGTATCCCACAACAAAATCCTGTCCTTTCTATAGAAACGTTACTCGATTTAGAAGGAGAAGTCGTTGAACCCACAGTTTTTCACGGCGATCAATTTCAGTGTTAATTTGTCAATGTGAGGGAGCGAGGGATGCAGTAAAGACATAATATTGCATCGGAAAGGATATAGTCGTATCCCAAATGAAAATGCTGTCTTTTGCATAGAAACGTTACTTGATTTAGAAGGAGATGTGACAGAACCAATAGTATTTCATAGCGACGCCATTTCTGTGTTAATTCGTCAATGTGAGGGAGCGAGGGATGCAGTAAAGAAGGAATAGTGCATCGGAAAGGAGATACTCGTATCTCAAAAGAAAAACCTTTCGTTTACATAGAAACGTTACTCGATTTAGAAGGAGATGTGATAGAATCCATAGTATCTCATAGCGACGCTCTTTCTGTGTTAATTCGTCAATGTGAGGGAGCGAGGGATGCAGTGAAGAAAGAATAGTGCATCGGAAAGGAGATAGTCGGATCCCAAGAGAAAATCCTGTCCCTTATTTACACACGTTACTCGATTTAGAAAGAGAAGTCTTAGAACCCATAGTATTTCTTAGCGACGCAATTTCTGTGTTAATTCATCAATGTGAGTGAGCGAGGGATGTAGTAAGTAGGACAAGTGCTTCGGGAAAGGAGATACTCGTATCCCAAAAGAAAATCCTGTCGTTTCCATAGAAACGTTACACGATTTAGAAGGAGAAGTAATAGGACCAATACTATTTCATAGCGACGCAATCTCTTTGTTAGTTAGTCAATGTGAGGGAGCGAGGGATGCAGTAGAGAAGCAAAAGTGCATTGGAAAATAGATACTCGAATCCCAAAAGAAAATCCTGTCCTTTCTATAGAAACGTTTCTCGATTTAGAAGGTGAAGTCATAGAACCCATAGTGTTTCATAGCGATCAATTTCAGTGTTAATTCGTCAATGTGAGGGAGCGAGGGATGCAGTAAAACCTAATAATGCACGGAAAGGAAATAGCCGTATCCCAAAAGAAAATCCTCTCTTTTCCGTAGTAACGTTACGCGACTTAGAAGGAGATGTCATAGAACCCATAGTATTTCATAGCAACGAAATATCTGTGTTAATTCGTCAATGTGACTGAGCGAGGGATGCAGTAAAGAAGGAATAGTGTATCGGAAAGAAGATACTCGTTTCCCAAAAGAAAATCCTGTAGTTTCCATAGAAACGTTACTCGATTTAGAAGGAGATGTGATTGAACCCATAGTATTTCATAGCGACGCAATTCCTGTGTTAATTCGTCAATGTGAGGGATGTGAGAGATGCAGTAAATAAGGAATAGTGCATCGGAAAGAGTATAGTCGTATCCCAAAAGAAAATCCTGTCGTTTCCCATGAAACGTTACTCGATTTAGAAGGAGATTTCATAGAACACATAGATTTTCATAGAGACGCAATTTCTGTGTTAATTCGTCAGTGTGAGGGAGCGAGGGATGCAATAAAGAAGTAATAGTGCATCGGAACGGAGATAGTCGTATCCCAAAAGAAAATCCTGTCGTTTCCATTGAAACGTTACTCGAATTAGAAGGGGAAGCCATTGAACACATAGTGTTTCATAGCGACGCAACTTCTGTGTTAATTCGTCAATGTGAGGGAGCGAGGGACGTAGTAAAGAAGGAATAGTGCATCGGAAAGGATTTGCCGTATCCCAAAAGAAAGTCCTGTTGTTTCCATAGAAACGATACTCAATTTTTAAAGGGGAAGTCATAGAACCGATAGTATTTCATACCGACGCACTTTCTGTGTTAATTCGTCAAAGTGATGGGGCGAGGAATGCAGTAAAGAAGGAATAGTGCATCGGAAAGGAGATACTCGTAACCCAAAGCAAAATCCTGCAGTTTCCATAGAAACGTTACTCGATTTAGACGGAGAAGTCATACAAGACATAGTATTCCATAGCGACGCAATTACTGTGTTAATTCGTCAATGTAAGGGAGCGAGTGATGCAGTAAAGAAGGAACAGTGCATCGGAAAGGAGATACTCGTATCCCAGAAGAAAAGCCTGTCGTTTCCGTAGAAACGTTACTCCATTTTGAAAAAGGGGAAGTCATAGAACCGATAGTACTTCATAGCGACGCAGTTTCTGTGTTAATTCGTCAAAGTGATGGAGCGAGGGATGCAGTAAAGAAGGAATAGTGCATCGGAAAGGAGATACTCGTAACCCATGGGAAAATCCAGTCGTTTCCATAGAAACGTTACTCGATTTAGAAGGAGAAGTCATACAACCCATAGTATTTCATAGCGACGCAATTACTGTGTAATCCGTCAATGTAAGGGAGCGAGGGATGCAGTAAAGAAGAACTAGTGCATCGGAAAGGAGTTAATCGTATTCCAAAAGAAAATCCTCTCGTTTCCATAGAAACGTTACTCGATTTACAAGGAGATGTCATAGAACCCATAGTATTTCATAGCGACGCAATTTCTGTGTTAGTTCGTCAGTGTGAGGGAGCGAGAGATGCAGTAAAGAAGGAATAGTGCATCGGAAAGGAGATACTCGTATCCCAAAATAAAATCCTGTCGTTTCCATAGATAAGTTCCTCGATTTAGAAGGAGAAGTCATAGAATCCATAGTATTTCATAGCGACGCAATTTCTGTCTTAATTCGTCAATGTGAGGGAGAGAGGGATGCAGTAAAGAAGGAATAGTGCATTGGACAGGAGATACTCGTATCTCACAAGAAAATCCTGTCCTTTCTATAGAAACGTTACTCGATTTAGAAGGAGAAGTCATAGAACCCACACTTTTTCACAGCGATCAATTTCAGTTTTAATTTGTCAATGTGAGGGAGCGAGGGATGCAGTAATGACCTAATATTGCATCGGAATGGATATAGTCGTATTCCAAAAGAAAATCCTGTCTTTTGCATAGAAACGTTACTTGATTTAGAAGGAGATGTGATGGAACCCATAGTATTTCATAGCGACGCAATTTCTGTGTTAATTCGTC
The DNA here is from genome assembly GCF_023864345.2 of Schistocerca serialis cubense. Classification (NCBI taxonomy): domain Eukaryota; kingdom Metazoa; phylum Arthropoda; class Insecta; order Orthoptera; family Acrididae; genus Schistocerca; species Schistocerca serialis. The sequence continues at coordinate 53,441,696 of NC_064638.1, forward strand.
AATATGAGGGAGCGAGGAATACAGTAAAGAAGGAAAAGTGCATCGGAAAGGAGATACTCGTATCTCAAAAGAAGATCCTTTCGTTTCCATAGAAACGTTTTTCGATTTAGAAGGAGATGTGATAGAATCAATAGTATTTCATAGCGACACAATTTCGGTGTTAATTCGTCAATGTTAGGGAGCGAGGGATGCAGTAAAGAAGGAATAGTGCATCGGAAAGGAGATACTCGTATCTCAAACGAAAATCCTTTCGTTTCCATAGAAACGTTACTCGACTTAGAAGGAGATGTGGTAGAACCAATAGTATTTCATAGCGACGCTATTTCTGTGTTAATTCATCAATGTGAGGGAGCGAGGGATGCAGTAAAGAAGGAATAGTGCATCGGAAAGGAGATAGTCGTTACCTAAAAGAAAACACTGTCCTTTCCATAGACACGTTCCTCGATTTAGAAGGAGACCCCATAGAACGCATAGTAATTCATAACGACGCAAATTCTGTTAATTTGTCAATGTGAGGGGCGAGGGATGCAGTAAAGAAGGAATTGTGCATCGGAAAGGAGATAGTCGTATCCCAAAATAAAATCCTGTCCTTTATATAGACACGTTACTCGATTTAGAAAGAGAAGTCTTAGAACCCATAGTAATTCTTAGCGACGCATTTTCTGTGTTAATTCGTCGATGTGAGGGAGCTAGGGATGTAGTAAGAATGACAAGTGCTTCGGGAAAGGAGATACTCGTATCCCAAAAGAAAATCCTGTCGTTTCCGTAGAAACGTTACACGATTTAGAAGGAGAAGTAATAGGATAAATAGTATTTCATTGCGACGCAATCTCTTTGATAATTCGTCAATGTGAGGGAGCGAGGGATGCAGCAGAGAAGGAAAAGTGCATTGAAAATAGATACTCGTATCCCAAAAGTAAATCCTGTCCTTTCTAAAGAAACGTTAATCGATTTAGAAGGAGAAGTCATAGAACCCATAGTGTTTCATAGCGATCAATTTCAGTGTTAATTCGCCAATGTGAGGGAGCGAGGGATGCAGTAAAGACCTAATAGTGCATCGGTAAGGAGAGAGTCGTATCCCAAAAGAAAATCCTGTCGTTTCCATAGTAACGTTACGCGATTAAAAGGAGTTGTCATAGAACCCATAGTATTTCATAGCAACGAAATATCTGTGTTAATTCGTCAATGTGACTGAGCGAGGGATGCAGTAAAGAAGGAATAGTGCATCGGAAAGAAGATACTCATTTCCCAAAAGAAAATCCTGTAGTTTCCATAGAAACGTTACTCGATTTAGTAGGAGAGGTCATAGAACCAATAGTATTTCATAGCGACGCAATTTCTGTGTTAATTCGTCATGTGTGGGAGCGAGGGTTGCAGTAAAGAAGGAATGATGCATCGGGAAGGAGATAGACGTCTCCCATAAGAAATTCCTGTCGTTTACATAAAAACGTTACTCGAGTTGTAAAGAAATGTCATAGAACCCATAGTATTTCATAGCAACGCAATTTCTGTGTTAATTCGACATTGTGAGGGAGCGAGGTATACAGTAAAAAAGGAATAATGCATCGGAAAGGAGATGGTCGTATCCCAAAAGAAAGTCCTGTCGTTTCCATAGAAACGTTGCTCAATTTAAAAAGAGAGAGTCATAGATCTGACAGTATATCATAGCGTCGCACTTTCTATGTTAATTCGTCAATGTGAGGGAGCCAGGGATGCAGTAAAGAGGGAATAGTGCATCGGAAAGAAGATACTCGTTTCTCAAAAGAAAATCTTATCGTTTCCATAGAAACGTCACACGATTTAGAAGGAGAAGGCACAGAATCCATAGCATTTTATAGCGACGCAGTTTCTGTTTTAATTCGTCAATGTGAGGTAGCGGGAAATGCAATAAAGTAGGAATAGTGCATCAGAAAGAATATACTCGTATCTTAAAAAGAAATCCTGTCGTCTCCATAGAATCATTACTCGATTTAGAAGGAGAAGCCATGGAACACACAGTATTCCATAGCGACGCAATTTCTGTGTTAATTCGTCAATGTGAGGGTGCGAGGGATGCAGTAAAGAAGGAATACTGCATCGGAAAGGAGATACTCGTATCCTAAAAGAAAAACCTGTCGTTTCCATAGAAACGTTACTCGATTTTAAAAGGGGAAGTCATAGAACCGATAGTAATTCATAGCGACGCACTTTCTGTGTTAATTCGTCAAAGTGATGGGGTGAGGGATGCAGTAAAGAAGGAATAGTGCATCGGAAAGGAGATCCTCGTATCCCAAAAGAAAATCCTTTTGTTTCAATAGAAACGGTACTTGATTTAGAGGAAGATGTGATAGAACCTATAGTATTTCATAGCGACGCTATTTATGTGTTAATTCGTCAATGTGAGGGAGCGAGGGATGCAGTAAAGAAGGAATAGTGCTTCGGAAAGGAGATACTCGTATCTCAAAAGAAAAACCCTTCGTTTCCATAGAAACGTTACTCGATTTAGAAGGAGATGTGATAGAATCCATAGTATTTCATATCGACGCAATTTCTGTGTTAATTCGTCAGTGTGAGGGAGCGAGCAATGCAGTAAAGAAGGAGTAGTGCATCGGAAAGGAGATACTCGTATCTCAAAAGTACATCCTCTCGTTTCCATAGAAACGTTACTCGATTTAGAAGAAGAAGTCAGAGAACCCATAGTTTTTCACTGCGATCAATTTCAGTGTTAATTTGTCAATGTGAGGGATCGAGATATGCAGTAAAGACCAAATAGTGCATCGGAATGGATATAGTCTTATCCCAAAAGAAAATCCTGTGTTTCCATATAAACGTTACTCGATTTAGAAGGAGATGTCATAGAACCCATAGTAATTCATAGCAACGCAATATCTGTGTTAAATCGTCAATGTGACGGAGCGTGGGACGCAGTAAAGGAGGAATATTCCATCGGAAAGGAGATAGTGGTATCCCAAAAGAAAATCCTGTCTTTTCCATAGAAACTTTACTCGAGTCGGCCGGAGATGTCATAGAACCCATAGTATTTCATCACGTCGCAATTTCTGTGTTAATTCGTCAATGTGAGGGAGCGAGGGTTGCTGTAAAGAAGGAATAGTGCATCGGAAAGGAGATAGTCGTATTCCAAAGGAAAATCCTGTTGTTTCCATAGAAACGTTACTCGATTTAGAGGGAGAAGTCATAGAACCCAAAGTATCCCATTGCGACGGAATTTCTGTGTCATTTCGTCAATGTGAGAGAGCGAGGGATGCAGTATTGATGGAATAGTGCATCGGAAAGGAAATACTCGTATCCCAAAAAAAAATCCTTTCGTTTCCATATAAACGGTACTCCATATAGAAGGAGAAGTTTTAGAACCCATAGTAATTCATAGCGATCAATTTCTTTGTTATTTCGTCAACGTGAGGGAGCGAGGGATGCAGTAAAGAAGGAACAGTGCATCGGAACGGTGATACCCGTATACCAAAAGAAAATAATGTCGTTTCAATAGAAACGTTGCTCGATTTAGATGGAGAAGTCATAGAACCAAATGTTTTTCATAGCGACGCAATTTCTGTGTTAATTCTTCAATGTGAGGGAGCGATGGATGCAGTAAAGAAGGAATAGTGCATCTGAAAGGAGATAGACGTATTGTTGGGCGGCGTGTGTATGTTTGTAAAAATAAATTTTGCTGTAACAAACGCTTGCAAGTTGAATCAGTTTCTGGCTTTTAGAATGTTGTTAATGCTGTCTTTCGCCGTTCTCAACACTGGTGCTCTATTTACTTCTTGGCACCCAGAAAGTGATTTAATAAAACATGGAGCCAGTATTGAGAGATCCTAGTGCCCACTTCAATTGAGATACCATTATAGCTGCAGCTTATAGCTCTGAGGAATTAGGAGATTGTCCGGGATTTCTAATCAAAAACGGTTTTCCAAAATAGTTGAGTATATTCTGAAATTCACTGATAAAAAACACAAGTATCCCTACAACCTAACTAACAGAGCAGTTCAGAGTCTAATGCGCTGATGCAACTATAAATGTCCGAATTACATATTAAAAAGAATGCTCGCCATAATTTGATGAAAATACTTCATCAAACGCCACGCTAAATATTTGGTAGAATGTCTGTCCCGCGACGGCACGTGAAAATACGACAATACGCAAACTGAAGCTAGATAATGGAAATCATTCCAGAATTAACACTTCACATGAAATATTTTCATGGTTCCGCGTATCTCTAGTAACTTAATACGGCACCCGAGGCTGTTTGTAGCAGATACACTGATGCGACGCGACTACCGACACAGATGGCGTGTCATTCAGCGTCTGGAGAGAACTGGGGCCTTGCCTTCCTCGCGCAGCGTCCTTATATATAAACCCGCGGTGCGGACGGCGAAGGGAACGCCTGATCTTTTCGGCTCTCTCGACTAGCCGCTGGGCTAGTAACGCACCACTTCAAGTTACATAATAATTTATAGCTTCTTTTGCTGATGGCCGAAGAAGCTCTTAATTTAAACGTTTATTCAGCACACAGGTAAGTATTGATAATAAAATTTTGACGTGGCTAAGTTAAATATTCTGGGCGAGAGAATTAATTAAATTACACTGTACGCAGTAGATGAGCTCTGAACTGTCCCTTTTGAGATCCGCTATCGCTATAATTTTATAGGTATTCAAAAGAAACTTTACACATCTTCATAATCATAGCGGACCTCCAACCTATTTAAATCTAAACATCCTAGCCTTACTTACTAGCCTACTTAATCTATCTTGCTTCCTTCAGTTTTGGGACGAAAACCACAAAATCATGAATTTCCACTAAAATCTTAATCTGTGAAATCCAAAGTACTGTTTTTATTAAATCATTATGAAAGATGAATTTAAATATAAATTTTGAAGTCTCTAGCTCTTTTCTGTTGCGCCAATGATTTTTTCAGAAAAACGTCCAAATTTCGAAAATGACTTAAGTTATCGAACTGATATTTAACACACATTAATTTAGTATTATTCCTGACATGCTAGAAAAGTTTTAGGTCATTTGCTTGATTTTTAAGGTATTGCGCAACATTTATGACGTCAGAGCTAGTTACAGCAGACTGGCTGGCACACAATGGAAACTGATGTGAATTTACTACAGCGTGAGTAGGCTGCTTCCCTACATCACCCTCTACTTAAATTTTTTGTTTATGAATGTTAATGAATAAAAAAAAATCTTAATTACAAAAAGGGAAGCAAGAGTACAGTTTAAATCCCTATGAAAAATCAAAATTGAAATATAAACCTGTAGATACATTAAAGAAAACTGATTACCTACATTAATTATTTAAATTTTAGGCATGTTCACTGCCTTTTAACCAATGTCGTTACTCAAAATTTTAAACAAAGTCAATGAAATATTTTGGCATACATATTGCCTTAGACAAACAAACACATACAAATTGAAAAATTATGAAAATCTTAGATCCATTAAATACATTTTTACATTCACAAATTCAAAGAAAATAACATGATACATAAACAGATGATTATCTCTTAGCAGTCTTTTCTAAACCTGAAAGAAAAGTTCACAAATAATTTTTACACACGTGGTTGTAGCCGCTTTGGCTGGCGTCCTACACTTCCATTCACAGGGGTAGAGAAGGGGAAGTTGCTATGGTGTGCGTCCTTCACTTCTCTCTAAATTACATGGGGGAAAGGGGAGGGGTCACTGTGAGTTGTGTCCAAGTCACTCCACGCTTTCACGCAGCTACCAGGCTGCCATTATCTGGTTTGTCCTGTAGAACAAACAAAAAGAGTGCCTCAGACTCTGTTCACTTAATATCTAAGGGTGGGTCACAATGAAATGGGGATATATACATTTTATCCTTCAGTATGTTGCTGGAACAAAGTTAACAGAACCTTTCTCAATTTTACTCTTACGGTTACTTAACTGTCATAAAATCGGTAAACAAATGGCTCAAAACGCCGTTAGTCACTTACAAGAGAAAATTTTATGCTCAAGGCATATAATCATAAATCCTATTTAATCTGAATTTATTAGTTCTGGGCTGGAACACTGAACCAATGCTCGGTACATTCCTGATACATTTGTATTTTAAGAACTTAACTGACTCATCTTTGATTACCTTATTCTTAGAGATAGTATGAGTATGATTAGTGGTTGTTTTCTCAGCTTCTTTGTACATGTGAGTAACTTTTGGTAATAGTACAGTTGTGAGTGTTCAAAACACACTACGTTTAGTTGACTAATATATCCTCTTATTGGTCCTCTGCTGTTGTCAGTTCCACATCTGCAATTAGGTACTTACTTACTTTGAAGTGTATTTATGCTGAGCTAAAATAAGGTTTCACATCTGTCATTGTGTTACTTATTTACTTTGCTAGTGTATGAACTTATTTAACACTCACTGTATTAACATTTAAAGCATAGGATAGCACATTTATTTCATATTCATAGTGTATTGCAGCTGATTAGTTTGCTCACGTGGCAATCCATTTCCACTCGATCGGACGCTGAGACCACAGGTAGTCTCTCTCAGACCTACCACTAAAGTGCATCAAGTAATTATGGACGAGCGTAATGCTAAATTCCTTAAACCTATAGGACACCATGAGCTGCTCTGTCTCATCTAACATAAGGGTACCTATGGTCGCATTCACGCCTCCAACTCATAACCTCAATACGTGTAGGTGTATCCTGTCACACACTACACTAAAATAATGGCCAGCTCCAACCTTATAAATACTTCAGGGACGTGTCCTTCACGTCTCAACCACGAACACTGCCCAATTCTATTACACTGCCTTTCCTTGCTACACCAGGTGAGTTTAATCTTACAACTTATCTGCATATTTTCATAACACTAAGCAATCTCTTTCTTACTATTAATTAGTTAGCTCTACAGCATACACTAGGTTTCACTACCAATTCAGATCCTGCTTGTACATGAATTCATATATCTTTTTAAATTACTGTTGGTGGACCATTTCCAATAAAACAACACTTTGTACTTATTATATTACCAGGGTACTATTCATACTTGTTACTCAAATACATTTTTTTATCTTAATTACGTCATACTTCTCTATTGTTTGTCACTATTAGGTTTATCACATTAGGTATTTTTCTTCACTAATCGGTAGATAGAATGGTTACATAACTCAAGGCTTGATAGCCATGACAGAAAATTTTCATGTCTGGAAAGAAGAGGTCGAAATTTTTGTGGACAGGAAAGAGGAAGAATGAGTGAGATCTGAAATGGGAAAGAAGATCTCACACAGCTGGGACTGCACAGCTGCCACACTGTGTAGAGGTTACAGAACAACCTCCTCCCTACAGCATTCATTGGTTTAATGCTGTAAGAAGATGTCGAAATTTTTGTAGATAGGAAAGATAAAGAATGAGTGAGACCTGAAATGGGAAGAAGATCTCACACAGCTGGGACTGCACAGCTGCCACACTGTGTAGAGGTTACAGAACAACCTCCTCCCCACAGCATTCATTAGCTTAATGCTGTAAAGAAGAGTTAGAAATTTTAGGTAGATAGGAAAGAGGAAGAATGAGTGAGACCTGAAAAGGAAAGAAGATCTCACACAGCTGGGACTGCACAGCTGCCACACTGTGTAGAGGTTACAGAACAACCTCCTCCCTACAGCATTCATTGGTTTATTGTTGGCTTGGTAACCATAACGGAAAATTTAATGTATGAAAGAAGAGGTCGAAATTTTTGATGCCAGGAAAGAGGAAGAATGAGTGAGACCTGAAATGGGAAAGAAGATCTCACCCAGCTGGGACTGCACAGCTGCCACACTGTGTAGAGGTTACAGAACAACCTCCTCCCTACAGCATTCATTCATAACCTTTGACCACGCCACGTCGATCTGAAAATACTTTATGATGCCTTTTTAGAACCTGTCTCATTTCTTCCTTTTGATTGTCTGAAATCTTATCGATTTCCTGCAACTTAGCTTCTATCTTGTCTAAAATAATTGCTTCTTCTTCTTCTTCTGTGCTTAGCTTACTTGTACCAAGATTAACATCCTCGTCCCAATACCTCCTATTTTTCAGAACTCGTATAGGCAGCTCCCAAGTTCCATCATCAGTTACTACATGTTTATCACTAAAAGGGACTGTAATTACTCTGGTTATTGGCAAGACCATTTTTAACTGGCTTCTTTCAAAGTCAACAACACTCTGTTATTTTGACAAGAAATCTATGCCAATTAAAACCTCAATACTGAGATTGTTTACAATTAAACATGGATGATCAATTAAATTACCATTAATGTGAAAGGGTAGTAAAGCTTCTTGCTTTACCGTTTTGGACACCTTGCCAGTAGCACCTATTATTCTTAGTCTTGATACCCTCATTACTGTAAGCTTGCCTTTACCAGGTAATGCATCAAAGAAGGACTGAGATATTGCACTCACCTCACTTCCACCGTCTAAGAGACAACGTACATTGATACCCAACATATTCACTATTATTATAGGGTGGCTTATTCTAGGTTGTACAGGTGGTTTCTCAAATTCATCTAGTAGTTCCTTTTGGATTTGTCTCCAACTAAAGTGATCGACATCTGTCTTCATTACTTTTAGGTCACAGTGTGTAGGGGTTTCCTGAATTACATTTTCCGCTGCCTTTTCCAGTCGGTCTATTAATTTTAAATCGAAACACCGCACTACTTCATTACATTTAGTTTGCTGAACATGACCCAAATTACTGTAGTCTGAGCGATTGTGCGCCTCCAGACCGGGCATAACATTAGTTACAGCTAAACCACTTTCACCATTATCGTCGGTTTCCTTCTCAAGTGACAACTGGTCACAGCTACTGGGTTCATCGACCCCAAACAGCCTACCCTCTACATTCCCACTTATCTCCTGTCCTAAATCTATTAGTACATTATCAACATCCTGCACAGGCACTTTAGATAAGAGCACTTCATCCTCATCGTAAATATAAGCATGAATTTCTTCTGCTTCTTCACCTGACAATTCCGTATTTTGTAGCTCGTCCCTATCGTTACACAGCTGCGCCTTCTCTTTCTCTGCCCACTTAGAAAGCGTCTCTAACACGGTATCTATCAAATACTGTGAGTGATCTAATATTTCTGTTGTATCCTTAGATGCTACCGACACTTCATCCACCTGTTCAGTTTGAGTATTCTGATCTGTCTTACCAATTCCCTTAACTACTGGCATAGAAAAAGTAACCGCCTGGTGAGCGCCAGTGTCCTCATAGACGGGAACTAGTTTTCCTGCCTCGGCCTACTACTGTTTCCTTTATTTTCATTATAGTTGACTGGCACAGCATTACTTTCCGTACTGTTGTTTACATGCATATTTCTGTTTGGAACAAAATTATTATCCCTTGGACGCCATTGTTGGTTCTGATAATTATTTCCCCAATTCCTACCTCTCTTAGGATGGCGAACACCTACTGTTCTGATGTTTACATTGCCATTTTGCTCGTTCCTAAAGTTACTATTATTATTATTGGCATTACGGTTATTACGTGCTTGCTCCTCATTGGCAGCAACACGTTCTACACGTTCCAAATATTCAATGAAACGATCCAGATTGTCTCTAGGGGCTGATATAATTCTCGTTTGCCAATACCATGGCAGTTTGGCTTCAAGACCTAGTATAATCATTTCTGGTTTTAGCTTTTCCGCCAAATGTAACAAACGTGAGATCCATGACCTAGCAAACTCTCTAATTGATTCCTTGCCTGCATTGAAGCGTTTTCCACTCCAAAATTCTCTCAACACTTCATTTTGCTTATTGCTAGACCAATACTCATTAATAAAAGCTGTTTTAAATTCTGCTAATGTTTTACACTTCAACATAACATCAGATGACCAACGCATGGCGTCACCTGCTAAATGGCTTCTAATAAACGAGATTTTCTCTCGTTCAGACCAATTTGGTGGAATCACATCTTCAAAATCGTTCCAGAAATCTAGCGGGTGGATATTTTTATCTGGATCAAACCGCAAGAACTGCCGACACCCGATAAAAGCGGCATTTGCAGCAGCTACAACTTGTTGTATACTACCATTACCAGAAGTTACTGAAGCTACTTTACTCTCAATGTTAGCAATGTTAGTACTGATATTTTGTACTTTCATTTCAACATTATCTACTCTTTGTACAATATGAGTAGTGCCAGTTTTGATGGCTTCTACTTCTGCTTGACATATGTTGACTTTAATATTAACATCTTTAAATCTATCTGAGCACAATTCAGATTCCGCCTCGATCTTTTCTGTTAACTTATGCTCCAGCTTCGCATCTTCCATTTGGAAGTCTTTGCGAACCTCAGCAACTTCGGATTTAACTGTTTTATACATTTCAGAAAACTGTTGAGCAACCTTTTTCTTAATATCTTCATGATTGTAATCAATTTTATAATTCAAACTGTCTAGATCCTCTTTCAACTTATTGCAACCAGCCTTGAAGGTATCGTCCATTACCTCCAATCGTTTATTAAAATTTGTTTGGCTGGCCACAATTTCAGACTTTAATTCAGCATTCATTCTAGCATTACTGGCTGACATTTCAGCATTACTGCTTTTGACCTCAGTTATTTCAGACTTTAATTCAGCATTGCTGGCAGCTATTGCTTGTAATATAACATTTAAATCAACAGCCCAAGCATCTTTGGGTTGCTCACGAGCTGGCTTTTTATCACACTCAGGTGACAAAAAACTAGCTCCAATACCAAAATCATCAAAACTAAATGAAACTTCTGATTGATTAGTCATATCTAACTTCTCCTTCTTAAACTCTACCATCTCTGATGACTGCTTCATTTTTAATTCATCAGAGAAACTATCATCCAATAAATTTACAATTTCTACTTTCCGCTTTACTACAGGGGTCTCTATTATTGAATCATTGCCCCTTCGCACACTACTGTCAGGAGACAATACTTCATATTTCACTTTAACATTACTACTTTCATGCATATTTACACTTGAACCATTGTCTGGATTTACAGTTCCCTCAACAGACATAGGTTCTGATATAAGTTTAACTTCAGTTTCTTTTGGCGGTTCCATCGCCGACAGTCTTTTAGTGCAGGTTAGTAAAAATTTTAACAGCTTTTCACTTAACTTAGTTCCTTCTGCACGACGTATGGCGTTGCCGGCGCGGCGTACCAGGATTCGTGATGCGACGTGGCACGTTGAACTGCAGACGGCTCTCCGACGGCTGTTGTGTGTTTGCGTGGCCCGCAATTGCAGGCTCTGCGCCGGCTGCTCCAGCGGACGATTGCGGTGAGGCGAAACTGGCTTCTCGCGATGCCGGCAGCACCGCTAGACTCAGTGCCAGCTCCGTCAATCCAGATGCGTTGTTAATCCAATTGCGTCGTCCACATACACACGTAACACTTTCACTGTTTAATACTCAGTTGCGTGTCGCATTTCACTCGCGAATCCGAATAGTTAAAAATCACTTTCACTTAGTTGATATTTCCCGGCCGATGCACCATATGTGGGGCGGCGTGTGTAAGTTTGTAAAAATAAATTTTGCTGTAACAAACGCTTGCAAGTTGAATCAGTTTCTGGCTTTTAGAATGTTGTTAATGCTGTCTTTCGCCGTTCTCAACACTGGCGCTCTATTTACTTCTTGGCACCCAGAAAGTGATTTAATAAAACATGGAGCCAGTATTTAGAGATCCTAGTGCCCACTTCAATTGAGATACCATTATAGCTGCAGCTTATAGCTCTGAGGAATTAGGAGATTGTCCGGGATTTCTAATCAAAAACGGTTTTCCAAAATAGTTGAGTATATTCTGAAATTCACTGATAAAAAACACAAGTATCCCTACAACCTAACTAACAGAGCAGTTCAGAGTCTAATGCGCTGATGCAACTATAAATGTCCGAATTAAATATTAAAAAGAATGCTCGCCATAATTTGATGAAAATACTTCATCAAACGCCACGCTAAATATTTGGTAGAATGTCTGTCCCGCGACGGCACGTGAAAATACGACAATACGCAAACTGAAGCTAGATAATGGAAATCATTCCAGAATTAACACTTCACATGAAATATTTTCATGGTTCCGCGTATCTCCAGTAACTTAATACGGCACCCGAGGCTGTTTGTAGCAGATACACTGATGCGACGCGACTACCGACACAGATGGCGTGTCATTCAGCGTCTGGAGAGAACTGGGGCCTTGCCTTCCTCGCGCAGCGTCCTTATATATAAACCCGCGGTGCGGACGGCGAAGGGAACGCCTGATCTTTTCGGCTCTCTCGACTAGCCGCTGGGCTAGTAACGCACCACTTCAAGTTACATAATAATTTATAGCTTCTTTTGCTGATGGCCGAAGAAGCTCTTAATTTAAACGTTTATTCAGCACACAGGTAAGTATTGATAATAAAATTTTGACGTGGCTAAGTTAAATATTCTGGGCGAGAGAATTAATTAAATTACACTGTACGCAGTAGATGAGCTCTGAACTGTCCCTTTTGAGATCCGCTATCGCTATAATTTTATAGGTATTCAAAAGAAACTTTACACATCTTCATAATCATAGCGGACCTCCAACCTATTTAAATCTAAACATCCTAGTCTTATTTACTAGCCTACTTAATCTATCTTGCTTCCTTCAGTTTTGGGACGAAAACCACAAAATCATGAATTTCCACTAAAATCTTAATCTGTGAAATCCAAAGTACTGTTTTTATTAAATCATTATGAAAGATGAATTTAAATATAAATTTTGAAGTCTCTAGCTCTTTTCTGTCGCGCCAATGATTTTTTCAGAAAAACGTCCAAATTTCGAAAATGACTTAAGTTATCGAACTGATATTTAAAACACATTAATTTAGTATTATTCCTGACATGCTAGAAAAATTTAAGGTCATTTGCTTGATTTTTAAGGTATTGCGCAACATTTATGACGTCAGAGCTAGTTACAGCAGACTGGCTGGCACACAATGGAAACTGATGTGAATTTACTACAGCGTGAGTAGGCTGCTTCCCTACAGTATCCCAAAAGAAAATCCTGTAGTTTCCATAGAAACGTTACTCGCTATAGAAGGAGATGTCATAGAACCCATAATATTTCATAGCGACGCAATTTCTGTGTTAATTCGTCAATGTGAGGGAGCGAGGGATGCATAACAGAGGGAATAGTGCATCGGAAAATAGATACTCGTATCCCAAAAGAAAATCCTGTCGTTTCCATTGAAAAGTTACTCGATTTAGAAGGAGAAGTCATAGAACCCATGGGACATCACATCGACGCAATTTCTGTGTTAATTCGTCAATGTGAAACGTCCCCTTTGAACAATTTTACAAAGTACTGTGCTTAAACTGACACACAATATTTTGTTAGCGCAACGCAATCTGACTTTCAAAATTCCCTACAAAAGAATGGCCCTGACTGACATTAAACTATACCTTTCACAAATCACTTACCTCACAAAAATCTTCGCTGCTCAAGCTACTGTAATGCAGCGATCGCCACTACTGCCAGCTAAATAAAAGATTCAAACTATAGAAGGCACTAACTACTGATAGGGATAGTTAGCAAATGAAAGATATTAATAGAGAACAAACAATGTATTTACCTTGATATCATCATATATAAATATAGCAGTTCATGACAAATTTCAAAACTCCGCCATCTCTCTCCCCACATCCACCACTGCTGGCGGCTCACCTCCAACTGCGCAACGCTACACGCTGTTCACATCCAGCTGCCGCTGCCCAACACCACAATGGCAGACAACAATGCAAACTAGCCACAGACTGCACACAGCACAGCCAGTGATTTTCATACAGAGGTGGCGTTACCAATAAAAAAACCTAAACAGCCTACTTACATAGCCCCCATGCTCCCCACAAAAATTTTTACAAATTGGATTGGGTAGTGGCCAATACAGATTTGAAAAAAATTTTTCATAATTACAATAACAAAGAAATCAAATCCACACACTTATTGATACAATGTTGGTCAAAAGATAAAAATTTCTCACAGTCCATAAAGACAGTCCACATTGTTCATCACAGTGAAACTGCCGTTTCTTTTCTCAAAGTCTGAGCAGTAAAAGACAATGCACACGGAAGTAGTGGATTTCCATGCAGTCTTGAAGAAGTAGTGTTGTCCTTCCAACGGAAAGACAGTGCTGACTCTTGACATGCAGACAGGTAATGGGCCACAACATAGCAAACCCACAGCAGAGTCATTCGACATTTTGAAGAATATTGGTAGGTAGGTCATCACAGAGCAGACCCACTGGAGTCCTGGTAGAGATTGTGGTATTGGTGGGCCACCAGAGGTGCAGACCCACTGCAGTCCTTGTAGAAATAATGGTACTGGTGAGTCAGCAAAGGTGTAGACCCACTGTAGTCCTTGTAGAAATGGCCAGCAGCCATCTGTTGCGATTGTGCAGGTGCACAATCACCATCGAAGAGTCTTGCAGAGAATATAGCAAGTCCATAAACCACCACTTGTGCACTCACAAAGTGTTTGGAATTGTCCTTAGAACCAGCAATGCTGTTATCCAGTCCCTTGCTGAATTATTAACACACGTGCAAACACTATCAGTCCCTACTTCTCACATCTTGTCCATGTACTATGACCAACAGAAACGTGTGCAGTAAAATGGAACTTACAAGTTACTTAATTTGATGAACTGGTATCAATTACAATTGTATAACATAAGAATACAATTACAAAGGTACAAAATACATCATTAAAAACATAATAATACAGATAACATTTGTAGTACAGGCTTTACAAAAGAATAGAAATAAACATATGCATCAGTGTTACAGGAATTATGAGATAAGTAGATACATAAAAGATCAGAATAACTTTTGGAACATCAATTTTACACATGAGCATTAAAACAAAACAGAATAAATAATATCTAAACATTTTTACAAGGTAAAGAACATATTATTAATGCCAATTATATTTGAGGATAACAGTATTCCTCATCATAGTGAATGTAGCTTTATATTATAAGAAGAAAAAATTCTATGAAACTACACAGAGACAGGAAGAAAACAAATACACAAGGGTACACAAACACATAGTGGGATAACACCAATAGGAAAGGACAGGGTTCGTTTTCAGTGTAACATTTGGTACTGCAGTCCAACCCAAAACTTCATATATCTTTCCTCTTATTTCATCCTTTGTTTCCACCAAAAAAATTCTATCTAAGCATGCTTTCTGTATTTATATGTTCACACATTTCTTATCTCAACATTTATTTTCAAGAAAATCCTACCTAAACCTGTTTTCTCAATGCATTTCTTCCAATTCATCGCAACTCATTCTCTTAGAGGCTACCCCCTCTTAAGCTAACTTAAATCTACTGAGCTCAGATGCTAAACTAAGGGACGAGGCAATGCAGCAGCACAAAATAAGTAACACAAACAGCAATGACCAAAAAATTTGAAAATTGCAAAGCAAACTACAGTAAATCTAAATTACCAAGCAATGCAACATTACAACTAATATGAGCCAATGTGCAGCAACAAAAAAATAAATCTGGGTTACCAGAGTAACACAAATTAAAGTTCAGTAGCACTATGCCTGGCAAACAGCAGCTTATATCTAAACATGACATAGCTCAAGCAGAAAAAATAGTACACTAAAGATAATGCAGATAAGGGAAATGTATAATCACATCTTAATGTCTAAGTAATTAAAGTGGTGCACCACAAGAAGTTATTCTACCAAAAAGTTACCAATTACTTGAAAAGAAAATTATGAATGCAGTTCCTGTGAAGGTAAATGTCATTTTGTGCTCCCTTATTTTTTAAAAAAAATTATTATTTACTCGATCTGTAGACAGAAAATATTTATATTAGTACATCTATAAAATTTTATTTTAACCAATGCGGCAGTGCAGCTAGAAACTAGATATCAAATGAAATAGGCAACTATGTACAAAGCAAAGCATAAGAACATCGTTCAATAGTCATGTGGCATTTCATAAGTAGTAAAAAAATCTCTCATCTAGAAAGACAGTAGTCATACCTGTAGTCAGGTGTGTAGACAAACTATTTCTTGTCATTTCATTAGGCATTTCAGTAAATATCAGAAAGTACAATATGTTTCCAAGTAATCAGCATGTCGGATTTGCGATGCTTTCTCTAAAGGAATGACAATGGCCAGGATAATGGCCTCCCTTTTTTTTTCCTGTGCTCTGAAAGGCACGTGCTAATGGCTTTTTCTCCAGGCGTCTGACACAGCTGGGTGCCCATGACGCATTACGTGCAGGTGGTCACTTAATTTTCTTACGGAAATATTTACGACAACAGTGTCCGCTACAGTGGCAGTCTCATATAAAAATATTTCACAGGTCAAGAATTAGCGTTGCAAATCTGTAGAAAGAAAATCCTATAAATATAAGTGTCCAAATAAAATATTCGTCAGCATTGTGATACAGTCACGCATTTACGCACATTTCATAACTCTTAAAGTACGATTCTTGGTTTCCAACATACTTCTTATTCCTCATATACGGTAGCATCATCTTATTGATCATAAACATATCTCAACAGCATAGTACACATCGTCGTCGTAATAATAACATCATAACACCTCAGTCAAATCTCAAAAACGTCGTAGCTTTCTGTAATAATTTCAAAACCTAAAAAAAATTCTCTGCTCATGTCAAAAGTGTCATCTGCCTCAAACGTACTTTAAAAATCATGATCCCATACCAAATATATCATTCAAAGCTCTCATAGTATCACAATGGTTCCAAAAAAATATGAACAGTTCACTAAGTACAGACAAAATACAGTTTCATAAGTGTGAAGTTATCCAACTGTGTTATTACGTAAACATCTGTCACTGATATAGTAAAATAAATGTTTGTCTCTCTCAGTTAAATGATCAGATAGCTGTGTAATTTGTGTGTTAGAGAAATATGGTACCGATGTGTAAAATTGTATAAGCAAATACCATATTAGCTAGGGTTCCTTGTGGTTGCCACACACATGGTACACAAAGTAAGCGTGTACCCCCCTGAGGATTAATGTAATTATACCCTCAGGTGTTACAGATTACAGCAATGGAATGAAATGTATCACGGAAAACTTTCTTTGTAATTCAAAAATCTTTAAAAATAAATGTTTTAAGTACAAAATTAATCACTCAAATACGTGTACTGTAACGCTAAATGTGCGTCTTGTTGCAACATAATCTGTGTGGAAGTGTCGTAGTTATCGTCCTCCGAAAGCTAAGTTCTGCAGAAGTCAATGTACTTACCTCATAATACACAAAAGTGAAATGCTTTGCGTATAAATGTCTTAGTTATTACGCTTATTGCCGTGATGAGGAAAGTACTGTGCTGTAACGTATTATCGTGCTACGGAAAAGGCAGTCTCATTGTAGCTATACCACAAAAGTTACTACTAAAACATGTTTTAATTTCTTGAATAATGCCGAAAAACTGTGCAGATATAAAACAGATACACCGCAAAAGCAACATTGTAAATTGTCACTCATTAGTAGCGTCGTGATATAGTCGTGTAGCTGTCAAATAAACTAACCACTGTGTCACCTGGTATCTCTCAGAAAGCACCTTGAATCCATAATGTATTTGCAAGTAAACCAAAATGTTGCATTAAAATCTCATTAGCAGTACAGGTAAATGTTCTAAGTATGTGAGCCTTATAGTCGTTACGTAATCGTGCAACTAACAAGCAAGAATGTACACACACAATAACACTGTGTCGTCTGTTCACAATAACAATGCATTCGTAATTTCTGTTTAAATAAGCTCTCTTGGTTCTTGACTGGATACTTAACTTCAAACATTGTTGCATGTTAACAGATTCAAAGTCTGACAAGCATACTAGTAATGTAAAGTGAAAAGTTTTATGGCAATGACAAAGTTAAAAAGCAGGTTATCTTTCAATAAACGGTATTACATGTGAAATGTGGTGTAAACCTTTACTCTTCCTAGTACGCAGACTTTCAACTGAAAAGCAATTGTCATGTTTTATACGTCGGTAAGGAATGCTAAAATTTTTCTCAAGGCTAGCGTCTATGTTATTTTTCTCTGAGCCAGCCGGCGCACGCGGCTGCCTGTGGTGCGAGTCATTGTCTGTTCCTTTGTTGGCGCGCGTCGTTATTGGGATTAGGAGACCTAACTTCTACAAATTCACTTTGACGGGAAGGCCCTGCCCTGTTTGAAGCTCGCCAGTTCTGATGGAATTCAGGTCTGTCGTTTTGTCGGTAGTTTACACAGTTTCTTTCTTGTCGGCCACGTGGTGGAGAATTTCTCCCTGAATCGTAACTGCGTGCTGAACTGTTGCGTCTGAAATTATTCTGCCTCCCTTGACAATAATAGTTCTGGTTACCATATTGTCTATTTCTATGGTTATCTCTGTCATATTCATTTCTACGGAAATGCGATCTTTCTCTGTAACTATTATTCTGCCAGCGGTTGTCATAAGGGTGGTGTCTGCTTTGGTCACGATTTGTGTTGTGAGAATAGCCTTGTCGTGTCAAGTTATTACTTCTGTCGTCATGGAATTGTGACGGATGTGACCTGTAGTGATTGTTTTCCTGTTTTCGCATCCCGCGACTGTCTGTGTCAATTTCTAATTCTTGTAAGAGTCCCTGAAATGCTTCAATGTCGTCTTTGCAACGTCCTGCCAAAATAATATGTCGTAAATGTTCAGGCAGTTTGATTAAGCAAATGCGGATGAGTTCTGAGGGGCTGTATGGGTTTGTCAGGTACTGATTCTTGTGCAACATGTCTTCAAAATATTTGACAAGACTGGAAAATGCAGATTGTTCAAAGTGTTTCATCATCATGATGCTATGTTTTACTCGGTCTTGTGTAGCTGGTGACCAATATGCTGAGAGGAACGCATGGTAAAATTCTCCTTCACTGTGACAATAGTGAATGACCGATCGCATTCTTACAGCTGGTTCATTCTCCAAGTAGCCACACATAAATTCTAACCTGTGTTCCAACGACCAGTTGGAAGGAAAACAATGAGAGAATTGATGGAGCCATGCTTGTGGATGAATGTCGTTGCCAGAATTCTTAAATGTTTTGAATTTACGTGTAGTAATGAACAGCTTATAGTCAAAATCATCATGTCGGCGAGTCGCATATCGGTCATTGTTAGGTCGTGTCGGCCGTTCCATCTCAAAATTCGGTGCACATTGCCAATTTCTTTCATAACTTCCGAAATGCCCTGTAATATTATTTTGTGGCTTTTCCGTATTTCTAAGTTCCTCTTCCCGTGTTGGAGCGCGAGTGTCCTCTGAAATATGAATTTTTTGTATTACTTGTGCCAACTGATCTTGTACTTCCGGGATTTCTCTTTTGTATTGCGTATTAATTTGATTCTGATTTTGTTTGAATTTCCTAATTTGTTCATACTCTTCTGTGTCAGTGAAGGCTACAGGTCTTGTGTCATTCAGATCATCATCTACCTTTGTAGATAAGTTAGTGACCTGATCCGAAAGTTCGGCTACTTTCTCCGATAGTGAACACATTTCCTCAGTGTGTTTTTCTGAACCAAGTTTCAGAGTGTCCATTTGTGTTGAAATCGAATCTACTGTGTCCTTTAAGTTTTCCTGAGTTTTTGCAAGTTGCGTAACCGAATCGGTAGATGCAACTGAGTCAATTTTAGCCCACAAGGTCTCATGATTTTCATGAACAATGGTTTGCAGTTCTTTTATGGCTGCTTCGTGATTCTGTAATGCATTTTCATGCCGCGAAAAAATAGGTTGAAAATGCTCACAAATTTGTGTTTTTACGTCATTACAGACTTTTTGACATTTCGATTCAATGTTATGTAACTCAGTAGTTAAATCTTCACGTGTTTGTTCAAGTGTGGTGTCTAACTTTTGAAGATTTTGTTCCATTGTGTCTAACTGTTGCTGTGTTTGTCTCTGGTGTTGTTCCATTGTGTCTAACTTTTTAAGATTTTGTTCCACTGTGTCTAACTTTTTAAGATTTTGTCCCATTTGTTTCTGATTTTGTTCAAGTGTTGTGTCTAACTTTTGTAGCTTTTGTCCCATTTGTTGCATTAACTGTAATAACAATGCACTGGTGTCTGAAACATGTTCCTCAGTGCTTTTCGGCAGTGAATTTGCACCGGCAACATTGACATTTTGACAAGCAGAAAATGTGTCTTGACTTATTTGAGAAAACGGTGAGGACCCAAAACCTGAATCTGCAGTATTTGCAAGATTGTGTCCTGTCATTCCCGATTCCTGAGGCGAGCTGTTGCCGACCGATCGATCGATAATGCTTCCCTGTTCACTATTTGTTTCACTGTCTGCGCCATTGTTTGCCGCCTGCTCCATTTCCCTATGCACTATTACCAAATTACTACTTTGAATGTCTGTTACTTCATTACACAGTGGTGCTGATAAGCTATGCTCGTCGTCACTATCATTTCTCAGTGTACTTTGGAGCCTAGTGTTACGTTTTTCACACGCCATTATTGTCACAATATTTCACACGATAACACAGAAAAGCACAATTTGAAGATCAAAAATAAGAGAACACATTAACATAGCACTGAAAATAATATCTAGTTAATTGCAGCTGCGAAATAGTTGGTGCAAATCTACATGCATGCCACAACTGTTTTACTGTACAACAATGAAAGACTGCAACTACAAAGGAGATTTTCTCTACAATTATGTGCTAGGAATAAACAATAGCTACACTAATTACACAAACTACAAGAAAAAAATCAGAAGATTCCAGTGAGGTATCCTCGGCTAAGGGTCGACATATGAAACATCCCCTTTGAACAATTTTACAAAAGGACTGTGCTTAAACTGACACACAATATTTTGTTAGCGCAACGCAATCTGACTTTCAAAATTCCCTACAAAAGAATGGCCCTGACTAACATTAAACTATACCTTTCACAAATCACTTACCTCTCAAAAACCTAGCTGCTCAAGCTACTGCAATACAGCGAGCGCCACTACTGCCAGCTAAATAAAAGATTCAAACTATGGAAGGCACTAACTACTGATAGGGATAGTTAGCAAATGAAAGATATTAATAGAGAACAAACAATGTATTTACCATGATATCATCATATATAAATATAGCAGTTCACGACAAATTTCAAAACTCCGCCATCTCTCTCCCCACATCCACCACTGCTGGCGGCTCACCTCCAACTGCGCAACGCTACGCGCTGTTCACATCCAGCTGCCGCTGCCCAACACCACAATGGCAGACAACAATGCAAACTAGCCACAGACTGCACACAGCACAGCCAGTGATTTTCATACAGAGGTGGCGTTACCATTAAAAAATCCTAAACAGCCTACTTACAAATGTGAGGGAGCGAGGGATGCAGAAAAGAAGGAATAGTGCATCGGAAAGGAGATACACGTATCCCAAAAGAAAATCCTGTCGTTTCCATAGAAACGTTACTCCATATTGAAGGAGAAGTTTTAGAACCCATAGTAATTCATAGCGATCAATTTCTTTGTTATTTCGTCAATGTGAGGGAGCGAGGGATGCAGTAAAGAAGGAATAGTGCATCGGAACGGAGATACCCGTATACCAAAAGAAAATAATGTCGTTTCCAGAGAAACGTTGCTCGACTTAGAAGGAGAAGTCATAGAACCAAAAGTTTTTCATAGCGACGCAATTTCTGTGTTAATTCTTCAATGTGAGGGAGCGAGGGATGCAGTAAAGAAGGAATAGTGCATCTGAAAGGAGATAGTCGTATCCCAAAAGAAAATCCTGTAGTTTCCATAGTAACGTTACTCGCTATAGAAGGAGTAGTCATAGAACCCATAATATTTCATAGCGACGCAATTTCTGTGTTAATTCGTCAATGTGAGGGAGCGAGGGATGCAGAAAAGAGGGAATAGTGCATCGGAATGGAGATACTCGTATCCCAAAAGAAAATCCTGTCGTTTCTGTAGAAAAGTTACTCGATTTAGAAGAAGAAGTAATAGAACACATAGTATATCATAGCGACGCAATATCTGTATTATTTCTTCAATGTGATTGAGCGAGGGAGGCAGTAAAGAAGGAGTAGTGCATCGGGAAGGAAATAGTCGTATCCCAAAAGAAAACCAGTTCTTTAAATAGAAACGTTACTCGATGCAAAAGGAGCAGTCATAGAACCCATAGAATTTTGTAGGAACGCAATATCTGTGTTACTTCGTCAATGTGAGGAAGCGAGGGATGCAGTAAAGAAGTAATAGTGCATCGGAAGGGAGATACTCGTATTCCAAAAGAAAATCCTGTCGTTTCCATAGAAACGTTGCTCGATGTGGGTGGAGAAGTCATAGAACTCATAGTATTTCATAGCGACGCAATTTCTGTAATAATTCGTCAATGTGAGGGAGCGAGGGAAGCAGTAAAGATGGAGTAGTGCATCGGAAAGAAGATACTTGTGTCCCAAAAGAAAAAACCTCTCGTTTCTATAGAAACGTTACTCGATTTAGAAGGAGATGTCATATAACCAATAATATTTCATAGGTACGCAATTTCTGTGTAAATTCGTCAATGTTAGGTAGCGAGGGTTGCAGTAAAGAAGGAATAGTGCATCGGAAAGTAGATATTCGCATCCCAAATGAAAATCCTGTTATTTCCTTAATAACGTTACTCGATTTGGAAGGTGAAGTCATAGAACGCATAGTATTCCATATCCACGCAATCTCTGTGTTATTCGTCAATGTGAATGTGCGAACAATGCAGTAAAGAAGGAATAGTGCATCGGAAAGGAGATAGGGTATCCCAAAAGAAAATCCTGTCGTTTCCATAGAAACGTTACACGATTTAGATGGAGAAGTCAAAGAGCTCATAGTATTTCATAGAGACGCAATTTCTGTACCAAATCGTCAATGTGAGGGAGCGTGGGATGCAGTAGAGATGGAATAGTGGATCGGAAAGGAGATACTAGTATCCCAAAAGATAATCCTGTCATTTCCAGAGAAACGTTACTCGATTTAGATGGAGATGTCAAAGAACCCATAGCATTTCATAGCGACGCAATTTCTGTGCTAATTCGTCTATGTTAGGTAGCGAGGGATGCAGTAAAGAAGGAATGGTGCATCGGAAAGGAGATATTCGTATCCCAAAAGAAAATCCTGACGTTTCCATAGAAAAGTTACTCGATTTAGAGGGAGAGGTCATAGAACACAAAGTATTCCATTGCGCCGGAATTTCTGTGTTATTTCGTCAATGTGAGGGCGCGAGGGATGCAGTAATGATGGAATAGTGCATTGGAAAGGAAATAATCGTATCCCAATAGAAAATTCTGTTGGATCAATAGAAACGTTACTCAATTTGGAAGGAGAAGTCAAAGAACCCATTGTATATCATAGCGTCGCAATTTCAGTTTTAATTCGTCAATGTGAGGGAGCGAGGGATGCAGTAAAGAAGGAATAACGCATCGGAAAGGAGATAGTCGTATCCCAAAATAAAATCCTGTCGTTTCCATAGAAAAGGTTACTCGATTTAGAAGGAGAAGTTATAGAACCCATAGTATTCCATAGCGACGCACTTTCTGTGTTAATTCGCCAAAGTGATGGTGGGAGGGATGCAGTAAAGAAGGAATAGTGCATCGGAAAGCAGATACTCGTATCCCAAAAGAAAATCGTGTCGTTTCCATAGAAACGTTACTCGATTTAGAAGGAGAAGTCATAGAACACATAGTATTTCATAGCGACGAAATTATTGTGTTGACTTGTCGATGTGAGGGAGCGAGGGATGCAGTAAAAAAGGAATAGTACATCGGAACGAAGACAGTCGTATCCCAAAAGAATATCCTGTCGTTTCCATAGCACCGTTACTCGATTTAGAAGGAGAAGTCGTAGAACCCACAGTAATTCATAGCGACTCAATTTCTGTGTTAATTTGTCAGTGTTAGGGGGCGAGGGATGGAGTAAAAATGGAATAGCGCTTCGGAAAGGAGAAACTCGTATCCCAAAAGAAAATCCTGTCGTTTCCATAGAAACGTTACTCGATGTAGAAGGAGAACTTATAGAGCACATAGTATTTCATAGCGACGCAATTTCTGTGTTAATACGTCAAAGTGATGGAGCGAGGGATGCATTAAAGAAGAAAAAGCGCATCGGATAGGAGATACCCGTATCCAAAAAGAAAGTCCTGTCGTTTCCATTGAAATGTTACTCGATTTAGATGGAGAAGTCAAAGAACCCATAGTATTCATTGCAACGCTGTTTCTGTGTTAATTTGTCGATGTGTGGCAGCGAGGGATGCAGTAAAGGAGGAATAGTGCATCGGAAAGGAGATACTCGTATCCCAAAAGAAAATC
Organism: Schistocerca serialis cubense; assembly: GCF_023864345.2. Lineage (NCBI taxonomy): Eukaryota > Metazoa > Arthropoda > Insecta > Orthoptera > Acrididae > Schistocerca > Schistocerca serialis. The sequence goes on from NC_064638.1 coordinate 53,465,958, forward strand.
CTTTCATTTCCATAGAAACGTTGCTCGATGTGGGTGGAGAAGTCATAGAACTCATAGTATTTCATAGCGACGCAATTTCTGTATTAATTCGTCAATGTGTGGGAGCGAGGGAAGCAGTAAAGATGGAGTAGTGCATCGGAAAGGAGATACTCATATCCCAAAAGAAAAAACCTCTCGTTTCCATAGAAACGTAAATCGATTTAGAAGGAGATGTCAAATAACCCATAGTATTTCATAGCGACGCAAGTTCTGTGTTTATCAGTGTGAGGCAGCGAGGGATGCAGTAAAGAAGGACTAGTCCATCGGAAGGAGATACTCGTATCCCAAAAGAAAATCCAGTCGTTTCCATAGAAACGTTACTCGATTTATAAGGAGAAGTCATAGATCCTGTAGTAGTACCCAGCGACGCCATTTCTGTGATAATTAGCCGGTGTTATGGAGCGAGGGATGCAGTAAAGAAGGAATAGTGCATCGAAAGGGAGATACTCGTATCGCAATAGAATGTCCTGTCGTTTCAATAGAAACGTCACTCGAGTTGGAAGGAGATGTCATAGAGCCCATAGTATATTATAACGACGCAATTTCTGTGTTAATTCTTCAATGCGAGGGAGCGAGAAATGCTGTAAAGAAGGAATAGTTCATCGGAATGAGATAGTCGTATTTGAAATGAAAATCCTGTCGTTTCCATAGAAACGTTACTCCATATTGAAGGAGAAGTCATAGAACACATAGTATTTCATAGCGACAGAATTTTTAGTTTAATTCGTCAATGTGAGGGATCGAGGGATGCAGGAAAGAAGCAACAGTGCATCGGAGGATAGATACTCGTATCCCAAAAGAAAAACCAGTTGTTTCCATAAAAACGTTACTCTATTTTGAAGGAGAAGTCATAGAACCCATAGTATTTCATAGCTACGCAATTTCTGTGTTAATCCGTCAATGTGAGGGAGCGAGGGATGCAGTAAAGAAGGAAGAGTGCATCGAAAGGAGATAGTCGTATCCCAAAAGAAAATCCTGTTTTTTCCATAGAAACGTTACTCCATTTTGTAGGAGAAGTCATAGAACGCATAGTATTTCATAGCTACGCAATTTCTGTGTTAATCCGTCAATGTGAGGGTGCGAGGGGTGCAGTAAAGACGGAAGAGTGCATCGAAAGGAGATATTTGCATCCCAAAAGAGAATCCAGTCGTTTCCATAGAAACGTTACTAGACTTAGAAGGAGATGTGAAAGAACGCATAGTATTTCGTAGCGACGCAAATTCTGTGATACTTCGTCAATGTGCGGGCGCGAGAGATGCAGTAAGGACTGCATAGTGCATCGGAAAGAAGATAGTAGTATCCCAAAAGAAAATCCTGTCGTTTCCATAGAAACGTTACTCGATTTAGAAGGAGAAGTCGTAGAACCCATGGTATTTCGCAGCGACGCAATTTCTGTGTTAATTCGTCAATGTGAGGGAGCGAGGGATGCAGTAAAGAAGGAATACTGCATCGAAATTAAGATAGTCGTATCCCAAAAGAAAATCCTGTCGTTTCCATAGAAACGTTACTCCATATTGAAGGAGAAGTCATTGAACCCGCAGTATTTCATAGCGACGGAATTTTTAGTTTAATTCGTCAATGTGAGGGGGCGAGGAATGCAGTAAAGAAGCAACAGTGCATCGGAAGGGAGATACTCGTAGCCCCAAAAGAAAATCCTGTCTTTACAATGGAAACGTTACTCGGTTTTGAAGGAGAAGTCATAGAACGCATAGTAATTCATAGCGACGAATATTCTGTGTTTATTCGTTATTGTGAGGGAGCGAAGGCTGAAGTAAAGAAGGAATAGTGCATCGGAAAAAAGGTACTCGTATCCCAAAAGAAATCCTGTCGTTTCCATAGAAACGGTACTTGATTTAGAAGGAAAAGTCATAGAACCCATAGAATTTCATAGTGAAGCAATTTCTGAGATAATTCGTCAATGTGAGGGAGCGAGGGATGCAGTAAAGAAGAAATAGTGCATCGGAAAGGAGATACTCGTATCCCAAAGAAAAATCCTGTCGTTTCCATAGAAACGTTACTCGAATTATAAGGAGAAGTCATAGAACCCATAGTATTACCCAGCGACGCAATTTCTGTGTTAATTAGCCGGTGTTAGGGAGCGAGCGATGCAGTAAATAAGGAACAGTGCATCGGAAGGGAGATACTCGTATCGCAAAAGAAAATCCTGTCGTTTCCATAGAAACTTTACTCGATTTAGAAGGAGAAGTCATAGAACCCATAGTATTTCATAGCGACGCACTTTCTGTGATACTTCGCCAAAGTGATGGTGCGAGGGATGCAGTAAAGAAGGAATCGTGCATCGGAAAGCAGATACTCGTATCCCAAAAGAAAATCGTGTCGTTTCCATAGAAACGTTACTCGATTTAGAAGGAGAATACCCGTGGTATTTCATAGCGACGAAATTTCTGTGTTAATTCGTCAATGTGAGGGAGCGTGGGATGCAGTATAGGAGGAATATTGCATGGGAAAGGAGATAGTGGTATCCCAATAGAAAATCCTGTCTCCTCCATAGAAACCTTACTCGAGATGGACGGAGATGTCATAGAACCCATAGTATTTCATCACGACGCAATTTCTGTGTTAATTCGTCAATGTGAGGGGGCGAGGAATGCTGTAAAGAAGGAATAGTGCATCGGAATGGAGATAGTAGTATCCCAAATGAAAATCCTGTTGTTTCCATAGAAACGTTACTCGATTTAGAAGGAGAAGACATAGAACCCATGGGATATCACAGCGACGCAATTTCTGTGTTAATTCGTCAATGTGAGGGAGCGAGGGATGCAGTAAAGAAGGAATACTGCATCGGAATCGAGATAGTCGTATCCCAAAAGAAAATCCTGTCGTTTCCATAGAAACGTTACTTTATTTTGAAGGAGAAGTCATAGAACCCATAGTATTTCATAGCGACGGAATTTCTAGTTTAAATCGTCAATGTGAGGGAGCGAGGGATGATGTAAAGATGGAACAGTGCATCGGAGGGGAGATACTCGTATCCCAAAAGAATATCCTGTCGTTTCCATAGAAACGTTACTCGATTTAGAAGGAAAAGTCATAGAACCCATAGGATTACATAGCGACGTAATTTCTGAGTTAATTCGTCAATGTGAAGGAGCGAGGGATGCAGTAAAGACGGAATAGTGCATCGGAAAGGAGATATTCGTGTCCCTAAAGAAAATACTGTCTTTGTCCATAGAAACGTTACTCGATTTATAAGGAGAAGTCATAGATCCTATAGTATTACCCAGCGACGCAATTTCTGTGTTAATTAGCCGGTGTTAGGGAGCGAGGGATGCAGTAAAGAAGGAACAGTTCATCGGAAGGGAGATACCCTTATCGCAAAAGAAAATCCTGTCGTTTCAATAGAAACGCTACTGGAGTTGGAAGGAGATGTCATAGATCCCATAGTATATCATAACGATGCAATTTCTGTGTTAATTCTTCAATGTAAGGGAGCGAGAAATGCTGTAAAGGAGGAATAGTGCATCGGAATGAGATAGTCGTATTTCAAATGAAAATCCTGTCGTTTCCATAGAAACGTTACTCCATATTGAAGGAGAAGTCATAGAACACATAGTATTTCATAGCGACGGAATCTTTAGTTTAATTCGTCAATGTAAGGGATCGAGGGATGCAGGAAAGAAGCAACAGTGCATCGGAGGATAGATACACGTATCCCAAAAGAAAATCCAGTTGTTTCCATAAAAACGTTACTCCATTTTGAAGGAGAAGTCATTGAACCCATAGTATTTCATAGCTACGCAATTTCTGTGTTAATCCGTCAATGTGAGGGATCGAGGGATGCAGTAAAGAAGGAAGAGTGCATCGAAAGGAGATTGTAGTATCCCAAAAGAAAATCCTGTCGTTTCCATAGAAACGTTACGCGATTTAGAAAGTGAAGTCATAGAACCCATGGTATTTCACAGCGAAGCAATTTCTGTGTTAATTCGTTACTGTGATGGAGCGAGGGATGCAGTAAAGAAGGAATACTGCATCGGAATGAGATAGTCGTATTTCAAATAAAAATCCTGTCATTTCCATAGAAACGTTACTCCATATTGAAGGAGAAGTCATAGAACACATAGTATTTCATAGCGACCGAATTTTTGGTTTAATTCGTCAATGTAATGGAGCGTGGGATGCAGTAAAGAAGGAATAGTGCATCGGAAAGGAGATAGTGGTATCCCAAAAACAATCCTGTCGTTTCCATGGAAATCTTACTCGAGTAGGAAGGAGATGTAATAGAACCCATAGTATTTCATAGCGACGCAACATCTGTGTTAATTCGTCAATGTGAGTAAGCGAGGGATGCAGTAAAGAAGGATTAGTGCATCGGAAAGGTAGTAGTCGCATTCCAAAAGAAAATCCTGTCGTTTCCATAGAAACATTACTCCATTTTGAAGGAGAAGTCATAGAAAACATAGTATTTCATAGCTTCGCAATTTCTGTGTTAAACCGTCATTGTGATGGAGCGAGGGATGCAGTAAAGGAGGACTAGTGCATCGGAAAGGAGATACTACTATCCCAAAAGAAAAACCTGTCGTTTCCATAGAAACGTTACTCGATTTAGAAGGAGAAGTCATAGAACCCATAGTATTTCATAGCGACGCAATTTCTGTGTTAATTCGTGAATGTGAGGGAGCGAGGAATGCAGTAAAAAGTGAAAAGTGCATCGGAAAGGAGATACTCGTATTCCAAATGAAAATCATATCGTTTCCATAGAAAAGTTGCTCGATATATAAGGAGAAGTCTTTGATCGCATAAAATTTCATAGTGACGCAATTTCTGAGTTAATTAATCAATGTGAGGGAGCGTGGGATGCAGTAAAGTAGGAATATTGCATCGGAAAGGAGATAGTGGAATCCCAAAAGAAAATCCTGTCTTTTCCATATCAACCTTACTCGAGTTGACAGAGATGTCATAGAACACATAGTATTTCATCACGATGGAATTTCTGTGTTAATTCGTCAATGTGAGGGAGCGAGGGATGCTGTAAAAAAGGAATAGTGCATCGGAAAGGAGATAGTCGTATCCCAAAAGAAAATCCTGCTTTTTCCATAGAAACGTTACTCCATTTTGTAGGAGAAGTCATAGAACGCATAGTATTTCATAGCTACGCAATTTCTATGTTAATCCGTCAATGTGAGGGTGCGAGGGGTGCAGTAAGGACGGAAGAGTGCATCGAAAGGAGATACTCGCATCCCAAAAGAGAATCCAGTCGTTTCCATAGAAACGTTACTAGACTTAGAAGGAGATGTGATAGAACCCATAGTATTTCGTAGCGACGCAAATTCTGTGATACTTCGTCAATGTGCGGGCGCCAGAGATGCAGTAAGGACTGCATAGTGCATCGGAAAGAAGATAGTAGTATCCCAAAAGAAAATCCTGTCGTTTCCATAGAAACGTTACTCGATTTAGATGGAGATGTCATAGAGCTCATAGTATTTCATAGCGACGCAATTTCTGTGTTAATTCGTCTATGTTAGGTAGCGAGGGATGCAATAAAGAAGGAATAGTGCATCGGAAAGGAGATATTCGTATCCCAAAAGAAAATCCTGTCGTTTCCATAGAAAAGTTATTCGATTTAGAGGGAGAAGTCATAGAACCCAAAGTATTCCATTGCGACGGAATTTTTTGTGTTATTTCGTCAGTGTGAGGGAGCGAGGGATGCAGTAATGATGGAATAGTGCATCGGAAAGGAATTACTCGCATCCAAAAAGAAAATCCTGTCGTTTCTATAGAAAAGTTACTCGATTTATAAGATGAAGTAATAGAACACATAGTATATCATAGCGACGCAATATCTGTAATAATTCTTCAATGTGATTGAGCGAGGGATGCAGTAAAGAAGGAATAGTGCATCGGGAAGGAGATATTCGTTTCCCAACAGAAAATACTGTCGTTCCCATAGAAACGTTACTCCATTTAGAAGGAGAGGTCATAGAAACCATAGTATTTCATAGCGACGCTATTTCTGCGTTAATTCTTCAAAGTGAGGGAGCGAGGGATGCAGTAAAGAAGGAATAGTGCACCTGAAAGGACATAGACGTATCCGAAAAGAAAATCCCGTAGATTCCATAGAAACGTTACTCGATTTAGAAGGAGAAGTCATTGAACCCATAGTATTACTTTTTCACGAAATTTCTGTGTTAATTCGTCAATGTGAGGGAGCGAGGGATGCAGTAAAGAAGGAATAGTGCATCGGACAGGAGATACTCGTATCCCTAAAGAAGATCCTGTCGTTTCCTTCGAAACGTTGCTCGATTTAGATGGAGAAGTCATAGAACTCATAGTATTTCATAGCGACGCAATTTCTGTATTAATTCGTCAATGTGAGGGATCGAGGGAGGCAGTAAAGATGGGGTAGTGCATCGGAAAAGAGATACTCCTATCCCAAAAGAAAACCCTCTCGTTTCCACAGAAACGTTACTCGATTTAGAAGGAGTTGTCATATAACCCATAGTATTTCATAGCGACGCAATTTCTGTGTTAATTCGTCAGTGTGAGGGATCGTGGGATGCAGTAAAAAAGGAATAGTGAATCGAAAGGAGAAACTCGTATTCCAAAAGAAAATACTGTCGTTTCCATAGATACGTTACTCGATTTAGAAGGTGAAGTCATACTACCAAAAGAATTTCATAACGACGCATTTTCTGTGTTAATTCGTCAATGTGAGGGAGCGAGCTATGCAGTAAAGAAGGAATTGTGCATCGGAAAGGAGATAGTCGTATCCCTAAGGGAAATCCTGTCGTTTCCATAGAAACGTTACTCGATTTAGAAATAGAAGTCAAAGAACCCATTGTATTTCAAAGCGACTCAACTTCTGTGTTAATTCGTCTAGTGAAGGAGCGACGAATGCAGTTAGGAAGGAATAATGTATCGGAAAGGAGATAGTCGTATCCCAAAAGAAAATCATATAGTTTCCATAGAAACGTTACTCGATTTAGAAGGGGAAGTCATAGAACCCATAGTAATTCATAGCGACGTAATATCTGTATTAATTCATCAATGTGTGGGAGCGAGGGATGCAGTAAAAATGGAGTAGTGCATCGGAAAGGAGATACCCGTATCCCATAAGGAAATCCTGTCGTTTCCATAGAAACGTTACTCGATGTAGAAGGAGAAGTCGCAGAAACCACAATATTCCATAGCACGCAATTTCTGTGTTAATTCGTTAATGTGAGGGAGCGAGGGATGCAGTATGGAAGGAATAGTGCATCGGAAAGGAGATACACATATTCCAAAAGGAAATCCTGTCGCTTCCATTGAAACGTTACTCGATTTAGAAGTCATAGAACACATAGTATTACATGGCGACGCAATTTCTGTGTTAATTTGTCAATGTGAGGGAGCGAGGGATGGAGTAAAGAAGGAATACTGCATCGGAAAGGAGATACTCGTATCCCTAAAGAAAATCCTTTCGTTTCCATAGAAACATTACTCGATTTAGAAGGAGATGTCATAGAACCCATTGTATTTCATAGAGACGCCATTTCTGTGTTGATTCATCAGTGTGAGGGAGCGAGGGATGCAGTATAGGAGGAATAATGCATCGGAAAAGAGATAGTCGTATCCCAAAAGAAAATCCTGTAGTTTCCATAGAAACGTTACTCGATTTAGAAGGAACAGTAATAGAACCCATTGCATTTCATAGCGACGCAACTTTTGTGTGAATTCGTCAAAGTGAGGTAACGAGAGATGCAGTAAAAAAGGAGTAGTGTATCGAAAGGAGATACCCGTATCACAAAAGAAAATACTGCCGTTTCCATAGATACGTTACTCGATTTAGAAGGTGAAGTCATAGAACCCATAGGATTTCATAGCGACGCAATTTCTGTGTTAATTCGTCAATGTGAGGGAGCGAGGGATGCAGTAAGGAAGGAATAGTGCATCGGAACGGAGATACCCGTATACCAAAAGAAAATAATGTCGTTTCAATAGAAACGTTACTCGAATTAGAAGGAGAAGTCATAGAACCAAATGTATTTCATAGCGACGCAATTTCTGTGTTAAATCTTCAAAGTGAGGGAGCGAGGGATGTTGCAAAGAAGGAATAGTGCATCTGAAAGGACATAGTCGTATCCCAAAAGAAAATCCCGCAGTTTCCATAGAAATGTTACTCGATTTAGAAGGAGAAGTCATTGAACCGATAGTATTACTTAGTGACGAAATTTCTGTGTTAATTCGTCAATGTGAGGGAGCGAGGGATGCAGTAAAGAAGGAATAGTGCATCGGACAGGAGATACTCATATCCCAAAAGAAAATCCTGTCGTTTCCATCGAAACGTTGCTCGATTTATATGGAGAAGTCATAGAACTCATAGTATATCATAGCGACGCAATTTCTGTATTAATTCGTCAATGTGAGGGAGCGAGGGAGGCAGTATAGATGGGGTATTGCATCGGAAAGGAGATACTCGTATCCCAAAAGAAAAACCTCTCGTTTCCATAGAAACGTTACTCGATTTAGAAGGAGTTGTCATATAACCCATAGTATTTCATAGCGACGCAATTTCTGTGTTAATTCGTCAGTGTGAGGGAGCGAGGGATGCAGTGAAGAAGGAATAATGCATCGGAAAGGAGATAGTCGTATCCCAAAAGAAAATCCTGTAGCTTCCATAGAAACGTTCCTCGATTTGGAAGGAGAAGTCATTGAACCCATAGTATATCATAGCGACGCAACTTCTGTGTTAATTCGTCAATGTGAGGGATCGTGGGATGCAGTAAAAAAGAAATAGTGAATCGAAAGGAGAAACTCGTATTCTAAAAGAAAATATTGTCGTTTCCATGGAAACGTTACTGCATTAAGAAGGAGAAGTCGCAGAACAGATAATATACCATTGCACGCAATTTCTGTGTTAATTCGTCAATGTGACTGAGCGAGGGATGCAGTAGGGAATGAATAGTGCATCGGAAATAGATACTCGTATTCAAAAGGAAATTTCCGTCGTTTCCACAGAAACGTTACTCGATTTAGAAGGAGAAGTCATAGAACCCATAGAATTTCTTAGCGAAGCAATTGCTGTGTTAATTCGTCAGTGTGAGGGAGCGAGGGATGCAGTAAAGAAGGACTAGTGCATCGGAAGGAGATACTCATATCCCAAAAGAAAATCATGTCGTATCCATTGAAACGTTATTTGATTTAGAAGTCATTGAATCCATAGTATTTCATAGTGACGCCGTTTCTATGGTAAATTGTCAATGTGAGAAGCGAGGAATGCAGTATAGAAGGAATAGTGCATCGGAACGGAGATACCCGTATGTCAAAAGAAAATAATGTCGTATCCATAGAAACGTTACTCGATTTAGAAGGAGATGACGTAGAACCCATAGTATTTCATAGTGACGCAACTTCTGTGTGAATTCGTCAAAGTGAGGGATCGAGAGATGCAGTAAAGAAGGAATAGTGCATCGGAAAGGAGATACTCGTATCCCATAAGGAAATCCTGTCGTTTCCATAGAAACGTTACTCGATGTAGAAGGAGAAGTCGCAGAAACCATAATATTCCATAGCACGCAATTTCTGTGTTAATTCGTTAATGTGAGGGAGCGAGGGATGCAGTAGGGAAGGAATAGTGCATCGGAAAGGAGATACACATATTCCAAAAGGATATCCTGTCGTTTCCATTGAAACGTTACTCGATTTAGAAGTCATAGAACACATAGTATTTCATGGCGACGCAATTTCTGTGTTAATTTGTCAATGTGAGGGTGCGAGGGATGGAGTAAAGAAGGAATACTGCATCGGTAAGGAGATACTCGAATCCCAAAAGAAAATCCTGTCGTTTCCATAGTAACGTTACTCGATTTAGAAGGAGAACTCATAGAATCCATAGGATTTCATAGCGACGCAATATCTGTATTAATTCGTCAGGGCGCGAGGGATGCAGTGAACAAGGAATAATGCATCGGAAAGGAGATAGTCGTATCCCAAAAGAAAATACTGTCGCTTCCATAGACACGTTACTCGATTTACAAGGAGATGACGTAAAACCCATAGTATTTCATAGTGACGCAACTTCTGTGTGAATTCGTCAAAGTGAGGGATCGAGAGATGCAGTAAAGAAGGAATAGTGCATCGGAAAGGAGATACACGCATTCCAAAAGGAAATCCTGTCGTTTCCATTGAAACGTTAATCGATTTAGAAGTCATAGAACCCATAGTATTTCATGGCGACGCAATTTCTGTGTTAATTTGTCAATGTGCGGGAGCGAGGGTTGCAGTAAAGAAGGAATAGTGCATCGGAAAGGTGATACACATATTCCAAAAGGAAATCCTGTCGTATCCATTGAAACTTTACTCGATTTAGAAGTCATAGAACACATAGTATTTCATGGCGACGCAATTTCTGTGTTCATTTGTCAATGTGAGGGAGCGAGGGAAGGAGTAAAGAAGGAATAGTGCATCGGAAAGGAGATACTCGTATCCCAAAACAAAATCTTGTCGTTTCCGTAGAAAAGTTACTCGATTTAGAAGGAGAAGTCATAGAAACCATAGAATTCCATTGCGACGGAATTTTTTGTGTTATGTCGTTTATGTGAGGGTGCGAGGGATTCAGTAAAGAAGGAATAGTGCATCTGAAAGGAGATAGTCGTATCCCAAAAGAAAATCCGGTAGTTTCCATAGGAATGTTACTCGATTTAGAAGGAGTAGTCTTAGAACCCATAGTATTTCATAGCGACGCAATTTCTGTGTTAATTCGTCAGTGTGAGGGAGCGAGGGATGCAGTGAACAAGGAATAATGCATCGAAAAGGAGATATTCGTATCCCAAAAGAAGATACTGTCGTTTCCATAGATCCGTTACTCGATGTAGAAGGAGAAGTCGCAGAAACCACAATATTCCTTAGCACGCAGTTTCTGTGTTAATTCGCCAATGTGTGGGAGCGAGGGATGCAGTAAAGAAGGAATAGTGCATCGGAAAGGAGATACACATATTCCAAAAGGAAATCCTGTCGTATCCATTGAAACTTTACTCGATTTAGAAGTCATAGAACACATAGTATTTCATGGCGACGCAATTTCTGTGTTCATTTGTCAATGTGAGGGAGCGAGGGAAGGACTAAAGAAGGAATAGTGCATCGGAAAGGCGATACTCGAATCCCAAATGAAAATCCTGTAGTTTCCATAGAAACGTTACTCGATTTAGAAGGAGAAGTCATGGAACCCATAGTATTTCATAGCGACGCAACTTTTGTGTGAATTCGTCAAAGTGAGGGATCGAGGGATGCAGTAAGACAGGAATCGTGTATTGAAAGGAGATGCTCGTATCCCAAAAGAAAATACTGTCATTTCCATAGAAACGTTACTCGATTTAGAAGGAGAACTCATATAACCCATAGGATTTCATAGCGACGGAATTTCTGTGTTTATTCGTCAAAGTGAAGGAGCGAGTGATGCAGTAAAGAAGGAATAGTGCATCGGAAAGGCGATAGTCGTACCCCTAAAGAAAATACTGTCGCTTCCATAGAAACGTTACTCGTTTTAGATGGAGACGTCAAAGAACCCATAGTATCTCATAGCGATGCAATATCTGTTTTAATTCCTCTATGTTAGGTAGTGAGGGATGCAGTACAGAAGGAATAGTGCATCGGAAAGGAGATATTCGTATCCGAAAAGAAAATCCTGTCGTTTCCGTGGAAAAGTTACTCGATTTAAAGGGAGAAGTCATAGAAACCATAGTATCCCATTGCGACGGAATTTCTTTGTTATTTCGTTAATGTGAGGGAGCGAGGGATGCAGTAAAGAAGGAATAGTGCATCGGAAAGGAAATACTCGTATCCCAAAAAAAAAACCCTGTCGTTTTCATTGAAACGTTACTCCATTAGATGGAGAAGTTTTAGAACCCATAGTTTTTCATAGCAATCAATTTCTGTGTTAATTCGTCAATGTGAGGGAGCGAGGGATGCAGTAAAGAAGGAATAGTTCATCGGGAAGGAGATTCTCGTATCCCATAAGGAAATCCTGTCGTTTCCATAGAAACGTTACTCGATGTAGAAAGAGAAGTCGCAGAAACCACAATATTACATAGCACGCAATTTCTGTGTTAATTCGCCAATGTGAGGGAGCGAGGGATGCAGTAAAGAAGGAATAGTGCATCGGAAAGGAGATACTCGTATCCCAAATGAAAATCCTGTAGTTTCCATAGAAACGGTACTCGATTTAGAAGGAGAACTCATAGAACCCATAGTATTTCATAGCGATGCAATATCTGTGTTAATTCGTCTATGTTAGGTAGCGAGGGATGCAGTACAGAAGGAATAGTGCATCGGAGAGGAGATTCTCGAATCCTAAAAGAGAATCCTGTCGATTCATTACATACGTTACTCGATTTAGATGGAGATGCCATAGAACCCATAGTATTTCATAGCGAAAAAATTTCTGTGTTAATTCGTGAAAGTGAGGGAGCGATGGATGCGGTAAAGAAGGAATAGTGCTTCGGAAAAGAGATAGTCGCCTCCCAAAAGACAATCCTGTCGTTGTCATAGAAACGTTACTCGATTTAGAAAGACCATGCATAGAATCAATAGTATTTCTTAGCGACGCAATTTTTCTGTTGACTCGTCAATGTTATGGGGCGAGGATTGCATTGCAGAAGGAATAGTGCGTCGGAAAAGAGATACTCGACTCCCAAAAGCAAATCATTTCGTTGCCGTAGAAACATTACTCGATTCGGATAGAGAAGGCATGGATCCCATAGTAATTCATAGCGACGCAATTTCTGTGTTAATTCGTCAATGTGAGGGAGCGAGGGATGCAGTAGGGAAGGAATAGTGCATCGGAAAAGTGATACTCGCCTCCCCAAAGAGAATCCTCACGTTCCCATTGAAACTTTACTCGAATTTGAAGGAGATATCATGGAACACATAGTATTTCAAAGCGACGCTATTTCTGATTTACTTCGTCAATGTGAGGGAGCAAGGGATACATTTAAGATGGAATAGCGCATAAGAAAAGAAATACTCGACTCCCAAAAGAAAATCCTGTCGTTCCCATAGAAACGTTACTCGATTTAGAAAGGGAAGGCATAGAACACATAGTATTTCATAGCGACGCAATTTCTGTGTTAATTCGTCAAAGTGAGGGAGCGAGAGTTGCAGTAGAGAAGGAATAGTGCATCGGATAGGAGAGACTCGCCACCCAAAAGCAAAACCCACCGTTGCCATAGATACGTTACTCGATTGGGAAGGAGAAAGCATAGAACCTGTAGTATTATATTGCGACGCTATTTGTCTTTTAGTTTGTCAATATGAGGGAGCGAGGGATGCAGTAAAGAACGAATAGTGCATCGCAAAAGAGATACTCGCCTCCCAAAAGATAATATTTTCGTTGCCACAGAAACGTTTCTCGATTTAGAACGAGAACGCACAGAACCAATGCTATTGTATAGCGACGCAATTTCTGTGTTAATTCATCAATATCAGGGAGCGAGGGATGCGGTAAAGAAGGAATAGTGCATCGGAAAAGAGATAGTCGCCTCCCAAAAGAAAATCTTTTTCCGTTGCCGTAGAAACGTTATTCGATTTTGAAGGGTAGTCATGGAACCTGTACTATTTCATAGCTACGCAATTTCTGTGTTAATCCGTCAATGTGAGGGAGCGAGGGACACAGTAAAGAAAGAATAGAGCATCGGAAAGGAGATACTCCTATCCCAAAAGCAAATTCTGTCGTTTCCATAGTAACTTTACTCGATTTAGAAGGAGAAGTCATAGAACCCATAGTATTTCATAGCGACCGAATTTCTGTGTTCATTCGTCAATGTGAGCGAGCGAGCGATGCAGTAAAGAAGGAATAGTGCATCGGAAAAGAGATACTCGCACCCAAAAGAAAATGTTTTCGTTGCCATAGAAACGTTGCTCGATTTAGGAGGTGGAGGCATAGAACCCATGCTATTTTATAGCGAGTCAATTTCTGAGTTAAATCGCCAATGGGAGGGAGCGAGGGATGCGGTAAAGAAGGAATAGTGCATCGGAAAAGAGGTAGTCGACTCCCAAAAGAAATACTTTTCGTTGCCGTAGAAACGTTATTCGATTTTGAAGGGTAGTCATGGAACCCGTAGTATTTCATAGCACCGCAATTTCTGTGTTAATTCGTCAATGTGAGGAGCGGGGGAAGCAGTACAGAAGGAATAGTGCATCGGAAAGGTGATACTCGTAACCCAAAAGAAAATCCTGTCGTTTCCATAGAAACGTTACTCGATTTGGAAGGAGATATCATAGAACCCGTAGTATTTCATAGCGACGCAATTTCTGTGATACTTCGTCAATGTGAGGGAGCGAGGGATACAGTTAAGATGGAATAGCGCATCGGAAAAGAAATACTCGACTCCCAAAAGAAAATCCTGTCGTTGCCATAGAAACCTTACTCGATTTAGAAAGAGAAGGCATAGAACACATAGTATTTCATAGCGACGCAATTTCTGTGTTAATTCGTCAATATGAGGGAGCGAGGGATGCAGTAAAGAACGAATAGTGCATCGCAAAAGAGATACTCGCCTCCCAAAAGATAATATTTTCGTTGCCATAGAAACGTTTCTCGATTTAGAACGAGAAAGCACAGTACCAATGCTATTATATAGCGACGCAATTTCTGTGTTAATTCGCCAATATGGGGGAGCGAGGGATGCGGTAAAGAAGGAATAGTGCATCGGAAAAGAGATAGTCGCCTCCCAAAAGAAAATCTTTTTCCGTTGCCGTAGAAACGTTATTCGATTTTGAAGGGTAGTCATGGAACCTGTAGTATTTCATAGCTACGCAACTTCTGTGTTAATTCGTCAATGTGAGGGTGCGAGGGATGCAGTAAAAAAGGAATAATGCATCGGAAGAGAGGTACTCGACTCCCAAATGAAAATCCTGTCGCTGCCATTGAAAAGTAACTCAATTTAGAAGGAGAAGGCACAGAAGCCTTGGAATTACATAGCACCGCAATTGCTGTGTTAATCCGTCAATGGGACGGAGCGAGGGATACAGTAAAGAAGGAATAGTGAATCGGAAAAGAGATAGGCGCCTCCCAAAAGACAATCCTGTCGTTGCCATAGAAACGTCACTCGATTGGGAAGGAGAAATCATGGAACCAGTAGTAGTTTATGCGACGCAATTTCTGTGGGATTTCGTCAACGTAAGGGAGGGAGGATTGCAGTAAAGAAGGAATAGTACATCGGAAAAGAGTTACTTGCCTACCAAAAGAAAATCCTGTCGTTACCATAGAAACTTAACTCGAGTTAGAAGGAGAAGGCATTGAACCCATAGTATTTAATAGCGACGCTACTTCTGTGGTAATTCGTCAATGTGAGGGAGCGAGTAATGCAGTAAAGAAGGAATAGCTCATCGGAAAAGAGTTACTCGTCCCCCCACATGAAGATCCTGTCGTTGCCATAGAAACGTAACTCGATTTAGAAGGAAGGGCATAGAACCCATTGTATTTCATAGCGACGCAACTTATCTGTTAATTCGTGAATGTGAGGGAGTGAGGGATGCAGTAAAGAAGGAATTGTGCATCAGATAACGGACACTCACATCCCAAAGGAAAATCCTGTAGTATTCATAGATACGTCACTCCATTTAGAAGGAGAAAGCATTGAACTCATCGTAATCCATAGCGACGCTATATCTGTGTTAATTCGTCAGTTTGAGGGAGCGAGGGATGCAGTAAAGGCGGAATAGTGCATCGGAAAAGAAATACCCGCCTCCCAAAAGGAAATTCTGTCGTTCGCATAGAAACGTTACTCTATTTAGACGGAGAAGGCATAGAACACACGCTATTAATTAGCGATGCCAATTCAGTGTTAATTCGTCAATGTGACGGAGCGAGGGTTGCAGTAGAGACGGAATGGAGCATCGAAATATAGATACTCGCCTCCCAAAAGAAAATCCTGTCTTTGCCATAGAAACGAAACTCGATTTAGAAGGAGAAGGCTTAGAACCCATAGTATTTCATAGCGACGCAATCTCTGTCTTAATACGTCAATGTGAGGGAGCGAGGGATGAAGTAAACAAGGAATTGTGCACGGAAATGAGATACACGACTCCCAAAAGAAAATCCTTTCGTAGCCGTATAAAACGTTACTTAATTGGAAATGAGAAGGCATGGAACCCATAGTATTTCATAGCGACGCTATTTCTGTGTTAATTCGACAATGTGAGGGAGGGAGGGATGCAGTAAAGATGGTACAGTACATCGGTAAAGTGATACTCGACACCCAAAGAATATCCTTTCGTTTCCGTAGAAACGTTACTTGACTGGGAACGAGAAGGCAAGAAACCCACTGTATTTCATAGCGACGCAATTTCTGTTTTAATTCGTCAATGCGAGGGAGCGAGGGATTCAGTAAAAAAGGAATAATACATAGAAAAAGAGATACTCGGCCCCCAAAAGAAAATCCTGTCGTTGCCATAGATACGTTACTCGATTTAGAAGGAGACGGCACAGAACCAATGCTATTTTATAGCGACGCAATTTCTGTGTTAATTCGTCAATGTGAGGGTGCGTGTAATGCAGTAAAGAGGGAATAATGCATCGGAAAACAGATACTCGTCTCCCACATGAAAATCCTGTCGCTGCCACAGAAAAGTAACTCGATTTAGATGGAGAAAGCACAGAACCCATAGAATTACATAGCACCGCAATTTCTTTGTTAATTCGTCAATGGGAGGGAGTTAGGGATAGAGTAAAGTAGGAATAGTGAATCGGAAAAGTGATAATCGCCTCCCAAAAGACAATCCTGTCGTTGCCATAGAATCGTCACTCGATTGGGAAGGAGAAGTCATGGAACCCGTAGTAGTTCATTGTGACGCAATTTCTGTGGGATTTCGTCAACGTGAGGGAGGGAGGATTGCAGTAAGGAAGGAATAGCGCATCGGATATGAGATACTCGCCACCCAAAAGAAAATCCTGACGATGTAATAGAAACGTTACTCGATTTAGAAGGAGAAGTCATTGAACCCATAGTATTTCATAGTGGCGCAGTTTCTATGTTAATTCGTCAATGGGTGGTAACGAGGGCTGCAGTAAGGAAGGAATAGTGCATAGGAAACCGATAATCACCTCCCAAAAGATAATCCTTTCGTAGCCGCAGAAATATTACTCAATTGGGAAGGAGAAAGCATGGAACGCATAGTATTTCATTGCGACGCAATTTCATTGTTATTCGACAATGGGATAGAGTGAGGGTTGCAGTAAAGAACCAATAGTTCATCGCAAAGGAGATACTCGACTGCCAAATGAAAATGCTAACGTTGCCTTAAAACCGATACTCGATTTAGAAGAGAAGGCATAGAGCCCATTATATTTCATAGTGACGCAATCTCTGTGTTAATTCGTCAACGTGAGGGAGAGAGGGATTCGGTAAAGAAAGAATAGTGCATCGGTAAAGCGATAGTCGCCTAACAAAAGATAATCCTGTCGATGCCATAGAAACGTTACTCGATTTAGAACGAGAAGGCATGGAACCCATAATATTTCATAGCGACGCTATTTCTGTGTTAATTCGTCAATGTGAGGGAGCGAGGAATGCAGTAAAGAAGGAATAGTGCATCGGAAAAGAGTTACTCGCCTACCAAAAGAAAATCCTGTCGTTACAATAGAAACGTAACTCGAGTTAGAAGGAGAAGGCATTGAACCCATAGTATTTAATAGCGACGCTACTTCTGTGTTAATTCGTCAATGTGTGGGAGCGAGTAATGCAGTAAAGAAGGAATAGCTCATCGGAAAAGAGATACTCGTCCCCCACAAGAAGATACTGTCGTTGCCATAGAAACGTAACTCGATTTAGAAGGAAGGGCATAGAACCCATTGTATTTCATAGCGACACAACTTATCTCTTAATTCGTGAATGTGAGGGAGCGAGGGACGCTGTAAAGGAGGAATAGTGCATCGTTAAAGAGATACTCGACTCCCTAATGACAATCCCTTCGTTGCCGTAGAAACGCTAATCGATTGGAAATGGAATGCATGGATCCCACAGTATTTCATAGCGACGCAATCTCTGTCTTAATTCGCCAATGTGAGGGAGCGAGGGATGCAGTAAAGAAGGAACAGTGGATCGAAAAAGAGATACTCGGCTCCCAGTAGAAAATCCTGTCGTTGACATATATACGTTACTCGATTTAGAAGGAGAAGTCATTGAACCCATAGTATTTCAGAGCGACGCAATTTCCGTGTTAATTCGACAATGTGAGGGAGCGAGGGATGCAGTAAAGATGGTACAGTGCATTGGTAAAGTGATACTCGACTCCCAAAGAAAATCCTTTCGTTTCCGTAGAAACGTTACTTGATTGGGAACGAGAAGGCAAGAGACCCACTGTATTTCATAGCGACGCAATTTCTGTGTTAATTCGTCAATGCGTGGGAGCGAGGGTTTCAGTAATGAAGGAGTAGTATATCGGAAAAGAGATACACGACTCCCAAAAGAAGATCCTGTCGTTGCCGTAGAAACCTTACTCGAATTGGAAGGAGATTTCGTAGAACCAATAGTATTTCATAGCGATGCAATTCCTGTGTTAATTCGTCAATGTGAGGGAGCGAGGGATGCAGTACAAATGGAATAGTGCATCGGAAATGAGATAATCGCCTCCGAAAAGAAAATACTGCCGCTGCCAGAGAAATGTTACACGATTTCGAAGGAGAAGGCATGGAACCCATAGTATTTCATAGCGACGCAATTTCAGCGTTAATTCGTCAATGTGAGTGGGCGAGGGACGAAGTAAACTGCATCGGAAAAGAGATACACGACTCCCAAAAGATAATCCTATCGTTGCCGTAGAAACGTTACTTGATTGGAAAGGTGAAGCCATGGATCGCATAGTATTTCATAGCGATGCCATTTCTGTGTTAATTCGTCAATGTGAAGGAGCGAGGGATGTAGTAAAGCGGAAATAGTGGATCAAAAAAGAGATACTCGGCTCCCAAAAGAAAATCCTGTCGTTGCCATAGATAAGTAACTCGATTTAGAAGGAGATGTCATAGATCCCATAGTATTTCATAGAGACGCAATTTCTGTGTTAATTCGACAATGTGAGGGAGCTAGGGATTCAGTAAAGATGGTACAGTGCATCGGCAAAGAGATACTCGACTCCCAAAAGAAAATCCTTTCGTTGCCATGGAAACGTTACTTGATTGGGAACGAGAAGGCAAGGAACACACTGTCTTTCATGGTGAAGCAATTTCTGTGTTAATTCGTCAATGCGAGGGAGCGAGGGATTCAGTAAAAAACGAATAATACTTAGAAAAAGAGATACTCGGCCCCAAAAGAAAATCCTGTCGTTGCCATAGATACGTTACTCGATTTAGAAGGAGACGTCATAGAACCCATAGTATTTCATAGCGAAGCAATTTCTGTGATAATTCGTCAATGTGAGGCAGCGAGGGATGCAGTATAGAAAGAATAGTGCTTCGGAAAGGAGGTACGCGCCTCAGAAAACAAACCCTTTCGTTGCCATAGAAACGTTACTCGATGTAGAAAGAGGAGGCATGGAACCCAGAGTATTTAATAGCAACGCAATTTCTGTGTTAATTCGTCAATGTGAGGGTGCGAGTGGTTGCAGTAAACATGGAATAGTGCATCGGAAAAGAGATACTCACCTCCGAAAAGAAATTCCTGTCTTTGCCATAGAAACATTACTCGATTTAGATGGAGATGGCATGGAACCCATAGTATTTCATAGCGACGCAATTTCTGTGTTAATTAGTCAATGTGAGGGCGTGAGAGATGTAGTAAACATGGAATAATGCGTCGCAAAAGAGAGACTCGCCTCCCAAATGAAATTCCTACCGTTGCCGTGGAAACGTTACTCGATTTAGAAGGAGAGGGCATATAACCGATAATATATCTTGGCGACGAAATTTCTGTGTTAATTCGTCAATGTGAGGGAGCGAGGGATGCAGTAAAGAAGGAATAGTGCATCGGAAAAGGGATAGACGCCTCCCAAACGACAATCCTGTTTATGCCATAGAAACGGTACTCGATTTAGAAGGAGAAGGCATAGAACCCATAGTGTATCATACCGACGCAATTTCAGTGTTAATTTGTCAATGTGAGGGCGTGAGGGATGCAGTAAAGAAGGAATAGTGCATCGGAAAAGAGATACTCGCCTCCGAAAAGTAAATCCTTTCCTTGCCATAGAAACATTTTACGATTTAGAAGGACATGGCATGTAACACATAGTACTTCATAGCGACTTAATTTCTGTGTTAATTCGTCAATGTGAGGGAATGAGGGATGCAGTAAACAAGGAATAGAGCATCGGAAAAGACAAGCTCGTCTCCCATAAGGAAATACTGTCGTTGCCATAGAAACGATACTCCATTTAGAAGGAGAAATCGTAGAACCCATACTATTTCATAGCGACCAAATTTCTGTGTTAATTCGTCAATGTGAGGGATTGAGGAATGCAGTAAAGAAGGAAAAGTGCATCGGAAAAGCGATACTCGCCTCCCAAAAGAAAATCCTGTCGTTCCCGTAGAAACGTCACTTGGTTTAGAAGAAGGCATGGAACCCACATTATTTCATAGCGACGCATTTTCTGTTTCCATTCGTCAATGTGAGGGAGCGAGGGATGCAGTAAAGAAGGAATAGTGCATCCGAAAATAGATACTTGCCTCCCAAAACAAAATCCTGGCTATGCCGTAGAAACGTTACTCGATTAGGGAAGAGAAGGCATGGAACCCGTAGTATTTCATACCGACGCAATTTCTGTGTGAATTCGTCAATGTGAGGGTGCGAGCTACACAGTAAGAGAGGAATAGAGCATCGGAAAAGAGATACCCGCCTCCCAAAAGGAAATACTGTCGTTGCCATAGAAACGATACTCCATTTAAAAGGAGAAATCATAGAACCCATACTATTTCATAGCGACCAAATTTCTGTGTTAATTCATCCACGTGAGGCAGCGAGGGATGCAGACTAGTAGGAATAGTGCATCGGAAAAGAGATACTGGACATCCAAAAGAAAAACCCCTTGTTACCGTAGAAACGTTGCTCGATTGGTAAAAAGTAGGCATGGAACCCATAGTATATCAGAGCGACGCAATTTCTTTGTTTATTCGTCATTGCCAAGGAGCATGGAATACAGGGAAAAAGGAATAGTCCATCTGAAAAGTGATACTCGCCCCCCCAAAAGACAATCCTGTCGTTGGCTTAGATACGTTTCTCGGTTCAGAAGGAAAAGGCATGGAAAACATAGCATTCAATAGCGACGCATTTTCTATGTAAATTTGTCGAAGTGAAGGTGCGAGGGATACAGTAGAGAAAAGATAGGGCATCGGATAAGAGATACTCGCCTCCGAAAAGAAAATCTTCTCGTTGAGGTAGAAACGTTACTCGGTTGGGTTAGAGAAGCCATGGAACCAAGAATATTCCATATCCACGCATTTCTGTGTTAATTCGTCAATTTGAGGGTGCGAGGAACACACTTAAGAAATAATAATGGATCAGAAAAGAGATACTCGACTGAAAAAAGAAAATCCTGTCGTTGCCGTAGAGACGTTACTCGATAGGGAAGCAGAAGGCATGAAACACATAGTATTTCATTGCGACGCAATTTCTGTGTTAATTCATCAATGTGAGTGAGCGAGGGATGCAGAATAGAAGGAATTGTTCAACGGATAAGAGATACTCGCCATCCAAAAGATAATCCTGTAGCTGCCATAAAAACGTTACTCAATTTAGGAGGAGAAGGCATGAAACCCATATTATATCATAGCGACGCATTATCTGTGTTAATTCGTCAATGTGAGGGAACGAGGGATGCAGTAAAGAAGGAATAGTGCATCGGAAAAGAGATACTCGCCTCCCAAAAGAAAATCCTGTCGTTGCCGTAGAAACGTTACTCGATTGGGAAGGGGAAAAGCATGGAACACAGAGTATTTCATAGGGACGCATTTTGTGTGTTAATTAGTCAATGTGAGGTTGCGAGTGATACAGTGGAGAAACAATAGCGCATCGGAAGAGAGATACTCGCCTCCCAATAGAAAATCCAGTTGTTGGCGTAAAGACGTTACTCGATTTGGAAGAGAGGGCATTAAACCCAATTATGTGTCAATTCGTCAATGTGTGTGTGCGAGAGACACAGTAAAGAATATATAGTTCACCGGAAAAGAGATACTCGCCTGCCAAAAGCAAAGCCTGTCTTTGCCGTAGAAACGCTACTCGATTGGGAAGGAGAAGGCATGAAAGCCATAGTATTTCATACCGACGCAATTTCTGTGTTAATTCGTCAATGTGAAGGTGCGAGTTATAAAACAAATAAGGAATAATGCATCGGAAAAAAGATACACGACTCCCAAAAGAAAATCCTGTCGTTGCTGTAGAAACTTTAGCGATTGGAAAGCAGAAGGTATGAAACACAGGGTATTTCATAGCGACGCAATTTCTGTGACAATTGCTCAATGTGAGGGAGCGAGGGATGTAGTAAGGAAACAATAGTGCATCGGAAAAGAGATACTCGCCTCCCAAAAGAAAATCCTGTCATTGCCATAGAAACGTTACTCGATTTAGGAGGAGAAGGCACAGAACCCATAGTATTTCATAGCGACGCATTTTCTGTGTTAATTCGTCAATGTGAGGGAGCGAGGGATGCAGAATAGAAGGAATGGTTCATCGGAAAAGCGATACTCACCTTCCAAAAGAAAATCCTGTCGATGCCATAAAAACGTAAGTCCATATAGAAGGACAAGGCATATAACCCATAGTATTTCATACAGACGCAATTTCTGTGTTAATTCTTCAATGTGTGGAAGCGAGGGATGCAGTAAAGAAGGAATAGTGCATCGGAAAAGAGACACTCGCCTCCCAAAAGAAAATCCTGTCGTTGCTGTAGAAACTATACTCGATCGGAAAGCAGAAGGCATGAAACCTAGGGTACTTCATAGCGACGCAATTTCTGTGTCAATTCGTCAATGTGAGGGGGCGAGGGTACAGTAAAGAAGCAATAGTGCATCGGAAAAGACATAGTCGCCTCCAAAAACAAAATCCTGTAGTTGCCGTAGAAACGTTACTCGATTGGGAAGGATAAAATATGGAAACCAGAGTATTCCATAGCGGCGCAATTTCTGTGTTAATTCATCAATGTGAGGGTGCGAAGGATATAGTAGAGAAGGAATAGCGCACTGGTAAAGAGATACTCGCCTCCCAAATGAAAATCCTGTCGTAGGCGTAGAAACGTTACTCGATTGCGAAAGAGAGGGCACTAAACCTATAGTATTTCATTACGATGGAATTTCTTTGTATATTCGCCATTGTGAAGGTGCTACAGATTCAGTAAAGGAAGAATGGTGCATCGGAAAAGAAATGCTAGACTCCCAAAAGAAAATCCTCTCGTTGCCACAGAAACGATACTCGATGTAGAAGGAGAAGGCATAGAACCCATGGCATTTCATAGCGACGCAATTTCTTTGTTAAATCGTCAAAGTGTGGGTGTGAGCTACATAGTAAGAATGTAATAGTGCATCAGATAGGAGATACTGGACATCCAAAAGAAAACCCCCTTGTTGCCGTAGAAATGTTGCTGGATTGGAAAAGAGTACGCATGGAACCCATACTATATCACAGCGACGCTATTTCTTTGTTTATTCTCAATTTTGAAGGTGCATGGAATACACGAAAAAGGAATAGTACATCTGTAAGTGATACTCGCCTCCCAAAAGACAATCCTGTCGTTGCCTTAGAAGTGTTTCCCGATTCAGAAGGAGAAGGCATAGAAACCATAGCATTCCATTGCGACGCATTTTCTATGTAAATTCGTCGATGTGAAGGTGCGTGGGATACAGTAGTGAAGGAAAAGAGTTACTCGCCTCCGAAAAGAAAATCCACTCGTTGCTGTAGAAACGTTACTCGGTTGGGTAAGAGAAGCCATGGTACCCAGAATTTTCCATAGCCACGCAATTTCTGTGATAATTCGTCAATGTGAATGTGCGAGGGATACAGTAAAGAAGGATTAGTGCATCGGAAAAGTGATACTCGACACCCAAAAGAAAATCCTTTCGCTGCCTTAGAAACGTAACTCGAATGGAAAGCACAAGGCATGGAACACACAGTTTTTCGTAGCGACGCAATATCTGTGTTAATTCGTCAATGTGATGTGGCGAGGGATACAGAAAAGAAGGTACAGTGCATCGCAAAACAGATACTCGACTCCCAAAAGAAAATCCTGTCGTTGCCGTTGAAACGTTACTTGATTGAGAAGCAGAAGGCATGAAACCCATAGTGTTTCATAGGGACGCAATTTCTGTGTTAATTCTTCGATATGAGGATGCGAGGAATACAGTAACGAAAGACTAGTGCTTCGGACAAGTGATACTCGCCTCCCAAAAGAAAATCCTTTCGTTGCCGTAGAAACGTTACAAGATTGGGTTGGAGAAGGCATGGAACGCAGAGTATATCACTGCGACGCAATTTGTGTGTTAATTCGTCAGTGTAACGGTGCGAGGGATGCAGTAAAAAACGAATAGTGCATCGGAAAAGAGATACCCAATTCCCAAATGAAAATAATGTCGTTGCCACAGAAACGTTACTTGATTGGGAACCTGAAAGCATGAAAGCCATTGTATTTCATAGCGACGCAATTTCTGTCTTAATTCGTCAATGTGAAGGGGCGAGGGATACAGAAAAGAAGGAATAATGCACCGAAAAAGAGATACTCGACTCCCAAACGAAAATCATGTCGTCGCTGTAGAAACTTTACTCGATTGGGAAGCAGAAGGCATGAAACACACGGTATTTCATAGCGACGAAATTTCAGTGTCAATTCGACAATGTGAGGGAGCGAGGGATGCAGTGCAGAAGAAATAGTGCATCCGGAAAGAGATAGTCGCTTCCAAAAACAAAATCCTGTCGTTGCCGTAGAAACGTTACTCGATTGGGAAGGACAAAATGGAAACCAGAGTATTCCATAGCTACGCAAATTCTGTGTTAATTCATCAATGTGAGGGTGCGAAGTATATAGTAGAAAAGCAAAAGCGCATCGGAAAAGAGATACTCGCCTCCCATAATAATATACTGTCGTTGGCGTAGAAACATTATTAGATTGCGAAAGAGAGGGCATTAAACCCAAAGTATTACATAGCGATGCAATTTCTGTGTTAATTCGTCAATGTGAGTGTGCGAGAGATACAGTAAAGGACAAATAGTTCATCGGAAGAGAGATACTCGCCAGCCAAAAGAAAAGCCTGCCTTTGCCGTAGAAACGCTACTCGAATAAGAAGTAGAAGGCATGGATCCCAGAGTATTGCCTAGCGACGCAATTTCTGTGGTAATTCGTCAGTGTGAGTGTGAGAACTACATAGTAAGAAAGTAATAGTGCATCGGAAATGAGATACTGGACACCCAAAATAAAACCCCCTTGTTGCCGTAGAAGCGTTGCTCGATTGGGAAAGAGAAGGCATGGAACCCATAGTATATCATAGCGACGCAATTTCTTTTTTAATTCGTCATTGTGAAGGTGCATGGAATACAGCGAAAAAGGAATAGTGCTTCTGAAAAGTGATACACGCCTCCAAAAAGACAATCCCGTCGTTGCCGTAGAAGTTTTTCTCAATTCAGAAGGAGAAGGCATAGAAACCACAGCATTCCTTAGCGACGCATTTTCAATGTAAATTCGTCGATGTGAAGGTGCGAGGGATACAGTAGAGAAGGAATAGTGCATCGGAAAAGTGATACTCACCTCCCAAAAGAAAATCTTGTTGTTGCCATAGAAACGTTATTCCATTTGGAAGGTGAGGGCATGGAACCCAGAGTATTCCATAGCAACGCAATTTCTGTGTTAATTCGTTAGTGAGAGGAGGCGATCAACACAGAAAGGAGCGAATATTAAATCATAAAAGGGATACTCGACTGCCAAAAGAATATCCTGTCGTTGCCGTAGAAACGTTACTCGATTGGGAAACAGAAGACATGAAACCCATGGTATTTCATAGCGACGCAATTTCTGTCTTAATTCGTTAATGTGATGGAGCGAGGGATGCAGTAAAGAAGGAATAGTCCATCGAAAAGAGATAGTCGCCTCCCAAACGAAAATCCTGTCGTTGTTATAGACACGATACTCGATTTAGAAGGAGGTGGCATAGAACCAATAGTATTTTATAGCGATGCAATTTCTGTGTTAATTCGTCAATGTGAGGGAGCGAGGCATGCAGTAAAGAAGGAATAGTGCATCGAAAATAGATACTCGCCTCCCAAATGAAAATCCTGTCGTTGACATGGAAACGTTACTTGATGTAGAAGGAGAAGTCATAGAACCCATTTTATTTCAGAGCGACGCAATTTCTGTGTTAATTCGTCAATGTGAGGGAGCGAGGGATGCACAAAAGAAGGAATAGTGCATTAGGAAAGAGATACTCGCCTCCCAAAAAAAAATCCAGTCGTTGGCGTAGACACGTTACTCGATTGGGAAGGAGAAGGCATTAAACCCATTGTAATTTATTGCGACGCATTTTCTCTGTTTATTCGTTATGAAGACGGTGCCAGGAATTTTGTGAAAAAGGAATTGTGCATCTGACAAGTGATACTCACTCCCGAATGAAAATCCTGTCGTTGCCGTAGAAACGTTACTCGATTCAGAAGGAGAAAGCATAGGACCCATAGCATTACATAGGGCCGCATTTTTTGTGTTAATTCGTCAATGTGAAGGTGCGAGGGATACATTACAGAAGGAATAATGCATCGGGAAAGAGATACTGCCTCCGAAAAGAAAATCCTGTCCCTGCCGTAGAGACGTTCCTCGATTGGGTAAGAGACCCCATGGATCCCAGAATATTTCATAGCCACGCAATTTTTGTGTTAATTCGTCAGTGTAAAGGTTTGAGGGATACAGTAAAGAACGATTAGTGCATCGGAAAAGTGATACTCGATTCCCAAAAGAAAATCCTTTCGTTGCCTTAGAAAAGTAATTCGAATGGAAAGCAGAATGCATTTAACACATAGTTCTTCGTAGCGAAGCAATTTCTGTGTTAATTCGTCAATGTGAAGGTGCGAGGGATATGGTAAAGAAGGAATAGTGCATCGGAAAAGAGATACACGACTCCCAAAAGAAAATCCTTTCGTTGACATTGATACGTAACTCGATTGGGAAGGAGGGGGCATGGAACCGAGAGTATTCATAGCGACCCAAATTGTGTGTTAATTCGTCGATGTGAGGGTGCGATGGATACAGTAGAGAACGAATAGTGCATCGGAAAAGAGATACACGCCCCCTGTCGTTGGCGTAGAAATGTTACTCGATTGGGAAGAGAGGGCTTTAAACCCATAGTATTTCATAGCGATGCAATTTCTGTGTTAATTCGTCATTGAGAAGGTGCGAGGGATATGGTAAAGAAGGAATAGTGCATCGGAAAAGAGATACACGACTCCCAAAAGAAAATCCTTTCGTTGACATTGATACGTAACTCGATTGGGAAGGAGGGGGCATGGAACCGAGAGTATTCATAGCGACCCAAATTGTGTGTTAATTCGTCGATGTGAGGGTGCGATGGATACAGTAGAGAACGAATAGTGCATCGGAAAAGAGATACACGCCCCCTGTCGTTGGCGTAGAAATGTTACTCGATTGGGAAGAGAGGGCTTTAAACCCATAGTATTTCATAGCGATGCAATTTCTGTGTTAATTCGTCATTGAGAAGGTGCGAGGGATATGGTAAAGAAGGAATAGTGCATCGGAAAAGAGATACACGACTCCCAAAAGAAAATCCTTTCGTTGACATTGATACGTAACTCGATTGGGAAGGAGGGGGCATGGAACCGAGAGTATTCATAGCGACCCAAATTGTGTGTTAATTCGTCGATGTGAGGGTGCGATGGATACAGTAGAGAACGAATAGTGCATCGGAAAAGAGATACACGCCCCCTGTCGTTGGCGTAGAAATGTTACTCGATTGGGAAGAGAGGGCTTTAAACCCATAGTATTTCATAGTGATGCAATTTCTGTGTTAATTCGTCATTGAGAAGGTGCGAGGAATACAGGGAAATAGGAATAGTGCATCTGAAATGTGATACTCGCCTTCCAAAAGACAATCCTTTCGTTGCCGTAGAAACGTTATTCGTTTTAGAAGGAGAAGGTATGGAACGCAGAAGATTTCTTAGTGACGCAATTTCTGGTTTAATTCTTCAATGTGAAGGTGCGAGAGATAAAGTAAAGAAGTAGAAATGCAAGACAGAAGAAATACTCGACTCCCAAATGAAAATCCTGTCCTTGGCGTAGAAACGTTACTCGATTCAGAATGAGAAGGCATGGAACACATAATATTTCATAGCGATGCAATATCTGTGTTGGTTCGTCATTGCGAGGGTGCGAGGGACACAGTTAAGAACGAATAATGCCTCAGAAATGAGATACTCGACTCCCAAAAGAAAATCCTAACGTTGCGGTAGAAACGTTACACAATTGGGATGGAGATGGCATGGAACACAGAGTATTTCATAGCGATGCAATTTCTGTGTTAATTCGTCAATGAGAGGGAACGAGGGATTCAGTAAAGCAGGAATAATTTATCAGAAAAGAGATAATCGACCCCCAAAAGAAAATCCTATCGTTGCCGTAGATACGTTACTCGATTCAGTACGAGATGTTATGGAACCCAGAGTATTTCATAACGACGCAATTTCTGTTTTAATTCGTCAATGTGAGGGAGCGAGGGATGCAGTAAAGAAGGAATAAGGCATAGGAAAAGAGATATTCGGCTCCCAAAAGAAAATCCTGTCGTTGCCGTATAATCATTACTCGATTGGGAGTGAGAAGTCATGGAACCCATAGTATTTTACAGCGACCCAATTTCTGTGTTAATTCGTCAATGAAGGGAGCGGGGAGTGCAGTAAAGATGGAAAGTTGCATCCGAAAAGAGATACTCGGCTCAGAAAAGGAAATCCTGTCGTTGGCGTAGGAACGGTACTTGATTGGGAAGGGGAATTCACGGAACCCTGAGAATATTATTGCCGCGCAATTTGCGTGTTAACTCGTCAATGTGAGGGAGCGTGGTATGCAGTAAAGAAGGAATAATGGATCGGAAAAAGATACTCGACTCCCAAAAGAAAGTACCGTCGTTGCCGTAGAAACGTTGCTCGATTGGGAAGGAGAAGGCAAGGAACCCATAGTATTTCATAGCGACGCAATTTCTGTGTTAATTCGTCAATGTGAGGAGTCGATGGATACATTAAAAAGAAATATAGCATCGGTAAAGAGATAATAACCTCTGAAAAGAAAATGCTCTCGTAGCCGTAGAAAAGTTACTCGATTGATAAGGAGAAGGCATGGAAACCGGAGTATTTCATTTTGAGGCAATATCTGTGTCAATTCGTCAATGTGAGGGAGCGAGGGATGCAGTAACGAAGGCATAATGTATCAGAAAAGAGATACTCGTCTCCCAAAAGAAACTCCTGTCGTTGCTGTAAAAATGTTACTCGATTGGGAAGGGGAAGGCATGGAACCCAGAGTATTTCAGAGCGACGAAATTTCGGTGTTAATTCGTGAAAGTGAAGGTGCGACAGATACAGTAAAGAAGGAATAGAGCATCGGAAAAGAGATACTCGACTCCCAAAAGAAAATCCTGTTGCTGCCGTAGATACGTTACTCGTTTGGGAAGGAGGAGGAATGGGACCCAGAGCATTTCATAGCGACGCTATTTGTGTGTTAATTAGTAAATGTGAGGGAGCGAGGGATGCATTAAAGAACGAATAATGCATCGGAAAAGATATACTCGAGACCCAAAAGAATATCCTGTCACTGCCGTAGAAACGTTACTGGATTAGGCAGGAGAAGGTATGGAACCCATAGTATTTCATAGCTTCTCAATTTCTGTGTTAATTCGTCATGTGAGGATACGATGGATGCATTAAAGAGGAATATAGCTCGGTAAAGAGATAATCACCTCCGAAAAGAAGATGCTCTCGTTGCCGTAGAAACGTTACCCACTTGTTAAGGAGAAGGCATGGAAACCAGAGTATTTCAGAGCAACGCAATTTCTGTGTTACTTCTTTGATGTGAAGGTGCGACAGATACAGTAAAGAAGGAATTGTGCATCGGAAAAGAGATACTCGACTCCCAAAAGAAAATTCTGTCGTTGCCGTAGAAACGTTGCTCGATTGGGAAGGAGAAGTCAGGGAACCCAGAGCATTTAATAGCGACGCAATTTGTGTGTTAATTCGTCAATGTGAGAAAACGTTGGATGCATTAAAAAGATATATAGTATCGGTAAAGAGATAATCACCTCCGAAAAGAAAATGCTCTCTTTGCCGTAGGAATGTTACTCGATTGGTAAGAAGAAGGCATGGAACCCCGAGTATTTCAGAGCAACTCAATTTCGGTGTTAATTCGTGAATGTGAAGGTGCGACAGATACAGTAAAGAAGGAATAGTGCATCGGAAAAGAGATAACAACTCCCAAAAGAAAATCCTCTCGTTGCCGTAGATACGTTACTCGATTGGGTAGGCGAAGTCATGGAACCCATAGTACTTCATAGCGACGCAATTTCTGTGTCAATTCGTCAATGTGAGGGCTGCGAGGGATGCAGTAAAGAAGGAATAATGCATCGGAAAACAGTTACTCGACTCCCAAAAGAAAATCCTATCATTGGCGTAGAAACGTTACTTGATTAGGCATGGAACACAACATATTTCATAGCGACGCAATTTCTGTGTTAATTCGGCAATGTGAGGGAGCGAGGTTTGCAGTAAAGAAGGAATAATGCATCGGAAAGAGATACTCGACACCCAAAAGAAAATCGTGTCGTTCTCGTAGAAACGTTACACGATTGGGAAGGAGAAGGCATAGAACCCAGCATACTTCATAGCGACGCAATTTCTGTGTCAATTCGTCAGTGTGAGACAGCGAGGGATGCAGTAAAGAAGGAATAATGCATCGGAAAAGAAATACACGCCTCCGTAAGGAAAATCCTGACGTTGCCGTAGAAACGTTACTCCATTGGGCAGGCGAAGGGATGGAAGCCAGAGTATATCATAGCGACGCAAATTGTGTGTTAATTTGTCAATGTGAGGGAGCGAGGGATGCAGTAAAGAAGGAATAATGTATCAGGAAAGAGGTACTCGACTCCCAAAAGAAAGCACTGTCGTTGCCGTAGAAACGTTACTCGATTGGAAAACAGAAGGCCTGGAACCCAGGGAATTTCATAGCGACGCAAAATGTGTGTTTATTCGTCAATGTGAGGGAGCGAGGGATGCAGTAAAGAAGGAATAATGCATCGTAAAAGAGATACTCTCATCCCAAAAGTAAATACTGGCATTGCTGTATAAACGTTATTCGATTGGGAAGGAGTAGGCATGGAGCCCATTGTATTTCATAGCCACACAATTTGTGAGTTAATTCGTCAATATGACGGAGCGAGGGATGCAATAAAGAAGGAATAAGGCATCGGAAAAGCGATACTCTACTCCCAAAAGAAAATCCTGTGGTTTCCTTAGAAACGTAACTCGATATGGAAGGAGAAGGCATGGAAACCAGAGAATTACATAGCGACGCAATTTGTGTGTTAATTCTTCAATGTGAGGGAGTGAGGGATGCTGTAAAGAAGTAATAAAGCATCGGAAAAGAGATAATCGATTCCCAAAAGAAAATCCTCTCGTTGCCGTAGATAGGTTACTCGATTGGGAGGAGAAGGCTTGGAACTGACAGTATTTCATAGAGACGCCATTATTGTGTTAATTCGTCAATGTGAGGGAACGTCAATGTGAAGGTGCGAGGGATACGGTAAACAAGGAATACTGCATCGCAAAAGAGATACCTCCGAATAGAATATCCTCTCATTGTTGTGGGAACGTTACTAGATTGGAAAGGAGAAGGCATGGAACCCAGAGTATTTCATACTGACGCAATTTCTGCGTTAATTCTTCAATGTGAGGGAGTGAGGGATGCTGTAAAGAAGTAATAAAGCATCGGAAAAGAGATAATCGATTCCCAAAAGAAAATCCTCTCGTTGCCGTAGATAGGTTACTCGATTGGGAGGAGAAGGCTTGGAACCGACAGTATTTCATAGAGACGCCATTATTGTGTTAATTCGTCAATGTGAGGGAACGTCGGATGTAGTTAAGAAGCAATAATCCATCGGAAAAGAGATACTCGGCTCCGAAAGTAAAATCCTATTGTTGTCTTAGAAACGTTACTCGATTGGGTAGGAGAAGTCATGGAACCCAGAGTATTTCATAGCGACGCTCATTGTGTGTTAAATCGTCAATGTGAAGGTGCGAGGGATAGATTGAAGAAGGCATTGTTCTTCGGAAAATAGATACTCACCTCCGAAAATATAATGCTCTCGTTGCCGTAGAAACGGGCTCGATTGGGAAAGAGAAGGCATGGAACCCAGAGTATTTCATTTCTATATTAATTCGTCAATGTGAGGGTTCGAGGGACACAGTTAAGCAGGAATAATGCATCAGAAAAGAGATACTTGGCTTCCAACAGAAAATCCTGTCGTTGCCGCAGTAACGTTACTCCATTCGGAAAGAAAAGGCATGGAACCCAGAATACCTCATAACGACGCATTTTCTGTGTTAATTCGTCAATGTGATGGTGCGAGGGACACTGTTAAGAAGGATTCATGCCTCAGAAAAGAGATACTCGGCTCTCAAAAGAAAATCCTGTCATTGCCATAGAAACGTTATTCGATAAGAAAGGAGAAGGCATGGAACCCAGAGTAACTCATAGCGACGCAATTTCTGTGATAATTCGTCATTGTGACGGAGCAAGGGATGCAGTAAAGAAAGAATAATGCATCGGAAAAGAGATACCCGCGACCAAAAAGAAAATCGCGTCTTTGCCGTAGAATCGATACTCGATAGCGAAGGAGAAGGCATGGAACACAGAGTAGCTCATAGCAGCGCAATTTCTGTGTTGATTCGTCAAAGTGAGGGTGCCAGGGACACAGTTAAGCAGGAATAATGCATCGTAATTGGTATGCTCCCCTCCGAAATGAAAATCTTGGCGTTGCCATAGAAACGTTACTCGATTGGAAAGGAGAAGGAATGGATGCCAAAGTATTTCATAGCGACGCAATTTATGTGTTAATTCGTCAATGCGATGGTGTGAGGGATGTAGTAAAGAAAGAATAATGCATCGGAAAAGAGATACTCGACTCCCAATTAAAAATCCTGTCGTTGCCGTAGAAACGTTAGTCGATTGGGAAACCAGAAAGCATGGAACCCATAGTACTCCATAGCGACGCAATTTCTGTGTTAATTCGTCAATGTGAGGTCGCGAGGGACATAGTTAAAAAGGAATGACGCATCGGAAAAGAAATACTCATCTCCGAAAAGAAAATCCTGTCGTTGCCATAGAAACGTTACTCGATTTGGATGGAGAAGGCATGGAACCCATAGTATTTCATTGCGACGCAATTTCTGTGTTAATTCGTCTATGTGAGGGAACGAGGGATGCAGGAATGAAGGAATAATGCATCGGAAACGAAATACTTGACTCCCAAATGGGTATCCTGTTACTGCCGTAGAAATGTTACTCGATTTGGAAGGAGAAGGCATGGACCACAGAGTATTTTATAATGACACTAATTCTGTGTTAATTCGTGAATGTGAGGTAGCAACGGATGCTATAAAGAAGGAATAATGCATCGGACAAGAGATTATCGACTCCCAAAGGAAAATCCTATCGTTTGCCGTAGATATGTTACTCGATAGGGAAGGAGTAGGCACGTAAACCAGAGTATTCCATAGCGACGCTATTTCTGTGCTAATTCGTCTATGTGAGGGAGCGATGGATGCAGTAAAGAAGGAATAATGCACCGGAAAAGTGATACTCGACTCCCAAAAGAAAAACCATTCATTGCCGTAGAAATGTTACTCGATTGGGAAGGAGAAGTCATGGAACCCAGAGTATTTCATAGCGACGAAATTTCAGGATTAATTTGTCAATGTGAGGGAGCGAGGGAGACGGTTAAGAAGGAACAATGCATCGGGGAAAGAATACTCCACTCCCAATAGGAAATCCTATCGTTGGCGTAGAAACATTGCTCGATTGGGATGGTAAATGCATGGAATCCAGATGATTTCTTAGAGATGCAATTTCTGTTCCAATTCGTCAATGTGAAGGTGCAGGGCATGCAGTACAGAAGGAATAGTGGATCGGAATAGAGATGCTCGTCTCCTATAAGTATATGCTGTTGTTGCCGGAGAAACGTTACTCGACTGGGAAGGAGAAGGCATGGACCCAGAGTATTTCGTAGCGACGCGATTTCTGTTTTAATTCATCAATGTGAGGGAGCGAGGGACACAGTTAAGAAGGAACTATGCATCGGAGAAAACATTTTCCACTCCTAATAGAAAATCCTGTCGTTGCCGTAGAAACGTTACTCGATTGTGAAGGAGAAGGCATGGAAACCAGAATATTCCTTAGAGACGCAATTTCTGTGTCAATTCGTCAATGTGAAGGTGCAAGGGATGCAGTAATGAAGAAATAGTGGATCGGAATTGCGATGCTCGTCTCCTAAAAGAATATCCTGTTGTGGCCGTACAAACGTTACACGATTGGGAAGAAGGAGTAATTGAACCCAGTGTAATTCATAGCGACGCAATTTCTGTATTAATTAGTCAATCTGAGGGTGCGACTGACACAATTAAGAAGGAATAATGCATCGGAAGAGAAATACTCGCCTCCGAAAATAAAATCCTGTCGTTGCCGTAGAAACGTTAATTGATTGGGAAGGAGAAGGCATGGAACCCAGAGTATTTCGTAGCGACGCGATTCTGTGTCTATTCGTCAATGTGAGGGAGCGAGGGACACAGTTAAGAAGGAACAAAGCATCGGAGACAATATACTCCACACCCAATAGAAAATCCTGTCGTTGCCGTGCAAACGTTACTCGATTGGAAAGGACAAGACATGTAACCCATAATATTTCCTAGAGACGCTACTTCTGTGTTAATTCATCATTGTGATGGTGCTAGGGATGCTGTAAAGAATGAATAGTGTATCGGAAAAGAGTTGCTCGTCTCCTAAAAGAATATCCTGACGTCGCCGTAGAAACCTTGGTCGATTGGGAAACGAGAAGGAATGGAACCCAGAGTATGTCAAAACGACGCAATTTCTGTGTTAATTCGTCAATGTCAGGGAGCGAGATTTGCAGTAAAGAAGGAATAATGCATCGGAAACGAGATACTCGACTCCCAAAAGGAAATCCTCCCATTGCCGTAAGAACGTTACTCGATAGGGAAGTAGAAGGCATGGAACACATAGTACTTCATAGCGACGCAATTTCTTTGTTAATTCGTCAATGTGAGATAGTGATGGATGCAGCACAGAAGGAATAATGCGATGGAAGAAACATAAACGACTCCCAAAACAAAATCGTGTCGTTGCCGTAGAAACGTTACTCAATTGGGAAGGGGAAGACATGGAACCGTGAGTATTTCTTAGCGACGCAATTTTTTTGTTAATTTGTCAATGTAGAAGTGCGAGGGATACAGTAAACAAGAAATGGGGCATCGGAAAAGAGATACCCAACTCCGAAAAGAAAATGCTCTCGTTGCCGTAGAAACGTTACTCGATTGGGAAGGAGAAGGCATGGAACCCAGAGTATTTAATAGCGACGCAATTCCTGTTTTAATTCGTCAATGTGAAAGTGATGCGGATACTCGACTCCCAAAAGGCAATCCGGCCGTTCCCGTAGAAACGTTACTCGATTGGGAAGGAGAAGGCATGGTACCCAGGGTATTTCATAGCGACGCTCATTGTGTGTTAAATCGTCAATGCGAAGGTGCGAGGGATACGGTAAACAAGGAATAGTGCATCGGAAAAGAGATACCTCCGAATAGAAAATCCTCTCATTGTTGTGGGAACGTTACTAGATTGGAAAGGAGAAGGCATGGAACCCAGAGTATTTCATAGTGACGCAATTTCTGCGTTAATTCTTCAATGTGAGGGAGTGAGGGATGCTGTAAAGAAGTAATAAAGCATCGGAAAAGAGATAATCGATTCCCAAAAGAAAATCCTCTCGTTGCCGTAGATAGGTTACTCGATTCGGAGGAGAAGGCTTGGAACCGACAGTATTTCATAGAGACGCCATCATTGTGTTAATTCGTCAATGTGAGGGAACGTCGGATGTAGTTAAGAAGCAATAATCCATCGGAAAAGAGATATCGGCTCCGAAAGTAAAATCCGATTGTTGTCGTAGAAACGCTACTCGATTGGGTAGGAGAAGTCATGGAACCCAGAGTATTTCATAGCGACGCTCATTGTGTGTTAAATCGTCAATGTGATGGTGCGAGGGATAGATTGAACAAGGAATTATGCTTCGGAAAACAGATAATCACCTCCGAAAATATAATGCTCTCGTTGCCGTAGAAACGTGTTCGATTGGGAAAGAGAAGGCATGGAACCCAGACTAATCCATTTCTAAATTAATTCGTCAGTGTGAGGGTTCGAAGGACACAGTTAAGCAGGAATAATGCAACAGAAAAGAGATACTCGGCTTCCAACAGAATATCCTGTCGTTGCCACAGTAACGTTACTCGATTCAGAAGGAGAAGGCATGGAACCCAGAGTAATTCATAGCGACGCAATTTCTGTGTTAAATCGTCAATGTGACGGAGCAAGGGATGTAGTAAGGAAGGAATGATGCATTGCAAAGGAGATACTCACTCCGAAAATGAAATCCTGCCATTGCCGTAGAAACGTTACTCCATTCGGAAGGAAAAGGCATGGAACCCAGAATATTTCATAGCGACGTATTTTCTGTGTTAATTCGTCAATGTGATGGTGCGAGGGACACTGTTAAGAAGGATTCATGCCTCAGAAAAGAGATACTCGGCTCTCAAAAGAAAATCCTATCATTGCCATAGAAACGTTATTCGATAAGAAAGGAGACGGCATGGAACCCAGAGTAATTCATAGCGACGCAATTTCTGTGTTAATTCGTCAATGTAACGGAGCAAGGGATGCTGTAAAGAAAGAATAATGCATCGGAAAAGAGATACCTGCGACCAAAAAGAAAATCGCGTCTTTGCCGTAGAAACGATACACGATAGCGAAGGAGAAGGCATGGAACACAGAGTAGCTCATAGCAGCGCAATTTCTGTGTTGATTCGTCAAAGTGAGGGTGCCAGGGACACAGTTAAGCAGGAATAATGCATTGTAATTGATATACTCCCCTCCGAAAAGAAAATCTTGGCGTTGCCATAGAAACGTTACTCGATTGGGAAGGAGAAGGAATGGATGCCAAAGTATTTCATAGCGACGCAATTTATGTGTTAATTCGTCAATGCGATGGTGTGAGGGATGCAGTAAAGAAAGAAAAATGCATCGGAAAAGAGATACTCGACTCCTAATTAAAAATCCTGTCGTTGCCATAGAAACGTTAGTCGATTGGGAAACCAGAAAGCGTGGAACCCATAGTACTCCATAGCGACGCAATTTCTGTATTAATTCGTCAATGTGAGGTCGCGAGGGACATAGTTAAGACGGAATGACGCATCGGAAAAGAAATACTCATCGCCTAAAGAAAATCCTGTCTTTGCCATAGAAACGTTACTCGATTTGGATGGAGAAGGCATGGAACCCATAGTACTTCATTGCGACGCAATTTCTGTGTTAATTCGTCTATGTGAGGGAACGAGGAAAGCAGGATGAAGGAATAATGCATCGGAAATGAAATACTTGACTCCCAAATGGATATCCTGTTACTGCCGTAGAAATGTTACTCGATTGGGAAGGAGAAGGCATGGAACATAGAGTATTTCATAGAGACGAAATTTCTGTGATAATTCGTCAATGTGACAGTGTGATAGACACAGTTAACAAGGAATAATGCATCAGAAATGAGATACACGACTCCAGAAAGATAATACTGTCGTTGCCCTAGAAACGTTACTCGATTCTGAAGGGGGGGGCATGGACCACAGAGTATTTTATAATGACGCTATTTCTGTGTTAAATCGTGAATGTGAGGTAGCAACGGATGCTGTAAAGAAGGAATAATGCATCGGACAAGAGATTATCGACTCCCAAAGGAAAATCCTATCGTTTGCCGTAGATATGTTACTCGATAGGGAAGGAGTAGGCACGAAATCCAGAGTATTCCATAGCGACGCTATTTTTGTGCTAATTCGTCTATGTGAGGGAGCGATGGATGCAGTAAAGAAGGAATAATGCATCGGAAAAGTGATACTCGACTCCCAAAAGAAAAACCATTCATTGCCGTAGAAATGTTACTCGATTGGGAAGGTAAATGCATGGAACCCAGATTATTTCTTAGAGACGCAATTTCTGAGCCAATTCGTCAATGTGAAGGTGCAAGGCATGCAGTACAGAAGGAATAGTGGATCGGAATAGAGATGCTCGTCTCCTATAAGTATATGCTGTTGTTGCCAGAGAAACGTTACTCGACAGGGAAGGAGAAGGCATGGACCCAGAGTATTTCGTAGCGACGCAATTTCCGTTTTAATTCATCAATGTGAGGGTGCGAGGGACACAGTTAAGAAGGAACTATGCATCGGAGAAAACATTTTCCACTCCTAATAGAAAATCCTGTCGTTGCCGTAGAAACGTTACTCGATTGTGAAGGAGAAAGCATGGAAACCAGAATATTCCTTAGAGACGCAATTTCTGTGTCAATTCGTCAATGTGAAGGTGCAAGGGATGCAGTAATGAAGAAATAGTGGATCGGAATTGCGATGCTCGTCCCCTAAAAGAATATCCTGTTGTTGCCGTACAAACGTTACTCGATTGGGAAGAAGGAGTAATTGAACCCAGTGTAATTCATAGCGACGCAATTACTGTATTAATTAGTCAATCTGAGGGTGCGACTGACACAATTAAGAAGGAATAATGCATCGGAAGAGAAATACTCGCCTCCGAAAATAAAATCCTGTCGTTGCCGTAGAAACGTTAATTGATTGGGAAGGAGAAGGCATGGAACCCTGAGTATTTCCTAGCGACGTAATATCTGTGTTAATTTGTTAATGTGAGGGAGCGAGAAATTTGGTATAGAAGGAATAATGTATCGGAAAAAAGATACTAGACTCCCAAAGGAAAATCCTAACAGTGCCATAGAAACGTTACTCGATTGGAAATGAGAACGCATGGAACCCAGAGTATTTCATAGCGACGCAATTGCAGTGTTAATTCGTCAATGTGAGGGTGCGAGCGATGCAGTAAACAAGGAATAATGCATCGGAAAAGAGATATTCGACTGCCAAAAGAAAATCCAATCGTTGCTGTACAAACGTTACTCGATTGGGAAGGAGAGGGCATGGAACCCAGGGTATTCCATAGCGACGTAATTTCTGTGTTAATTCATCAATGTGAGGGAGTGAGAGATTCAGTAAAGAAGGGATTATGCATCGGAAAAGAGATACTCGCCTCCCAAAGGAAAATCCTATCAGTGCTGTAGAAACGTTACTCGATTGGAAAGGAGAAGGCATGGAACCCAGAGTATTTCAAAGCGAAGAAATTTCTGTGTTAGTTCGTCAATGTGTGGGAGCGTGGGATGCAGTAAAGATGGAATAATGCGTCGGTATAGAGATACTCGACTCCCAAAAGAAAATCCGGTCGTTGCCGTAAATACGTTACTCGATTGGGAAGGAGAAGGAATGGATCAAAAATGGTTCAAATGGCTCTGAGCACTATGGGACTCAACTGCTGAGGTCATTAGTCCCCTAGAACTTAGAACTAGTTAAACCTAACTAACCTAAGGACATCACACACATCCATGCCAGAGGCAGGATTCGAACCTGCGACCGTAGCGCTCTTGCGGTTCCAGACTGCATCGCCTTTAACCGCACGGCCACTTTGGCCGGCCTAGGAATGGATCCCAGACTATTTCATAGCGACGCAATTTCTGTGTTAATTCGTCAATGTGAGGGAGCGACGGATGCAGTAAAGAAGGAGTAATGCATCGGAAAATAGATACACGACTCCCCAATAAAAATATAATCGTTGCCACAGAAACGTTACTCGATTGGGTGGGAGAAGGCATGGAATCCAGACTATTTCATAGCGACGTAATTTCTGTGTTAATTCGTCATTGTGAGGGTGCGAGGGATGCAGTAAAGAAGGAATAATGCATTGGAATAGAGATACTCGACTAACAAAAGGAAATTCCATCGTTGCCGTAGAAACGTTACTCGACTGGGAAGGAGAAGGCAAGTAATCCAGAGTATTTCGTAGCGACGTAATTTCTGCGTTAATTCGTCAATGTGAGCGAGCGAGGGATTCAGTAAAGAAGGAACAAATCATCTTAAAAGGGATAGTCGACTCCCAAAGGAAAATCCTATCAGTGCTGTGGGAATGTTACTCGTTTGGAAAGGAGATGGCCCGGAACACAGAGTATTTCGTAGCGACACAGTTTGTGTGTTAATTCATCAATGTAAGGGAGCGAGGGATGCAGTAAAGAAGGAATTATGCATCGGAATAGAGACACTCGTCTCCCAAAACGAAATCTATCTTTGCCGTAGAAACGTTACTCGATTGGGACGGCGAAGGCGTGGAACCCTAAGTATTTCGCAGCGACGTGATTTCTCTGTTAATTCGTCAATATGATGGAGCGAGGGATGCAGTAAACTAGGAACAAAGCATCGGAAAAGAGATACTCGACTCTCAAAAGAAAATCCTATCGTTGCCGTTTAAACGTTACTCGCTTGGGACGGACATTGCACGGAACCCAGAGTAATTCATAGCGAGCCAATTTCTGTGTTAATTCGTCAATGTGAGGTAGTGAAGGATGCAGCAAAGATGGAATAATGCATCGGAAAAGAGGTACTCGAGTCCCAAGAGATAATCGTGTCGTTGGCGTAGAAACGTTAATCGATTCAGAAGGACAAGGCATGGATGCCAAAGAATTTCATATCGACGAAATTTCAGTGTTAATTCGTCAATGTGAGGGAGCGAGGGATGCAGTGAAGAAGGAATAATGCATCCGAAAAGAGATACTCGCCTCTGAAAGTAAATCCTTTCGTTGCCGTAGAAACGTTACTCGATTGGGAAAGAGAAGGAATGGAAACCAGAGTATTTCATAGCGACGTAATTTCTGCGTTAATTCGTCAATGTGAAAGAGCAAGGAATGCTGTAAAGAAGAATCAATGCTTATGGAAAGAGATACTGGCCTCCGAAAAGAAAATCCTATCGCGACCGTAGAAACGTTACCCAATTGGGAAGGAGAAGGGATGGAACACAGAGTATTTCATAACGACGCAATTTCTGTGTTAATTCGTCAATGTGACGGTACGATGGACATAGTTAAGAAGGAATAATGCATCAGAAAAGAGATACTCGCCTGCGAAAATAAAATCTTGTCGTTGCCGTACAAACATTACTCGATTGGGAAGGAAAAGGCATGGAACCCAGAATATTTCATAGTGACGGTATTTCTGTGTTGATTCGTCAAATTGAGGTAACGAGGGATGCAGTAAAGAAGAAATAATCCATTGGAAAAGAGATACTCGCCTCCGAAAAGAAAAGCATGTCGTTACCGTAGAAACTTTACTCGATTAGGAAGGAGAAGACATGGAACCCGTAGTATGTCCTAGCGACGCAATTTCTCCGTTAATTCGTCAATGTGAGGGAGCGAGGGATTTAGTAAAGCAGGAATAATGCATCGGAAGAGAGATACGCGACTCATAAAAGAAAATTCTGTCGTTGCCGTAGAAACGTTATCCGATTGGGCAGGAGAAGGCATGGAACACAGGGAATTTCATACCGACGAAATTATTGAGTTTAGTCCTCAATATGGGGGAGAGAAGGATGCAGTAAAGAAGGAATATTGCATCGGGAAAGCGATACTCGTCTCCCAAAAGTATATCCTGTAGTTTCCGTAGAAGCGTTACGCGATATGGAAGGAGAAGGCATGGAACCCAGAGAATTACATAGCGACGCAATCTGTGTGTTAATTCGTCAATGTGAAGGAACGAGGGATACAGTAAACTAGGAATAGTGCATCGGAAAAGAGATACTCATCTCCGAATAGAAAACCCTCTCATTGCCGTAGGAGCGGTTTTCGATTGAGAAGGAGACGGCATGGTACCCATAGTATTTCATAGCGACGCATTTTCTGTGTTAATTCTTCAATGTGAGAAAGTGAGGGATGCAGTAAAGCAGGTATAAAGCACCGGAAAAGAGATACTCGACTCAGAAAAGAAAATACAGTCGTTGCCGTAGAAACGTTACATGATTGGGAAGGGGAAGGCATGGAACCCATAGTATTTCATAGCGACACAATTTCTGTGTTGTCAATGTGAGATAACGACGGATGTAGTAAAGAAGGAATAGAGCATCGGAAAATTGATTCTCGACTCCCAAAAGAAAATCCTATCGTTGAAATAGAAACGTTATTCGATTGGGAAGCAGAAGGCATGGAACCCAGGGTATTTCATAGCGACGCTCTTTGAGTGTTAATTCGTCAATGTGAAGGTGCGAGGGATACAGTGAAAAAGGAGTAGTGCATCGGAAATGAGTTACTCACCTCCGATTAGAAATTCTTATCATTGCTGAAGGAACGTTACTCGATTCGGAAGGAGAAGGCATGGAACATAAAGTATTTCATAGCGACGCAATTTCTGTGTTATTTCGTTAATGTGACTGAGTGGGAGATGCAGTAAAGAAAGAATAATGCATCAGAAAAGCGATACTTGACTCCCAAAAAAAATCCTGTAGTTTCCGTAGTAACGTTATCCGATACCGATGGAGAAGGCATGGGACCAAGAGAATTTCACAGCGACGCAATCTGTATGTTAATCCGTCAATGTGAGGGAGCGAGGGATGTAGTAAAGTAGGTATAATCCATCGGACAGGAGATACTCGACTCCCAAAAGTAAATCCTGTCATTGCCGTGGAAAGACTGCTCGATTTGGAAGGGGAAGGCTTGGAACCCAAAGTATTTCATAGCGACACAATTTATGAGTTAATTCGTCAATGTAAGGGAACGACGGATGTAGTAAAGAAGGAATAAAGCATCATAGAAGAGATACTCGACTCCCAAAAGAAAATCCTATCGTTGCCGTGGAAACGTTACTCGATTGGGAAGGAGAAGGCATGGAACAGAGTGTATTTCATAGCGATGCTCTTTGTGTGTGAATTCGTCAATGTGAAGGTGCGAGGGATACAGTGAAAAGGGAATAGTGCATTGGATAAGATATACTCACCTCCGAAAAGAAAATGCTCTCGTGGCCGTAGAAACGATACTCGATTGGGATAGAAAATGCATGGAACGCAAAGTATTTCATAGCGACGCAATATCTGTGTTAATTCGTCCATGTGAAGTTGCGACGGATAAGGTATAGAAGGAATAGTGCATCGGAAATGAGATACTCGAATATCAAAAGAAAATCCTATCGTTGCCTAGGAAACGTTCCTCGATTGGCTGGGAGAAGGCATGGATCACACAGTATTTCTTAGCGACGCAATCTGTGTGTTAATTCGTCAATCTGAGGGAACGAGGGATGTGGTAAAGAAGGAATAAAGAATCGTAAAAGAGATACTCGACACCCAAAAGGAAATCCTATCGTTGTCATAGAAACGCTACCCGATTGGGAAGGAGAAAACATGGAACACCCGGGTTATTTCATAGCGACGCAATTTCTGTGTTAATTCTTCAAAGTGAGGGAGCGAGAGATGCAGTAAAGAAGAACTAAAGCATCGGAAAAGAGATACTCGACTCCCAAAAGTAAATCCTGGGGTTACAGTAAAACCGTTACTCGATTGGGAAGGAGAAGGCATGGATTCCATAGAATTTTATAGCGACGCGATTTGCATGTTAACTCGTAAATGTGAGGGAGCGAGGGATGCAGTAAAGAAGGAATAATACATCGGATAAGAGATACTCGACTCCCAAATGAAATTCCTTTCGTTGCCATAGAAACGTTTCTCGAGTGGGATGTAGAATGCATGGAACCCACAGTATTTCATAGCGACGAAATTTCAGTGTTAATTCGTCAATGTGAGGTAGCGAGGGTTGCAGTGAAGATGGAGTGATGCATCCGAAAAGAGATACTCGCCTCTGAAAAGAAAATCCTTTCGTTGCCGTAGAAACGTCTCTCGATTGGGAAAGAGAAGGAATGGAAACCAGAGTATTTCATAGCGACGTAATTTCTGCGTTAATTCGTCAATGTGAGGGAGCAAGGAATCCAGTAAAGAAGAAATAATGCATCTGCAAAGCGATACTCGCCTCATAAAAGAAAAGCATGTCGTTGCCGTAGAAACGGTACTCGATTGGGAAGGAGAAGGCATGGAACACATAGTATGTCATAGCGACGCAATTTCTGCTTTAATTCGTCAATGTGAGGGAGCGAGGGTCGCAGTAAAGAAGGAATAACGCATCGGAAGAGAAATACACGCCCCGAAATAAAATCTTGTCGTTACCATAGAATCGTCACTCGATTGGGAAGGAGAAGGCATGGAACAGGGAATATTTCGTAGCGACGAAATTTGTTTGTTAATTCGCCAATGTGAGGTAGCAACGGATGCAGTATAGAAGGAGTAATCCATCGGAAAAGTGATACTCGACTCCCAAAAGACAAACCATACATAGCCGTAGAAATGTTACTCGATTGGGAAGGAGAAGTCATGGAACCCAGAGTATTTAATAACGACGCTATTTCTGTGTTAATTCGTCAATGTCAGGGAGCAAGGTTTGCAGTAAAGAAGGAATAATGCATCGGAAAAGAGATACTCGACTCCCAAATGAAAATTCTATCGTTGCCGTAGAGACGTTACTCGATTGGGAAAGAACAATCATGGAACCAAGTGTTTTCATAGCGACGCAATTTCAGAGTTAATTCGTCAATGTAAGGGAGCGAGGGATGCAGTAAAGATGGAATAATGCAACAGAAAAGAGATACTCGACTCCCAAATTAAAATCGCATCCTTGCCGTAGAAACGTTACTCGATTTAGACGTAGAAGTCATAGAACCCATAGAATTGCATGGCGACTCAATTTCTGTGTTAATTCGTCAATGAGAGGGAGCGAGGGATGCAGTAAAGAAGCAATAGTGCATCGGAAAGTAGATAGTCGTATCC
This sequence comes from Schistocerca serialis cubense, assembly GCF_023864345.2. Lineage (NCBI taxonomy): Eukaryota > Metazoa > Arthropoda > Insecta > Orthoptera > Acrididae > Schistocerca > Schistocerca serialis. The sequence continues at coordinate 53,510,943 of NC_064638.1, forward strand.
CAAAAGAAAATCCTCTCGTTTCCATAGAAACATTACTCGATTAAGAAGGAGAAGTCATAGAACCGATAGTATTCCATAGCGACGCAATTTCTGTGTTAATTCGACAATGTGAGGGAGCGAAGGATGCAGTAGAGAAGGAATAGTTTATTGGAAAGGAGATACTCGTATCCCAAAGGAAAATCCTTTCCTTTCCATAGAAACGTAACTCGAATTAGGAGGAGAAGTCATAGAACCCATAGTTCTTCATAGCGACGCTATTTCTGTGTTAATTCGTCAATGTGAGGGAGCGAAGGATGCAGGAAAGATGGAATAGTGCATCGGAAAGGAGATAGGCGTATCGCAAAAGAAAATCCTGTCGTTTCCATATTAACGTTACTCGATTTAGAAGGAGATGTCATAGAACCCTTAGTATTTCATAGCAACGCAATCTCTGTGATAATTCGTCAATGTGACGGAGCGTGGGATACAGTAAAGAAGGAATAGTGCTTCGGGAAGGGAGATACTCGTATCCCAAAAGAAAAGCCTGTCGTTCCCATACAAACGTTACTCGATTTAGAGGTAGAAGTCATAGAACCCATAGGAACCCATAGTATTTCATGTTGTTGTTGTTGTGGTCTTCAGTACTGAGTCTGGTTTGATGCAGCTCTCCATGCTACTCTATCCTGTGCAAGCTTTTTCATCTCCCAGTACCTACTGCAACCTACATCCTTCTGAATCTGCTTAGTGTGTTCATCTCTTGGTCTCCCCCTACGATTTTTACCCTCCACGCTGGCCTCCAATACTAAATTGGTGATCCCTTGATGCCTCAGAACATGTCCTACCAACCGATCCCTTCTTCTGGTCAAGTTGTGCCACAAACTTCTCTTCTCCCCAATCCTATTCAATACTTCCTCATTAGTTATGTGATCTACCCATCTAATCTTCAGCATTCTTCTGTAGCACCACATTTCGAAAGCTTCTATTCTCTTCTTGTCCAAACTATTTATCGTCCATGTTTCACTTCCATACATGGCTACACTCCATACGAATACTTTCAGAAATGACTTCCTGAAACTTAAATAAATACTGGATGTTAACAAATTGCTCTTCTTCAGAAACGCTTTCCTTGCCATTGCCAGCCTACATTTTATATCCTCTCTACTTCGACCATCACCAGTTATTTTGCTCCCCAAATAGCAAAACTCCTTTACTACTTTAAGTGCCTCATTTCCTAATCTAATTCCCTCAGCATCACCCGACTTAATTAGACTACATTCCATTATCCTTGTTTTGCTTTTGTTGATGTTCATCTTATATCCTCCTTTCAAGACACTGTCCATTCCATTCAACTGCTCTTCCAAGTCCTTTGCTGTCTCTGACAGAATTACAATGTCATCGGCGAACCTCAAAGTTTTTATTTTTTCTCCATGAATTTTAATACCTACCCCGAATTTTTCTTTTGTTTCCTTTACTGCTTGCTCAATATACAGATTGAACAACATCGGGGACAGGCTACAACCCTGTCTTACTCCCTTCCTAACCACTGCTTCCCTTTCATGTCCCTCGACTCTTATAACTGCCATCTGGTTTCTGTACAAATTGTAAATAGTCTTTCGCTCCCTGTATTTTACCCCTGCCACCTTCAGAATTTGAAAGAGAGTATTCCAGTCAACATTGCCAAAAGCTTTCTCTAAGTCTACAAATGCTAGAAACGTAGGTTTGCCTTTCCTTAATCTTTCTTCTAAGATAAGTCGTAAGGTCAGTATTGCCTCACGTGTTCCAGTGTTTCTACGGAATCCAAACTGATCTTCCCCAAGGTTGGCTTCTACTAGTTTTTCCATTCGTCTGTAAAGAATTCGTGTTAGTATTTTGCAGCTGTGACTTATTAAGCTGATAGTTCGGTAATTTTCACATCTGTCAACACCTGCTTTCTTTGGGATTGGAATTATTATATTCTTCTTGAAGTCTGAGGGTATTTCGCCTGTTTCATACATCTTGCTCACCAGATGGTAGAGTTTTGTCAGGACTGGCTCTCCCACGGCCGTCAGTAGTTCCAATGGAATATTGTCTACTCCGGGGGCCTTGTTTCGACTCAGGTCTTTCAGTGCTCTGTCAAACTCTTCACGCAGTATCATATCTCCCATTTCATCTTCATCTACATCCTCTTCCATTTCCATAATATTGTCCTCAAGTACATCGCCCTTGTATAGACCCTCTATATACTCCTTCCACCTTTCTGCTTTCCCTTCTTTGCTTAGAACTGGGTTTCCATCTGAGCTCTTGATATTCATACCAGTCGTTCTCTTATCTCCAAAGGTCTCTTTAATTTTCCTGTAGGCGGTATCTATCTTACCCCTAGTGAGATAGGCCTCTACATCCTTACATTTGTCCTCTAGCCATCCCTGCTTAGCCATTATGCACTTCCTGTCGATCTCATTTTTGAGACGTTTGTATTCCTTTTTGCCTGTTTCACTTACTGCATTTTTATATTTTCTCCTTTCATCAATTAAATTCGATATTTCTTCTGTTACCCAAGGATTTCTACTAGCCCTCGTCTTTTTACCTACTTGATCCTCTGCTGCCATCACTTCTTCATCCCTCAAAGCTACCCATTCTTTTTCTACTGTATTTATTTCCCCCATTCCTGTCAATTGCTCCCTTATGCCCTCCCTGAATCTCTGTACAACCTCTGGTTCTTTCAGTTTATCCAGGTCCCATCTCCTTAAATTCCCACTTTTTGCAGTTTCTTCAGTTTTAATCTACAGGTCATAACCAATAGATTGTGGTCAGAGGCCACATCTGCCCCTGGAAATGTCTTACAATTTGAAACCTGGTTCCTAAATCTCTGTCTTACCATTATATAATCTATCTGATACCTTTTAGTATCTCTAGGGTTCTTCCATGTATACAACCTTCTTTCATGATTCTTAAACCAAGTGTTAGTTATGATTATGTTGTGCTCTGTGCAAAATTCTACCAGGCGGCTTCCTCTTTCATTTCTGTCCCCCAATCCATATTCACCTACTATGTTTCCTTCTCTACCTTTTCCTACACTCGAATTCCAGTCACCCATGACTATTAAATTTTCGTCTCCCTTCACAATCTGAATAATTTCTTTTATTTCATCATACATTTCTTCAATTTCTTCGTCATCTGCAGAGCTAGTTGGCATATAAACTTGTACTACTGTAGTAGATGTGGGCTTCGTATCTATCTTGGCCACAATAATGCGTTCACTATGCTGTTTGTAGTAGCTTACCCGCATTCCTATTTTCCTATTTATTATTAAACCAACTCCTGCATTCCCCCTATTTGATTTTGTGTTTATAACCCTGTAGTCACCTGTCCAGAAGTCTTGTTCCTCCTGCCACCGAACTTCACTAATTCCCACTATATCTATCTTCAATCTATCCATTTCCCTTTTTAAATTTTCTAACCTACCTGCCCGATTAAGGGATCTGACATTCATAGCTACGCAATTTCTGTGTCAATTCGTCAATGTGAGGGAGCGAGAGATGCAGTAAAGATGGAATAATGCATCGGAAAAGAGATACTCGAATCCCAAATGAAAATCATATCGTAGCGATAGAAACGTTACTCGATTGGGAAGGAGAAGGCGTGGAACCCAGAGTATTTCATTGCGACGCAAATTTTGTGTTAATTCGTCAATGTGAGGGAGCGAGGGATGCAGTCAAGAAGGAATAATGCTTCGCAACAGAGATACTCGAATCCCAAAAGAAAATTCTATTGTTGCCGTAGAGACGTTACTCGATTGGGAAAGAGCAATCATGGAACCCAGTGAATTTTATAGCGACGCAATTTCTGTGTTAATTCGTCAATGTGAGGGAGCGAGGGATGCAGTAAAGATGAATTAATGCATCGGAAAATAGATACTCGACTCCCAAAAGAAAATTCTATCGTTGCCGTAGAGACGTTACTCGATTGGGAAAGATATAAAGGCACATTTGCATGCCGTGCGTGAGCTTCTTTGGAAGCGCGAAATCTTAATTAAATAATTAATCTCTGACAAATAAATAAAGCCTATGGCACAGAACTGCAGCGCTATGTATCTGATAAAACAAAATACAATTGGAATACTCTTATGTTTGATGAAGAAAGGAGGAGGTCTGGCAGAGCAACTGGTGCGGGAAGCATGTATATTTTATTAACTGGCACACCGCCATATTTGAAATTATATAAGAACACTGCGAGTTGCAATCTTACTAGGCACTCGATTCTGTAAAGAATTTATATTTATGAAAGTAAGTAGAATTATTTAACTGTAGGCTTATTCGTTGAATATATCTGATTTAACTGTGTAAACTTTTTTATGTTTAGTAGACAGTCACCTCTGTACGACGTATTGACATGGCTGGCAAAATTATTCTACTATTGAGATTTAGATTTTGAGTCCGCACCTACCGCAGCAGTCTTTGGAAACGATTTAAATACGAAGTCCGATTATTCGAATCACATTTCACGTTCAACTACGAATAACATTGCATTTATGAAAAAGCCATTGTCAAGCGTCTGATACCAAATAATTAAACGTCCACGTTCCAGATAAGCAAATATTAATTACAACCAATCACTATCATACATATACAATAATTAATATTTTATTTTATTTTATTTATTTTATATTGGCGACTGCGTGTCGGACTTGTTATTTTGTCATTTGTTACATTGTTCTCTTTGTTTCATGTGAAAAATCAACTTTCTGGACCTGGACGTGAATGTATGAGAAATAACAAAAATCTGAAGATATTTTCCAATTCTAAAATTTCCTGGGAAGACGCAACGAAGCTTCCAGCAAAATAAGGTAAGACGCAGCATCTTTGCATTGGCAGGCTTGACCAGACGCATAATTCAGTGTATTAGCTCTTCAGCAGATTCTGTACTATTTCTTTCAGGCGTAGCAGTTTTCAGTGATAAATTTCATTCTCAGTACTTTTCCTTAAACAATAACTCCTGCAACAATACCAATACACGAGTGTACAATATGGCCGACTTCTGCACGATACGTAGTAACATGGCCAGCAGCCATTAAGAATAATCCGATATTCAGTTTACATTTTTAAATTAACAAACAGCCATTGTTGCTGTAGTGACGTAACAAGACTGTTACGCCACTGGAGGTAGCCGAAGGAAAGGCACGCGTGCACACACGCCGACGGGCGTCAAGTCTGGAACAGGCTACGTAATTAATGCTATGAAGAAAAGTACGTAGCTGGATTAATACTTATCTTTAATCAATCATTGTGGTACATCGCTCTTGACTATACACAGGAGACTTTAATTACAATCACTGTAAGGCTAATGACGCCTTGCTAGTTCGTAGCCATTAACTTAGCTGAAGGCTATTCTGTCTCTCGGCTAATGAGAGAGAAAGGCTTCGTACATCTAGTCGCTAGCTAGGTCGTCCGTACAACTGGGCGAGTGCTTGTTCGTATCAGGAGACCTGCCTTGTGGTGGCGCTAGGTCTGCGATTACACAGTGGCGACACGCGGGTCGAACATGTACTAAATGGACCGCGGCCGATTTAATCTACCACCTAGCAAGTGTGGTGTCTGGCGGTGACACCACAGTTGCTACGAGCGATTCATGTTCCACTGCATTTTATTTTAAAACCAGTGTCAAACTGTATTTTCTTGAAGCATATATTACGTGTGGAATGGTCATAACTAGAAAACAATACGCAATGACGGAACAGCAAAGACATACTATTCAGAGGCAATCCGACTCGGACGAGAGACAAATGTTAGAAAATGACTTAACGACAGCAACCGGTAGTGACGAATCATCAAATATTGACGCAAGTGTTAACGGAAATTTTGACAATAGGCCGTCCACCACAAAAATTTCAAAGACTCAGTCAGAGCCCATGTTAATACATGACGTCACGTCTAATGACGGGCGGGGGCAGAGACCTTGCAAACAGTAAACATTGCCACAGCTCATTTTCAAAATATTAATAAAGAATTTCATGATTGGGTAGAGAGAAAAGACAAACATTTTGATAGATGCATACGTGAAAATTTACCAACAATTGTGCACGACTCCGTAGCGGAATACATCACTAATAAGAAACAGCTGATTAGTGACGCAGTACAATCCGTCACTGCACACATGAGACAATTCCCCGATCAACTACAGTCTGAATGTAACGAAAATATCAGCCAAAATGTACAGTTCAGAAACCAATATACATTCAAGTATGACGCACACATACCGCACACGACAAACACATAAGTACAAAACACACCACGACTACAACACGTACCACGTCGTGCAAACACAAACGTAAGCTATTGTCATGGTAAACCACAGCAACATTATCGTAATTACTCGCCATCTGAACATTAAAGTAATTACAGTGGAACAAATCCATATCATAATGCAAAGGAAGAAGAAAGCTTAATAAAACACAGGAATTTTCAGACTTTTATCCCAGAAAAACGAACCATTCATCCGGTGATTTTTCTTAAATCTTTCAGAAACGCATTTCCATGCACTTGGAGTGATCGGAAAAAGATTTCATATATTGTCGGTTACATCCAAGGCGATTCAGCTGTCTGGGCATACAGTCAAGCTGACGTATGTACCATGTACAGTGAGTTTGAGCGTGCCTTTCTGAACAAATTCTGGTCGCAATCCGTCCAGAAGCGACTCAGAAGACAAATTTTAGATCCTGAAACTTTTAACAGTAAAAATGGTAACTTACGCAGATATTTTGAGAAATACTTGAACATGGCACATTTTTTGGAGGAACCAGTCGCAACACGTGATATACTCCGTGCGTTGAAGGCCAAATTGCCCTTCAACATTAAAGAAAAACTCTTACATATTCCGGATGACGATCCAGATTATTTTTTAACGGCTTTAGATTCGATTGACATGTTACTAGAAGATCAGCGCTTCGCGCGGCAAAACAGCAGCCACAATCTTTATACTAGTGGTATGCAAAACATGCAGGCTTGCCAACTCAATTCTGGCGCACCCACAGTTGGATACGCGGTACAGCAAAAACAGCAAACTCACATGCCGTCTCAATACGGAAATCAAAATCAACACGCGTATTCCAATACAGACAACAGTTACAACAGTAATTACACTTCATGCGGCAATCCATACAAAAGGCACCGCGGTAATAAGAACAACGGTAACAACGGATACAAATGTAACAACAAAAACACAAACAGAAATAGAAATAATAATAACTACCAGCCAAGACAGCATCAAGGCCGGACTCGTAGCGATCACTACTTTCATTCAAACACTGCTATACCACAGCAGCCACCAGGACAAAATTGGAGCGTACCTTACGACCGACAGGTAAGTCATAATGCGCAACAGCAACAACTGCAAAAGTTTGTAGATCACAACAGGCAATATCCGAATGTGAATATAATAGAAGTGACACCTGATACACAACCTCAATCTCTGTCAGTACCTATGCCCCGGGTCGTGGCTGAAGAATTCTTGGGGGGCGACTTCAATGTTAATCAGTTATTTGACACCACCATTGAATAACAAAATATTTATTTGCCTAATAATTCTAAACAATAACTACCTGTTTTATTTATAAGATACAACCACAATGAGAATATATCAGATGAACTTTTGCAAGACATTACACAATGTCGTTCAAACACAAATGAAATTGTTTTAGCCTCTACTACTTGTGTAGTAGGTGGGATTCCAACTACTATTATCTTAGATACAGGTGCAGCTGTGAGCGTTTTGTCTTTTAATTTCTATAGAAAGATGTGTGAATTGGAGCCTGTGCCTGAGTTTCCCGCCCAAAACTGTAAAATAACTACTGCTCTAGGTAATAAGTCATGTAGGGTTAAGAAGCAAGTTTTTGTAAACATTAAAATAGGTAATGGAACCGTACAATGGCCATTCCTGGTTGTACAAAACCTTGTGACAAATTGCATATTAGGATTAGATGTTATGAGCGAGAAGGACTGCATTTTAGACTTCTCCAAAGATAAATGTATTTTAAATGATAAAGGCAGTGTAATTATTATTGATTTGGACAGGAGAACTCTAAAGCATGACAAACGCTGTACAGGGTACAAGGTTCAGTTAGTACTTGACAATGACATTCAAGACATGCAAACACACTCATCTGACACAGAGCTAATGGACTTGAAAGCATTGCTTGATCATAAGATAAATGAAGCTACAGCTCTCAGTGTACATGAACGTATGAAACTACAGGAAGTGTTATCCAAATATTTACAAGTTTTTACCAAACGATTAGGTGTTATCAATACGTATGTGTACAAGATTGAAGCCTCACAACATCTTCTACCACAACACATATAACGTACCGTTATCTCAACGACCTGCTGTGTGGCAAGAACTTCAACAAATGTTTGACTGGAAGGTCATTGAACCATCCACCTCACCTTACTGTAGTCCTCTACTTGTTATCAAAAAACCAAATGGTAGCATTACGCTAGTGTTAGACGCACGAGCAATTAATAAAATAATTTTACCGGTTCATACAAAACCCGAAAATTTAGAAGAGCAGTTACAGAAATTTCTAGATGAAAAATATTTTTCCACAATAGATCTCGCTAATTCATTTTGGCAAGTAGGTATCACTCCTGATTCTCGGAAATATACTGCATTTATGTTCGGGGGGCAAACCTATCAGTTTTGTGTTCTAACCTTCGGATTGAATGTCAGTTCTGGGGTATTCATTACAGCCCTGAATACCGTACTTGGCGATGATTTAGTTGAGACTGTCACACACTATGTAGATGATATACTGATGGCTACACAGTCTTGGAATGAACACGTTGACACACTTCAAAGAATTTTAGAAAAATTTGCACAAGCTAGAGTCACAGCCAATCTTAGAAAATTAAAATTTGGTTGCAGTGAGATAAAATATCTAGGACATATCATTAATTCACAGGGCATACGTCCTGACCCCAGTAAATTAGATGCTATCAGAAACTTTCCTAGCTCTCGAACTAAAAAGCAGTTAAAATCATTCCTTGGTCTATGTTCATTTTTCAGACGTTTTTTACCACAACCACTTTTGAACAGTAAACATCTGCTAAATCTACTCAGAAAGAATCAAGTTTGGATCCAGTCGGAACAGTGCCAGAATGACTTTAATACAATTGAACATGCTTTAGTGAATGCAAACATATTGAGCCATGCAGATTTCAATTTAGATTTCTGTATGACTTGTGACGCATCACGTACTGGCTTGGGATGTTGCTTATTTCAAGTTGTAAAGAATAAAGAAAAGGAACAGATAAGAATTTTTGGGTTTGCAAGTCGTACTCTAACTGAATGTGAGCGTACATACTCCACTACTGAGTTAGAAACACTTTCCTTAGTCTGGGCATTCAAAAAATTCAATTATTATTTATTTGGAAAACATACAGTAATTTATACCGATCACCAGGCCCTGACATTTTTGTTAACTTGTAAACTTGTACATCCTAGATTATCACGAGGGGCAGTTACTCTTCAGAACTACTCTTTTGAAATTAAGTACATAAAAGGTAAAGACAACACCATTGCCGACGCTTTGTCTAGACTTCCACAAGGTATGAATGAAACCAACAGTGACTTAGAAAATATTTGACTACAGGATTCTCTTAATGCAAGACAAGCAGTATCACCAATATTATATTGATGTGTGCAGAAACATGGCTAAATTACTAAAATCTGATCCTCACTGGTATAAGATAATAACATTACTGGTAGAAAAGCACAATCATCCTTTGACTAAGTATTACAAGTTACACAATGATGTGTTATTTTATCGCCGACATCCAAATGCTACTAACTGGTGTGTATGCATTCCCAAAGAGTCTGAACGTTATTTTATTTGGCACACACACTTAGTTTGGGGTCATTATGGGACGAAAAAGTGTTTGGCAAAGCTCAGCACATACTGTTATTTTAGCAATATGAGAAGAAAAATTTACAGGGAACTGAAAACATGTGTCATATGTCAAAAGTCAAAACCTCAGAATTTATCCACAAAAACAGATTTACATTCTATTTTACCGAGTAAACACCTGGAAATTCTGTGTACTGACATCAGTGGACCGCATCCAGCAAACTCTGTTTTCTAAACATGTAAAACTTTATGCTTTAAAATCCGACACTGCAAATGCTATAATACGAAGATTCTCAAGTGATTACCTGAAGCACGTGGGAAAACCTAAAGCAATTCTGTCAGATAATGCAGCATACTACTCTGGGTACAAATGGAGAAATTTCTTGAAGGACAATAACATTAAAAGTATATTTATTTCAAGGTTTAGTCCACCATGCAACGCGACTGAGAGACTTTTCCGAGAACTAAACCGATTCATGAGGACCTACATTTCATCAAAACATACTAATTGGGTGTCCTACCTAAGTCTTTTCGAAGACGTACACAATAACTTAAATATTTACAATACAAATTACGCTCCTAACGAGATCATGTTCAATTGCAAACAGAACGATCAATGGATAGAACCATTACCTAAGTTGTCAGACAAGGAAATCACACCTGAACAGAAAATAAAAGAAGTATTGACTACACTGACACATCACGCACAGATACGAAACAAACATCACACAAACATAATAAAAAGAAAACAAAAATTGAAGGTAGGAATGCTTGTGCTACTTCGTACTCATCATATATCTGTAGCACTCAAACGACGCAATGCTAAGTGGCGTCTGCTATATGAAGGACCTTATATAATTGTTAACATACCACATCCTGGTACGTATCTGTTACAACATCCTAGAACTAACCAATTTATTGGGCTATACGCACACCGAGACCTTAGAGCATTTCATGCTAAATAATGTCAAAGTCATACCCATGAAAACATTGCTAAGCAACTCGCAAAACTCTGTTTGCTACAACACAGATAATAAGCGGTATAGAAATTTTCATTTCAGCGGTTCCTGTGACGCAGTTGAAGGCAGAAGAACTTTTCTTTCAACGCCGCGGCACCACCGAGAAGACTGAATATTAAAGTAAAATTTATGATTACGTAGCAGTGAATGATATATTAGTTTTTCACGGAACATTTGTGACTGTAGGTACCACTGACTTGGTATGACACCTGACGAATCGACAGACGTCGTCTGTGAAGCGATCTTTTACTTCGAGAAATAGATTAGACGCACATCTCTCAGCAAGAAAAGCATCTACCAGTAGCCAAGGCCACACAGACACTATACACACACGCACAAAACGCGAGGAATCTAACAGCTTTTCGTCTCTTATTATTTTGAATATTTATTGAGTAGTGAAAACGCCTGGTCTTGCCTACTGATGTAATGAATGTTGTGTCTAACCTATCTTAATTTCAGATGACATCACAAAAAACATCGATAAAATCCCAGCAAAAACGTTAAAGAGGACGTAAATATCTGCAATTCATGTAATCAAATGTGACACAATGTAATAATTTATGGCTATGTAATGATGATGTAAACATGTTTATGTGTAACTGTATTATGTTTATGCTAAGAAAAAAAGTGACGTGTATATGTATGATTACTTATGTTTTTTTTTAACTGCTGTATAATGTAACTGTTACTATGTGAAAATTTGAACGATAACGAGTGCCAAAATGTGAAAAACATAAAAAAAAAAATTGTGTTGTGAACCACTGTTCACGGACATTAACTTCATTACTAAGTCTGCAACTACGCAGAAACCTATGTGAAAGAAACTGTTAATGACATTCATCATGCATCGTACCTTTGTAAACGCGTTGAACGATTTCTTTGATAAGTAACTACGAACATTTAGGTGAGCTATATTTAGCAAAAAACTGAAAATGTAAAGTGCGTAATTGGTGCATCGTCTAGTGACATTACTACAGTATCTAACTTCAAGATGTTAACTGGATTAAATGGTCACAACGTGCCTGTCCAGAAAACAACACGACGAGTGGAAGAATTTTGGTTGGAACTTCAGGGAATGGAATGTTCTCGAAATGTGACGGACACACTTACCTGGACTGTCCAAGGATCGACGCCAGCTATGTGCCGACCGAGGTTCTGCAACCAAGCTTCCACGGAATATCGAAAACGAACTGCATATGGGCCAATTACTCGACGGGTCACATCTGATCTGTAATTAACAATGCTTTTTGTCACAACGAACTGCATCACAACGACTATAATGGAAATAGGAATTGGACATGTTTATGTATCAATCACGTTGTTATACAGCGATGTTACTGTGATCAAAAAACTGTACCACGACGACACTAACCTGTGAAAAATTATTGTGCAGCAGATGAATATAAATTGTAATAACGACACGATGTGTATAGGTCAACGCACCTGAAACAAAAAGACATTTTTCTTTGAAGCATTTTAATGCAATACTATGTAACTAAGAACATACAACAATCTAAAGTTGTATTGTATTATAACAAATATTGTAATTTTAAAACTAAGTTACCTGTCATAGAATGTAGTCTTCATATGTAATCTTGGAGGAATATTTTCTTTGTGCAACGACTAAGAAATGCGCGCCCACACGAACAATATGAACAGCAATACTGTGCCGCGTGATCTAAATTTACGATATAACGACAGTGCCGGAGTCACACAGACGCTTCTGCGCATGCGTGCACTTTATTTTGCCAACATAAGAACTTTTACGGCGCAAGCGCGTCATTCAAATTTTGTATTTAATATACAGTATAATGTAAGTCATGTAAATAGTTGTAGATAACTTAGATTTTCTTTTGCCTTTAGGTGAATTGCTCGCCTGCAGGTGTGTCCTTTCGCCTCACAATTCAGGGGGCAATATAAAGGCACATTTCCATGCCGTGCTTGTGTTTCCTCCGAAACGCGAAATCTTCATTAAATAATTAATCTGTGACAAATAAATAAAGCCTAAGGCACAGAACTAGAGCGCTGTGTCGCTGATAAAACAAAACACAATTACGATACTCTTATGTTTCATTAAGAAGGAGAGGTCTTGTACAACAACTGGTGCGGGAAACATGTATATCTTATTGACGGGCACGCCGCCATATTTGATGTTATATAAGAACACTGCGAGTTGCAATCTTACTAGGCACTCGATTCTGTACAGAATTTATATTTATGAAAGTAAGTAGAACTATTTAACTGTAGGCTTATTCGTTGAATATATCTGATTTAACTAACTGTGTAAACTTTTTATGTTTAGTAGACAGTTATCTCTGTACGACGTATTGACATGGCAGGCAAATTATTCTAATATTGAAATTTAGATTTGAGTCCGCACCTACTGCAGCAGTCTTTGGAAACGATTTAAATACGAAGTCCGATTATTTGAGTCTTATTTCACGGTCAACTACGAATAACATTGCATTTACGAAAAAGTCATTGTCAAGCATCCGATACCATATAATTAAACATCCACGTTCCAGATAAGCAAATATTAATTAAAACCAATCACTATCATACATAATTGATAATTAATTTTTTATTTTATTTTATTTATTTTATATCCTGTCGTTGCCGTAGATACGTTACTCGATTCAAAAGGAGAACCCAAGGAACCAAGAGTATTTCTTAGCGACGAAATTTCTGTGTTAATTCGTCAATGTGAGGGAGCGAGTGATGCAGCAAGGAATGAAGTATGCACCGGAAAAGAGATACCCGACTCCCAAAAGAAAATGCTGTCGTTGCCATAGGAGCGTAACTCGATTCAGAAGAAGAAGACTTGGAACGCTGAGTATTTCATAGCGATGCAATTTCTGTGTTAATACGTCAATATGAGGGAGCGAGAAATGCAGTAAAGAAGGAATAATGCATCGGAAAAGAGATACCCGACTCCCAAAGGAAAATCCTGTTGTTGCCGTAGAGCGAGGGATGCAGTAAGCAAGGAATAATGCATCGGAAAAGAGTTACTCGACTCCAAAAGGAAAATCCTGTGGTTGCCGTAGAAACGTTACTCTATTCAGAAGGAGAAGGCATAGAACCCAGAGTATTACATAGCGACGCTATTTCTGAGTTAAGTCGTCAATGTGACGGAATAAAGAATCCAGTAAAGCAGGAATAAGGCGTCGGGAAAGAGTTACTCGTCTCCCAAAAGAAAATCCTGACGTTGCCGCAGAAACGTTAGTCTATTCAGTAGGAGAAGGCATAGAACCCAGAATATTTCATAGCGACGCAATTTCTGTGTTAAACCATCAATGTGAGGGAGCGAGGTATGCAGTTAAGAAAGAATTATGCAACGGAAAATGGATACCTGACTCCCAAAAGAAAATCCTGTCGTTGCCGTGGAAACACTACTCGATTCAGAAGGAGAAGGCATGGAACCCAGAGTATTTCACTGCGACGCAATATCTGTGTTAATTTGTGGATGTGAGGGAGCGAGGGATGCAGTAAAGAAGGAATAATGCATCGGTAAAGAGTTACTCGACTCAATAAAGAGAATCCTGTTGTTGCCATAAAAACGTTACTCGATTCAGAAGTAGAAGACATGGAACCCAGAGTTTTTCATAGCAATTTCTGTGTTAATTCGTCAATGTGAGGGAGCGAGGGATGCAGTAAAGAAGGAATAATGCATCGGTAAAGAGTTACTCGACTCAATAAAGAGAATCCTGTCGTGGCCATAAAAACGTTATTCGATTCAGAAAGAGAAGACATGGAACCCAGAGTATTTGATTGCGACGCAATTTCTGTGTTAATTCGTCAATGTGAGGGAGCGAGGCATGCAGTAAAAAAGGAATAATGCATCGGAAAAGAGTTACTCGACTCTCAAAAGAAAATCCTGTCGTTGCCATAGAAACGTTACTCGATTCAGAAGGAGAAGGCATGGATCCCAGAGTATTTCATAGCAATTTCTGTGTTAATTCGTCAATGTGAGGGAGCGAGAGATGCAGTAAAGAAGAAATAATGCATCGGAAAAGAGTTAATCGACTCCCAAAAGAAAATCCTGTTGTTGCCGTAGAAACGTTACTCGATTCAGAAGGAGAAGGCATGGAAACCAGAGTATTTCATAGCGACGCCAACTCTTTGTCAATTCGTCAATGTGATGGAGCGAGTGATGCAGTAAAGAAGGATTAATGCATCGGAAACGAGTACCTCGACTCCCAAAAGCAAATCGTGTCGCTGTTGTACAAACGTTTCTGGACAGAAGGAGAAGGCATGGAAACGGAGTATGTCATTGCGACTTAATTTCTGTGTTAATTCATCAATGAGAGGGAGCGTGGGATGCAGTAAAGAAGGAACAATGCATCGGAAAAGAGATACACGAATACGACAAGAAAAGCCTTTCGTTGCCGTAGAAACGGTACTCGATTTAGCACGAGAGGGCATGGAACCCAGAGTATTTAATAGTGATGCAATTTCTGTGTTAATTCGTCAATGTGAGGGAGAGAGGGATGCAGTAAGGAAGGTATTATGCTTCGGATAAAAGATACCCGTCTCACAAAAGAAAATCCTTTCGTTGCCATAGAGATGTTATTCGATTCAGAAGAAGAAGTCATGGAACCCATAGTATATCGTAACGACAAAATTTCTGTGTTAATTCGTCAATGTAAGATAGCGAGGGATGCAGTAAAAAGAAATAATGCATCGGAAAAGAGATACTCGGCACCCGAAAGAAAATCCTATCGTTGCCATAGAAATGGAATTAGATTCAGAAGAACAAGTCATGGATCCCAGAGTATATCGTAGCGACGATATTTCGGTGATAATTCATCAATGTAAGGGAGCGAGGGATGCAGTAAAGAGGGAATAATGCATCGGAAAAGAGAAACTCGGCTCCCAAAAGTAAATACGCGCGATGCCGTAGAAACGTTACTCGATTCAGAAAGAGCAGGCATGGAACGCAGAGTATTTCATAGCGACGCAATATCTGTGTTAATTCGACAATGAGAGGCAACATGGGATGCAGAAAACAAGGAGAAATGCGTCAGAAAAGAGATACTAGACTCACAAAATAAAATCCTGTCGTTGCCGTAGAAACGTTGCCCCATTCAGATGGAGAAGGCATGGAACCCAGAGTATTTCATAGCGACGTAATTTCTGTGTTAATTCGTCAATGTGGGGGAGCGAGGGATGCAGTAAAGAAGGAATAATGCATCGGAAAAAGAGTTACTCAACTCGCAAAAGAAAATCCTGTCGTTGCCATAGAAACGTTACTCGATTCAGAAGGAGAAGGCATGGAACCCAGAGTGTTTCATACCAATATCTGTGGTAATTCGTCAATGTGAGGGAGCGAGGCATGCACTAAAGAAGGAATAATGCATCGGAAAAAAGATACTCGACTCCCTAAAGACTGTCGTGTCGTTGCCGTAGCAATGATACCCGATTCAGAATTAGAAGGCATGGAATCCAGAGTATTTAATAGCGACTCAATTTCTGTGTTAATTCGTCACTGTGAGGGAGCGAGGGATCCAGTAAGGAAGGAATTATGCTTCGAAAAAGAGATACCAGACTCCCAAAAGAAAATCCTATCGTGGCCACAGAAATATTATTCGATTCAGAAAAAGAAGACATGGAACTATTGGAACAGGGCCGGTATCATTCCAAAATACCGTCACCCTCCCCCCCCCCTTCCCGACTACGTATACGCGCTAGACATGAAATGTTTTCATAACACCGTCACCTTTCCAAAGCATCATTAGTCGACAAGGTCGCACGCAATGTATCCAGCATGTGTTGACTCTCTAGTCTTTATTACCGGTGCGGGGTTGTGATGTAGAGAGAGAGAGTTAGCGCCATCTCTCTCTACGATGCAATGTACCCGGCATGTGTTGACTCTCTAGTCTTTATTACCGGTGCGGGGTTGTGACATAGAGAGAGAGAGTTAGCGCCATCTCTCTCTACGCACGCAATGTATCCGGCATGTGTTGACTCTCTAGTCTTTATTACCGGCGCGGGGTTGTGACATAGAGAGAGAGAGATAGCACCATCTCTCTCTACGCACGCAATGTATCCGGCATATGTTGACTCTCTAGTCTTTATTACCGGTGCGGGGTTGTGACATAGAGAGAGAGAGTTAGCGCCATCTCTCTCTATACACGCAATGTATCTGGCATGTGTTGACTCTCTAGTCTTTATTACCGTTGCGGGGTTGTGACATAGAGAGAGAGAGTTAGCGCCATCTCTCTCTACGCACGCAATGTATCCGGCATGTGTTGACTCTCTAGTCTTTATTACCGGTGCGGGGTTGTGACATAGAGAGAGAGTTAGCGCCATCTCTCTCTACGCACGCAATGTATCTGGCATGTGTTGACTCTCTAGTCTTTATTACCGGTGCTGATTTGTGACATAGAGAGAGAGAGTTAGCGCCATCTCTCTCTACACACGCAATGTATCCGGCATGTGTTGACTCTCTAGTCTTTATTACCGGCGCGGGGTTATGACATAGAGAGAGATTTAGCGCCATCTCTCTCTATGTCGCAACCCCGTGCATACATACACGCGCTAGGCAGGACCTATATAAATCAATGCCCGACCTACCTCACTCTCACACTGCTCGTATAGTTCATTCATCCAATACTTGTCACGTCTTCGTAATTAAACGTGTAAAAATGAAACGATCACGAACTGCCAGTGACAGCAGCAGCAGCAGCAAACGTGCTCATGTGGACGAAGTTCCATTCCCTGGTAAGTACATTTTCAGAATTCTGATATCTACACCCTTTAACTCTGTGTATGAGTGCTACATATCTTTTATAATGCTCTTTATAAAGATCGCTCCTCCACTTGTTCTGTGTGTGTTCCGGCTTACGTTTTTTACCCTTTTGAATCTCTCTCTCTATGAAAATTGCTTATCCACGCCTTTTTTTTACCTCTAACTTGGGTGTCTGAATCTTTTATTTTAACTGTTACATTTGTTTTGTACTGCTCTCTATAAATATTGTTCATCCACGTGTTGTATATTACGTGTTATACCCGTTATCGATCTCTCTCTGTAAAGTTTACTTTGTCTTTTAACGGATTCTATGTTTGTGTATGTGTTAAGTCTTATAACCGTTTTGGACATCTCAATGTAAAGAATGAATTTCCACATGTTGTATGTGTTATAATTAATTTACCGTATCCGCTATAAAGATAGAGCTTCCACGTGTTGTGTATCTGTTATATTCGTTGTGCAGTGCTCTTTGTAAATATTTCATTTCGTTCCTTTTTTTTAAATTTGCTGGTCCGCTTATTTCTCTATCACTTAACTGAAAGCACACTTCCCTTTCCATATGCGATATTATATTCAGTCTTCTCCATCTTTCTAGATTTCTTCCAGCAAATCTTGGTTGATCTAGACAACCAGATCGAGATGGAAAGGGCTCAAGCGCAGCTCGAATGTAAGTACACTTATAATACAATCATACTTCTTAAACTTAAATAATTTCATCTAATATATACCCGTTTCCTGATTGTATACATTTAGTCCTCATAAGCCGGTCTTTTCTTTGTAGATGCGCCTAATTCAGCATTCGGTTCAACCACCCAAAACGTTCAAGGAGGCGACGGTAGCGTTCAAACGGCGCCCGCCACACAGGACACTCAGTCTTTAGAGGTGGAGGAGACCAACCTGCTTGACCCGTTTGAGGAGGAGATCAACCTACCTGAGTGATTTGAGGATCTACTTGATTTTGGCAATGAGTTGTTCAATCCATGGAGTCAGAGCGGAGAAGGTGAATAATTTTGAACATTAACATTCCTTTACATAACCACCATTACCTACTCTTATTGTTATTATTTATCGCTCTTTTAAATATAAATCACTAAATTAATTTTTTTCCTTATTTATCTTACAGGTATATCACACGGCGTAGGCCGTGTTCCTAGAGCGGTGGTTGCGGGGGCGGGACTCGGGCGCACCGAACCGCAAAGACACGCCGCCCCTTGCGTAGCCCCTATAAGGGCTTCGCGGGAGGCGGATGCAGAATACGCACCAGCTCCTCCCCCAGCGCTGTCGCAACCGTTTGGCTGCGCAGCCCGTCCGCCATCGCCACAGCCTGGCACTTCAAACCGGCTGTCACCCCCTCCTCCTCTAGAAGCAGCAGCTCACCGCCGCCGCCCACGCAAGGTATGCGTTCCGAGACGTATACCTCTCCCCGCAAATGATGATGATGATTACGATCACCCATCACCAGCCCATTCATCTATTGGGTGGACTCCTAGTTGTAGCAACAGTAATAATAGTAATTTCCTTATGGCTAGCGGTAGTTCTCTCACCCGTCCTATCGATAACGAAGTCGATCAGAATAACGGCGTAATGACTCCCTTAGAATACTCAGCAGTTGCTAGAGCGTTTGAGGGGCCAATCTCTTTCACCAGAATTGAGAATCCAGGCAGGAGGTATCGTGATCCTGTAAGGTTTTTGGAGGCGTGCCTCCCCGTCTTTGACACCGAGCTCCTCAAACTCTTAGAAGATTTAACGCCTTTAAATGCAGTGCTGTGTTATGCTGTGAACTGAGTCACCCCCCTAAACATCAAGGTGACGCGGAGACGGCTACTCTGCATTATATATGGGGTGACAATGGCGTTATTTCTCGGAGCACATCGATTGCTGAGTGGTATCGAGAATCCACCTTGAGCGCTATTATGGCCCGATTTTCCGAGATGGAAGTACGTGGATCCGCTAAAGCGCTCAGCAGTATACCACACCTCGACATCCATATATATGTCTATGATCCAATGAATGGAGGGTCCAGTTATATTAAACTCCCTATAGATATTGAGAAAAAGCAGGCGTGCATTAATGTTCAAAATAACTATGATAATGCGTGTTTTGCATGGTCAGTCCTGGCTTGCGAGAGAAATTACAATTACAAACATCATCCCGAGCGTCCCAGCAGTTACAAAGTCAAAGATATTAAGAGACAGTATAACTTTGACGGAATAGAGTTCCCTTTAAGAATCCAGGACATACCTAAGTTTGAGGCTCAGAATACCGCAATATCGGTCCACGTTTATGGCCTGGAGAAGAAAAGCAAGTCAGATGAGCAGAACAAGCATACAGTAGTAGGCCCCCTCCATTTCTCAAAATTTGCAGGTGAACGAGAGTTGCATGTCAACATGCTGCTCTTCTCCGAACGTGATAATTATCACTACGTCTGGATCAAAGACATGTCCCGACTCATTTCCTCCCAGTTAAGTAAAAATGATCATAAACGACATATTTGTACAAGGTGTTTGAATTATTTTTCATCTCAAGAGTTATTAGCGACACACCTATTAGATTGTGCATGCAAGGACCCGGTACGTGTTGTTATGCCCACTGAGGAAAATAACTTCATTAAATTTAAAAATGCTCACCACCAGCAGCGTTGTCCTTTTGTTGTGTTCGCCGATTTTGAATGCTTGCTGGCTGCTATTACTCGTTGTGAAGGGAATCCCTTAGCCTCACACACAACCTTCACACAAAAACACGTACCTTATGCGGCTGCGTTCCAAGTTGTATGCGCATATGATTGTAAACATAATAGCTATCAGTTTTATGTAGGGAACGACCTGGCGGTTTGGCTTCTCACAGAGCTTGAAAAACTTTCTTGGCAAGTTCACAAGCTCTACAGCATCAATATTCCCATGACCAAATCAAAGGAAAATGATGACTTGTACGAAAAGGCTGTTAATTGTCATATTTGCGGGCTGGTCTTAGATAGAAAAGCGGAGACTCCTCGTAGAGACCATTGTCATCTTTCGGGTAAGTTCCGCGGTGCAGCAAACAATGCATGCAACTTGAAGTATCAGTTACCTACACACATACCCGTCTTTTTTCATAATCTGAGCGGGTATGACGCTCATTTTCTCGTTGAGCACTTGGCTAAGTTCGGTATGAAGAAGGATCAGGTCAATATCCTGCCTGAAAGTGTTGAAAAGTACATTTCTTTTTCAAAACGAATGACGCCGAAAATTACGCTCCGCTTCCTTGACTCTCTACGATTTATGCAAACTTCGCTCCAGAAACTGGTTGAGACTTTACCTCGGAATGATATGCATATCACTCGATCTGCATTTACCGATGAGGAAAAGTTTCAACTTGCGACGAGGAAAGGAGTTTTCCCGTACGAGTATCTTGATAGTATGGCAAAACTCAATTAAACCAGGCTTCCCGACATAACTTCTTTTACCAGTACTCTCACTGGCGATACCATAACTATCACAGATTATGAGCATGCCGTTAATGTCTGGCAGGAATTCAACATCCAAAATTTGGGAGAATATGCAAGGTTATACATGGACACGGACGTTCGTTTGCTTGCAGATGTTTTCGAAAAGTTCCGGAGTGTATGTATGACCACGTACTCTCTGGACCCTGCCTTTTATTACACGGCACCTGGGTTGTCCTGGGACGCTATGCTCAAAAAAACGGATTGCAACATTGAACTTTTGACTGATGCTTCAATGCTTCTATTTTTTGAGCGAGGGATCCGCGGCGGACTTTGTCAATGTGTTCACAGACACGCCAAGGCAAATAATCCGCGGATGGGTGTCGAGTACAACGCATCCCTTGATTCTAGTTACATTTTGTACTTAGATGTTAACAATTTATATGGGCATGCTATGAAACAACCGCTGCCGGTTGCCGGGTTCCAATGGGTGCCTGAAGACGAATTGAAGGGATTAGGTGGACAGATAATGGGTCTTGCGGCCGATTCTGATGTAGGGTATGTGCTTGAGGCAGACATCGCGTACCCTATTAATTTGCATGGAGAGACAAGCGACTTGCCGTTATGTCCAGAGCAACAAATTCCACGAGGAAGCACCATCCCTAAACTGATGGCCACTGTTGGGGATAAGCAGAGGTATATTATTCATTATCGTAACCTCCAGCAGTGTCTCAGATTAGGAATGGAGCTCATTAAAATCACCCGGGCAATCTCCTTCAAGCAATCCCCCTGGTTGAAGGAGTATTTTGAACTAAACACCTAAAAGAGGGCGATCGCGAGTAATGATTTTGAAAAAGACTTTTAGAAATTAATGAATAATTCCATTTTCGGGAAAACTATGCAAAATGTAAGAAATGAACGCGATATTGTTATTAGAACCGCATGGGAAGGGCGTTACGGCGTGAGAAAATGTATAGCCAGGCCAAATTTTAAGCGTGCCACCATCTTCAATGAAAACTTTGTTGCTGTGGAGATGTCGAAGAGTGCAGTAGAGTTTATGAAACCCATCTATTTGGGGATGTGTATATTCGATATCTCCAAATTCTACATGTACCGATTCCACTATGAGTTTGCGAAACCTCATTTCGTAGATCCAAAATTACTCACTTAATATATCCATCACTTCTAGTCATTATAGAGCTTAGATTTTAGTTTGTAAGTTTCACCTACCGCTAGCCATCCAGTCAGAACTAGGTTTTTAAGTGTATGAGTTCCACTAATTAAATTCTTTCTATATGTTCAATTGCTTGTTCTAGCGGAAAATGTTTCTAGACGTCCACTTTAAAGAAAAATATATATGTTCACCTTGTTCTTGTAGTTGAAAATCTTTAAATCGACTTACTTGGAAAAAAATATATATTCAATTTGTTGTTTTTCTTTTCGAAAATAATTAGAGTCATTGACTTGAAACAAATAGGTTTGGTATTAATTAAAAGTGCTTTGTTTTTCTGGTGGAACTTCATTAGCGATATTAGTTACTTTGTAAGATAGGGTAGTACCTCTGCATTAGCTTTAAAATTATATATGTAATTTATCTGAAGAGAATGCTTATATATATTTCTTAATTATCTAAAATTGGTAAAAAAAATTATCTAAAAGGATGTGGAATTTCAGATTTTTGGTTAAAAACCAATCTTATATCTGTAAACTCATATTTATATATAATGTGAAAAATATTAAATTCTGATTTCAATAATAAACTCAGTTATTTCCTTCTAAAAAAAAATGTTGTTATTATTTGATACCCTAATAATGATTATTCTTTTTATTAAAAATAATATAAATTTATTTATGTGTGTATGCAGAATACGTACATACAGCCACATCGCAATGCATAAAGTTATAAGGTTTCATGCTTTTAATCACAAGTGCCGGAGTTCTGCTAGTTGTCACGAACACACACAGCCCAATGCAGTGCTATCTCTTACAGTCCTACGTCAACAGATACTTTAGAGAGCGTAATCTGACGCATTGCTTTCCACAACGGCCGCGAGGCCGGCAACTGGTGCAACCCCCTACCAAGCGTCAGCGGCTGCGCGTGTCTGTCGATTTCGACGGAGACCGCGAGATCGGCATCCGCGCCCAACTATGACAGTAGGCTCATTCCACGTCAAAGGCCAGGGTATGTGTCTCTCTCGGACAGTTCCCTTCATATACAATATAAAAAGAATAAACTTACAATACTAGGGACGTTGGATGTCATAGAAAGAAAAAACACTCAATCTTGTAAATTATTATTTATTTCTAATAAAAGTGAAAAGTAACTTTACATTCTCATATGCAGATACAAAAGCACTTTTTTGGTAATCGTTCTTCAGTCGATGGATGGATGGACATCCGTACCATTCAAGGTCTTGAATAGATGCAAATTTAAATATTTGACGCATCCAGGAGGTTTTGTCCTTTCCCTTCACGTAAACGATGGTGTCCTTGTGATCGAATAATTTAAGTGCGATCAGTACATCTTTATAGGGTATTCCGGGATCATCCCAGTGAATTCCATGATAAAAATTAGTTAACCACAATGCACTGGTCCGTGTTTTACAAGATTTCACTTACGTGAACGGTCTTGGTGATCGAATATTTGCGGAGAAGGTTTCAATTATTCCTGCGTCTTGTGTGTAGGCCACAAAAGCAACTTGTTTAAATACGAACTGTCTACGCTCTCCATCATGGAATCCGTGAACATCTGCAATGATCTTCACAGGCTGAGTTGCCATCGTCAAATGATCAATGCACAGGACAGCATATTTTCATTTATACAGCTCGTTGCACAACACCTGTGAGCGGTGAGTAATTGATTATTCTGTGGTGTAGGACTAATGCATATGCAGCGGTGTGTTCTCGGAAATTTGTCGATGATTCAAATTCTATTCGAACGTCTATAGGTCCAGACTTAATTATCTCATTCTGTTTAGAGTAGTCTATTACAATCATCGGTGAAAGCTCTTTGAACTTACGAGGACTCAGTAGACACCCCCCTCCCTCTCCTTCAGCAATTTCATAGTAAGAAGGACGAAACCTTGCATACATGTCATACGAGAGGCTGTATACATTTTCATTCCATTGCAGAAGTAGATTGTCATATGGGTAGAATTCTGAATTGAGGTAGACTTTGGCGTTAGTTAACTTGCAGTTATCGAACACGGTGGAATCGTTTGATGTATTTGCTCTTCTATCAGTCTGAAACGCAAGTATAATGAATCTGGGTGTCTCGATATGACTGGAGGTCTTAATAGCCCATGTTTGTCTGCTCGCGGTCGGTAACACTGGATACTCAAAGATCTCCCATGAGCGGAAGGTCAGTGACAGAAATGTACCTGAATTCAACACTTTCAAAAGCTTCAATCGTTTCTCGTCGGATACACTGACGTGAGGCATTTTCCATATTAATTTGTTGATTGTGATCCTATTCTCTTCTTGAGCTCCTTGAATGTACGAGTTATTGTCTGTCGCACTCCGCACGAGAATAAGTTCCTGTTTAGCGTTCATAATAATCTGTCTCATATCCTCAAAATATCCCGTAAGTATTTTTAGAGGTATGCATGCAGTAAATCGCTTGTACTCCTGGGGTGTTCTACCCTCCGCATCGTCTATGAACCATCCAGCATTTTCTAAACTATGCAGATCTGCTGGTGATGCCGAGACGTATGTTTTAGGGGTCGATGTTAGACCAACATTGCGTGTACGATCAATCTCAGAACCATTCAGTTCATAGCGAATCTCTTGGAAGAGGAATGCCAATGCGTTGCGTGTCAGCTTGGACCCCACTGTATCGGTGCCATCAGGTTTCTTGAATGACCCTTCGAGATATATGAAACTCTTGCACGGAAGAGTGAGTGTGTCCTGGTGCTGTATGACAATCCTGATTTCATCATTCTTGTTAAACGTGGTTGAAGCGTAAGATTTATGAGAGAAGTATTCTTGACGTATAATTCTGTCATCATACTCTACTGCATTGGTTATATTGAGTGATGACGTCATTGCAGGGTTTGAGACCAACTGATTTAAGAAATTCGTAGTTCATAGGTGTTATCAGTTTGCTGTTCAGTAGCGAAGTGGCGCGCTGTGTATTGCGTGCACTTGTTTTACACCGCAAGCCCATCTTGTTGTAGATGTAATCGTATAATGATTTCCTCACCGCGAAAGTCGACAAGTTTATTACTCTGTTCCACAATACGCAGCTCCAAATAGCCCAATGTCTGAGCAGTCACTGGAAGGTATATTCCATTGGCAGGTGTCTCAACAATCTTATACCCCGCTGCAACTGAGGGGAAGAATCCGTAAATAGTGTGAATGAGAGTATCGTTGAGATAGGAATTCGTAGCAATGTTACACTCGACACGTATTGTGCTGACTGGGAGTATATCCACAGACTGATTGGACTTGTAAAATTTAGTTGGATCTTTCTTCAAAATCAGCCCTTTTGTGAATCCAAGCAGGGGTCCTATTGAATGTTTCTGGCTAAAGTCAATCGTTGCATTTAGAGTCCTAATTTCAGATTTAAGTGTATTGATGTTTGCACGTAGTTCAATACCTTTTCCAGACTGTTTTAAGAGTTCGTTTAAATCGTCAATATCGTATGCACCAGATTCTATTTCAAGAATATCTTTTTCACCATTAATATCTAGATGCAGTTTATTGTTAGTGTTGGTGATATTCGGGATGCTGTTGTACGTCTCCAGTCCAATCAATGCAACACTCCATTGACCTGCACTCAAATCAATTGGTGGGAAGTAATTTGCACGCAATACAGATGACCGTCCTTTCAACGTCAAAGTGTACGACATTGCATCTGAACGTCAACTGATGAATGAAGGTTTAAACATCCTGCTTATATACGTTAGTTCTTGTTCTTATTCTTCTTCTTTGTGAACGTCAAGAGAAAGATGATGCAAAGATGCCCGCAGAGGTATGTATTAAAGTCCTGATACCGTTGATAATTGTATTGCACATGTCTTCTGTGAGTGAAGTATTGCTGTAATCCTTCGAGTGGTTGCAGGTCACCAAAGGAGTCGAAATAGTAGACTACCCCAGCGTCTTTCATAACGTACGCCACCCAGTGGGTGCCAGGACCTCCGACAACATCTAAATTCACAATACCGCATTCACCAGTTTTCCACATAGTCTTAGGTAATGTATCCCTCATAAACACACCACGGAATCTTGGTATCTTGAATTTATGTCTAACAAACTTAAGAAGGTCTGTATTTGTGAGTGGTCGATCTGGTAGGATCGCTATTGGGCTTTTTTTTTATTTATGAATAGACCCTTCTTGTACGGTTTCAAGTATAGGCCTTTTCCAATGACTGCTGCTTCTATCATGCGGTTATGTCTTCTCGCCTCTTCTAACTGGGTTTGCGAGTTTTGCGCATTCTTGACAGTTCGAGCGATAGCTGCAGCCCCACCGGCGAGCGAACCTACCGCTGAGAGCGCGGAGAGGACTGGGATGAGAAAAGGAATAAAACCGCCGGATGTCTTGGGTATTGGTAGAATGCGAGGTGCTTTAACGGATCTTCACGTTGGTGATTCTTTGTCCTTCATTGCGTTTTTAGCTGCATACATCGCTGTCAGGATACATTTCTTCAAACAACCCTTCTTGTTCTTCATGTTTAGTGCGCGACGTGCAGCGTTCATAACGCGCTTGAAATTCATCACTCCTAATCCTAACTTGATTTTTCCGCGCATGGTTTTATCAACTGCGAATGCTGCGATGCGTTGACCTATACCAATATCGTTTCTTTTCCGTATCGCCTTAGCTTTATCAGCTAAAATCCTATCTGCAATGTGACGACTTGGTAGATCTTTATTTGCTTCGCATGCAATGTCGTGTTCCATGCACGCTTCGTCACGCAGATTCACTCCCTTGTCACCTCGCGCCAAGCGTTTCTGAAGCTTTGTCCCAGGTCCGCAGTAGCTATACCCCGGGATGTGTAATTCCAAAGGTAGTTTGTCCAGAACACCACCGCCTCCTCTAATGTGCCCTCGATCGCGCATGTCAGGCTACTGTGGTGGTTGTGGACGATGCATGTTCATTATATAGCAAATCCCTGGCATCAATCCAACTGTTTTGTGTAGCAGGAAAACCAAGCCATTTGACTAGGGCTTTATTTCCACGTCGTCTTATGACTCTCTCCACGAGAAAAAGATCTGGTTGTGAGCTCTTCTGCATCTCCTCAGTGTAGAAGGAGCCTGCAATTTCTTCACCTTTACTGTCTTTCAATAAATAAGTTCTAGGATTCGTTCGCTGCACATTTGAAACTGTAAATATCTCAGTTGACCAGTTCGGTAGGTATGATTTCTCAAATGCGGTCTTGTGTTTTGAGATACGCACCAAATCACCTACATTAAATTTCTGTTTGCGTGGATCCAGTATCTTAATGTGAAAGTATACCGTATCCATGAGTGTGTTATCACGAACATCAATTGGCCGCATTTTTATTGTGCTATGTTTGGTTCTATTATATTGAGCAATTATTTCTGGGAGGATATCTGTCCATTTGTATGAGCCACGAAGGTTAAACCGCATCAACATTCTGCCTTTTATTGTTCTGTTCAAGCGCTCTACGATACTTGCCTTCAGGTGAGTGAATGTCGAGTAGTGATGTATTCCATACCGCTGCATCACTGTCTTGAAGTACCTATTGTAGAACCCACCACCATGATCGGTTTGGAGATTGTCCGGGCATCGATTGGTTCCTATCTGTAGCAAGCGTTCAAAAGCATCAGCGACATTTGGTCCGGTTTTTGTCTTGACTGGTACTGCCCATGCAAATTTGGAGTATGTATCAATAACAATTAAAATGTATTTGAAGCCATTATTCTCATGTGAAAATTGTCGCATATCTACAAGATCAGCTTGCCACAAGTCATGCATCCCTTTAATCATGACATGCCTGCGCGGGTAGATTTTTGCGTGCTGGTTTGTGTAGTTCTCGAACTATGATCTCCATACTTATTCGATGATACCTCTCTCTCGAAGCTCAGAGATTATGGAGATAACTTCATTCGAATGAGCTGTATTACCTGCAGCAGCTGATGCCATGAGCAGACGTAGTCGATCTATTAGTTCGTTGGGGTCGTCATAATATATATACTGAGGGACTCGATTGTTCACTGTCTTAAGACCAATGTCAATACCATCTCCACTGCTGGCACCGTTGTTGTTGTTTTGGTCTTCAAGTATTGGTTTTATAATGGTTTTATACTTCCTGTTGGTTAGGCTTTTGGTGATCTTGTGTACACCAGTCATGTGTAGTATTGTCCTTATCACTAACTGAATAATTTATAGGTTTTTTAGTTGGTCTTAGGAAAATAAGATTCATTAAGCCTGGTGTTCGGTCAAACTGTCTATCAGCTATTTGTATTTTGTCTTCTGTTACAGTTATGGGATGTGTACCCAACATGTATGGTCTTCCTGGGCTAACGCCGAATGTTCTATCTATCTGGCCTGGTGCGTGACTAATAATTAATTCATCAATGGCTTGACTGTCGTTTTCGGTCATTTTCGTTTTTGGTGAGAGCTGTCGGAGAGACTCAGTAACGGGCTTAAAGGTCTCTCTTAGTGTTTGCTGACGATCAATATACCCTAACCTAAGCAACCGTAATTTCTCTCGGACTGCTTTACGGGCTTGAATGACTTTCTGTTTGGTCGTCGACATCTCAACGTATACTAATCAGACGTCTCTGCGACATGAGGCTTTATATATGCATTCATTTTCTTCAGCTTCTTAGTATGATCACGATCGCCCTTATCGACAACAATGAGGTCTACATCTATTTTTCTCTGAATATGATCGACCTTTTCAGTTAAGTCGGTTACTTTCTTACTGACTTGATTAACTAGCTCATTTAACTGATTCACCATTCTCAGAAGGGTTTGGTAATAGGTCTCTAGTTCCCTGCGCATACTTGCAACTTTAAGAGCCATAGCTTGAATTTTCGCATCCATGTACAAGCGAATGCTCTGTCTGTGTACACCAATCATCTCAGGTTGAGAGGTGGACATACGCGCGAATTTGTCCATGGTATGACGTAGACTGATGTGTTAACGTCTATTACCTTGTTATATATGCAAAAATTCTTGAAAGTATCGTCTGTATCTACCATCATACAGTTTTCTTGTTTTATCAATAACGAGAGACCCATACTGTGAATGGTTCCAACAGTCTGCACATATCCTTAAGAAACCATTGAACGACATATCCGTCCCCACATGTGCTTGGTAAATGTGTCTTAAATTAAGATTGTCTTGCTTGAAGGCTATAATGAGATTTGCGTTATCCCTAACAAGTTGTTTGGGGATTCTGGAATATGTTTGACTTAGATATAATACGTCAGCACCCATATGGCGACCGAAAGAGAAATATTTGCGAATTTGGTCTTAGTTTTCTACTGCAACATCGTCAAATATGAATACTGTGTTTGGTTTTGTTTCTTCAGGTGGGGGGATATGAGAGCTTTCACTGAATGTTGTGTATGTAACGCCATCTACACCCCGAAATATCTCATGCAATAGCTGATACTTGGGTTGAAAGAGTGTTTTTGAGAATAGACAGACATGTTCAAATCGGACACCTTGCACATGAGTTAGCAGAGTCATGAGGACATTAGTCTTGCCGCAGTTGGATGGGCCTACAATAATTGCTCTTATATTATCGGGAAGGAGAATTCTGTTTTTCTTGTTCTTCTTCTTCTTCTGCTCTTTACTTGAATCTTCACATGACCAGTCACCGACAACAAAGTCCTTGTGGTGAGGGTGCTTCACCCAGCCAGCCATGATAGTAAATGAGCCATGTACAAACAAGTACTTGACATATATAGAAAATATAACTGAGAGGATAATTATAATATTTGTGTGTAGCCGGTATAGTTCAATCAATTAACCGATTGAGCTATACTGCCTACACGAGGAACACATGTTTGAAGAGTAAGATGGTCATAATTTGAGTAGAATTAAAAAATTATTGGATCAATTTGATTATAATAGGAGTGGTGGTCTGAAATAAAAGAGAAACAGGAGATAAGATTAAATATAAATTATTTATTTAAAAATCATACATTGGATGTACTATTTCTG